>NW_027187330.1:4056412-4074663 GCF_028583685.1 Petaurus breviceps papuanus
TTAGCCTAGGGGCAGGGAAGATCTTTAAAATTTACATTCGCATTACACCAAGAAAACCCCAAACAGGGTCATGAAAAGTTGTATGTGGCTGAACAACAATAACATGTCCTCTCCATGACCAAGTCCTTCTACTTTTCCCTTGGTAGAATCTCCTTTATCTTTCCATCTCCAGCTTCAGGATCATAATTATCCAGGCTTGGTTAACTCATGTGGTTGGCTTAACTGGTCTTCTTTCTGCTCCTCACTCATGGCACTCCATCTGCCATCTTTTTGCCTCTTCAGGGGCCATCCCATATGCCTGGAATGCCCTCCCTCCTCACATCTACCTCCAAGAATCCCTCATGCTTCCTCTAAGACGTAGCTCAAGCGCCACGCCTTTCTTGAGTCTCCCAACTGCTACTGCCTTCCCTCCAGTCATCCTGATGTATATCTGACCACTGGACCCAGATGATTCCATAGGAGAAAGTGAGGCTAGTGACTTGGCACAGCCCACACCCACCTAAGTCCAATTCACTTGTTATGTCGTGGCATCACTTTCATGATGTAGTGGTCCCCTTCAAAAACAAAGGACAAATAACAACAACACCTTGAAACTAACTATTGTGCATTTCCTTTGCATGTGTTCAGTACATATTTGTGCTGTACAGACACACCTGTCCCTGTTGTCTCCCCTATCAGGATGCAAGCTCCTTAAGATCAGGAATTATCTCACTTGATCCTCAGCATCCAGCTCAATGTCTGGAACATGGCAGATGCTTATTACATGCTTGTTAATTGATTTTGTAACTTTCTCATGAAATTCCCTGCTTAACTTGGACCCACTTTGCTCACACTCAAAAAACAGCAGAGAAAACCCTAACGTTGACCATCACCAGGTAATCACCCAGATACCTGCTCTTGGATTTCCCCCAGGACATTCTCTCCTTGCCTAGATATAGTTTCCTAGAACATAGAGAACTGTATCAATTCAATGCAGTTCAATAAACATTTTACTACATTTAAAGCAATATGCTCTAGGAACAAAAAAGAATAGAAGATGACCTGAAGGTCTACGAAGCTGTGGTGCTGACCTCACTGTTGTATGCTTGTGAAATCTGGACAGTCTACCAACGCCATGACAGGAAACTGAATCACTTCTATTTGAATTGTCTTGGGAAGATTCTGAAGATCACCTGGCAGGATAAGGTACCAAACACTGGGGTCTCCACTCAAACTAAACTGCCAAGTATTCAAAAGAGAGCACAACTCTAATGGACTGCCATGTTGTTCACATGCAAAACGTATGCTTGCCAAAAAGACTATTTTATGGAGAACTCATACAGGGCAAGCGTTCACATGGTAGTCAGAAGAAGTGATAGAAGCACACTCTCAGGGTATCTCTCAAGAACTCTGCAATTGATGGTGTGACATAGGAGGCACCAGCACAGGACCATTCAGCATGGCATGCCCGCATCAGAGAAGGTGCTATGTTCTGTGAGCAAAGCAGAACTGAAACAGCTCAAAGGAAACACAGGATGCACAGATTTACAGTATCTGCCCCAAATGTTCACACAGACTATTTGCACCCAACCTGTGATAGAACATTCCGAGTTCATGTTGCTCTGATCAGCCACAGTCGGACACAATGAAACTTGACTCTAGCACAGTGATGTCATTTTGGTCCTCTTTGAGAACGAAGGACAACACCCAACCAACCAGTGAGCTAGCATTTGCCTTAATAAGACTGCCAATCTTATTTCTCATCATTCCCTTTCACATACTCAAAATGCTAGCCAAAATGGGACTCCTTATCATTCCTCAATCTCATCCTGCCCTCTCCTGTTCCCATGCATCTGCATGTACCACCCCGGGGCCCTAAAACAGATTCTTCCTACATCTCCACTTGTTGAAATCTTTTTTCTACCTTCAAAACCCAATTCAGGAACTATTTTCTCTATGGAGCCTTCCTTGATTATACCCAGAGATCTCAATCTCAAATAAAAATACACTAACTAGCATCACCATTATTTAATTACATTTCTCATCCCCCACCTACCAACATGTCAAAATCTTGAGATCACAGACTGTGTTGTTTTTCATCTCTCTCTAGAACTTAGGACGGTGTCTTGCCCACTTTTCGTGGGGATACTGGCTCTGTGATCTCCCTAGTACAGAGAACTCCTAGTGGAGGAATCTCTGCTAAAGACAATCCACATCTACTCTAGACAACTATACAGGGTGCTCAGAGGTTAAATGATAGCCAGGCTTAGATGGCCAGTACGTATTGAAGATGGGATCTGAACTCAGGTATTCTTGATGACAAGTCAAATCTAGCCACTCTATCCAATATGCCAGGCTTCGCTGCACATAGTAATTATATAATAAATATCTGAAGAATTATTTATTATTGAAGAAGACATAATGGGTCTCTACCTTCAAGGACTTTACCATCTTTATGGCAAAAATCACAAATCCTAGATTTTTATAACCTTCGGAGTGTTTTAGCTTTTCATAGCCTTTGGAGGGTTTTAGATTTTCATAACCTTAGTTATGAGAATGATACAAATTTCACACAAACTGTGAAAATGCAGGAAGGGTACAAGTTACTGTGAGCATTGAAAAGAAGAAGGGATCATTTCTGATTGAAATCTGGGAAGTTTCATCAAAGTGGAATAGATGTTGAAATTTGAAGGATGAATAGGACTTCAGCAAATAGAAAGAAATTTTGGAGGAAATGACCTTAGCCAAAGTAAGAAGACTAGAAAGAGAGAGAGAAGAGTTTAAGGAAAAGTGAATGAAATAAGACTAAAGGTAGTTTGGAAATAGCATGGAGAGACTCTAATGCCAGCTTAAGGAGTTCAGAGTGTCTCCCATAAGCTTGTGGTTGTAGTTTGTCCTTTATTCTCGAAGAGGACCGTGGCATCAGGGAGAAGATGACATGACACGCAGTTGACTTGGATTTGAGTGAGGGAGGGCTGTGCAAGGTCACAAGTGTCACTTTCTCTTCCAGAGCCATCTGCGTCCAGTGGCAAGATATAGATCAGGAACTTTGAAGGCAGTGACTGTGGGTTTAGAACTGAAAGGAATTTTAGAGCCATTTAATCCACCATCCCTCCATTCCCCCCATTTTACAGATGAATAAACCAGAGCCAAGAGAAAATGACTTTCCCAAGGGAACATAGGCAAGCAACAGAGTTTAAGATTACTTAGGCAGCAGTCCACAGAACAGACTAAAGAGAAAAGAGGATGAAGGCAAAGACACCAAATAGAGGTTATTCTAAGGAGGTTATAAGAATCTGAACTTGGGTGGTGATATTAGGAACAGAATGCAAGAGAGAATTTATTTACATATTATTATGAGATTTAGTAAAAGCTACAAACCTTCTTCAGATTTTCATGGCCTTGAAACTCTAACAGGTCAGAGAAGGCCTTCCCACCCCCAGCTCTCTGAAATTCAACACTGATTTAAGTTACAGCTTTCTCAACACCAATGATCAATAGGAAATGAGCAACAAACCTGGAAACTATGCCTACATATTAAAAAGGTGGAAATGACAATGTAATAACAAAAGCAAAGAAGAGGGCATTGTCATCACAAGATCTATAAAAAGGCAAGTTGTTGAGTAATAATAATGTCAGGGTTTATTTAGCAAGGCCCCAGGGAGAGATAGCCAGTCATTCAAAAGATGTGTGCTCTATACTAGGAAAAAAACCAAAAACCTTTCACTAGAATGAAACATACTTTGGGGCCACTCTCCCTCAGTACTACTCAACTATTCCATATCCACTCAAAAACCTCCTAATGCCTAATTAGATTTCCAGATACCTCAATGCAGGCAAGCATGTCCTCTAACTGGGAGCCATAATTATCCAGTCCCTGGAAACATATTATTTTCTTAATGTGAATGAATCAATGAGGTCTCTGGTATTAATAAGTCTTATTTGAGTTTGAGTATTGTGAGATGGTTATCTCACAGTCTAATTAGATGTAAATGAACCAATTCAAAGGTCTCAACTTTCACGGCTGAAAGATCAGCCTATGGTCTGTGGTGACCCTCCTCTTGTATAGCCCGAAGGAAGCATAGCTCTAAAGAGTTTTTTGGCCACCATTACTTGTCATTACAGCCCCAAATGTAGAAATAAAAATGCTTAAAATGAAATTCTGTCTACTTGTAGTTTGGGGTTTAGACTACACAGAAAATTTATCTCTTTAATCAGTATTTGCACAACAGAAAGTATCCAGAACCTCATAAAAGATGGTTTTTACCTTTTGTGGATTACCTATGATAACTGTTCATTCAAAGACTAGACCACTGGTTCTGGACTTAAGAGGACCTAGATTCAAATCCTGGTTGTGTATGTGATTCCAGACAAATCTCTTGGCCTTTCTGGGTCTCAGTTTCCTCATCTGTTAAATGTGTATGTAGTATGAGATGACCACTAACACCCCTCCCAGTTCTGAACCTATGAGTTTCTAACAGAAACGTATCTTAAGATATCACATAACTTTTCGGGGTTTGGGGTTTGGGTTTTTTATTTAAAGGAAAAGACTGGCAACTCCACAGCTGCACACATCTGCAAATGCTGAACATATGACACAGAAATGACCTAGGAATTTTACCGAGTCTTCGTTGTGTGTGGGCTGGCTATGTCAGGAAGAATTCTTTTGACTGGCAACTGAAACTGAGAGCGGGGAAGCATCGCATTCATCTCTCTTACTGAGAAACAAAACTAGCTAAAACCAAAAGCTAATTAAAAATAGATTTAAATATATTTTCAAAATATATTTAAATTGAATATATTGTATATTTTAAATATATTTTCAAAATGTATTTAAATTGAATATATTTTATATTTAAAATATATTTTTGAAATGTATTTAAATTGAATATATTTTATATTTAAATATATTTTCAAAATGTGTTTAAATTGAATATATTTTATATTTAAAACACATTTTCAAAATGTATTTAAATTGAGTATATTTTATATTTAAAATATATTTTCAAAATGTATTTAAATTGAGTATATTTCATATTTAAAAATGTATTTTCAAAATGTATCTAAATTGCATATATTTTATATTTAAAATATATTTTCAAAATGTAAGTTTAATATATTTATATTTAAATATATTTAAATGTATTTAATATATATTTAAATTGAATATATTTTATATCTAAATATATTTTCAAAATATATTTTAAATTTTGACATAAAGATGGGAATGAGAAGCACTGAAGTAGTCCATATCAACAGTTTCTCCCTTATTGCATTTATTAAGCATAAAAGTTTTTTTTAATTAAGTACAAAATGAAATTATTATTAACAAAAAAAATCCAGGTATTGAGGGAGCTAGCATCAGTAAATAAGACATAAGGACTTAAGGGGTAAGACCATGGTATGGGGTACAGACCCCTGAGATAGAGTCTTGAGTTTGGATCCTTGTTCTACCAATTACTCCCTGGGTGACTTAAGTTTTCTGATCCTCAGTTTTCTCATCTGTAAAATGAGAGATGAACTAGGCAAAACTCCCAGAAATGTGGCCTAAATCAAATTAAAATGCTAACTGGGAAATGTCTGACAAAATAAAATTTGAAAACAGTAAAATAGATAATGTGAATTTGTTGTTTTCTAAGTCAATATGCAGTGGCAGGGATGGGTTTCTACCTGAGCTCACATCCCTAACCTAACTCTTATTCTAGGACCTTAATGTGCTCACAAGAGATGAAGCAGCTGGGTGGTAGAGTGCATAGAGCCAAGTCCTGGAGTCAGGAGACCCCACCCCATTCAAGTTCTGCCTCAGGTACTTACTGGTTGTGGGACTTCAGGCAGGTCATTTAACTTCTCCCAGACTCAATCTCCTCATCTGTAAAGTGGGAATAGTAAATCTACTATTCCTCAAATGACTATTGTCAATTTCAAATGAGATAATGTGTAATGTACTTTGCAAATCTTAAAGGCCTATAAAAATGCTATCCTTATTATTACACAAATAACCACGACGTTTTGGTATATAATAATATTATAACAGAAGATAATATAGATTTGGAAATAATCTGTGTAAAAAGTGCCATTTGCAAGTATGGAAGTAGGTATTACTACCTACCAAAAAAAATGTAGAAAGGGAAGGGACAAGAGCACACAGCATACAAGCTCTGGATCTGGAGTCAGAAAGGTCTGGGTTCAAATCTTACCTCAGATACTTAACAGTGTGACCCTGGGCAAATTCATTAACCTCTCTCAGTCTCAGTGTCTTCATCTGTAAAATGGGGATCAAATAGCACCTACCTCACAGGGTCCTCATGAGGACCAAATGAAATAATATATTGTAAAACATTTTGCAAACTTCAAGGTCCTATGAAAATGCTAGCTATTCATTATTTTTTAATTTTAAAATGGGGTGAAGGGGGAGGAGAACAGACCTAAGATGCAGCATTCAGATGCTTCATGTTCTCAGGAGAACAACACAGGACACTAACTGGGCAGGGGTGCCCATGAGATAGTCTGTGCTCTGCACTTAACACAAAGGTAAGGCTTATGCTCCCAACCCCTGCCTCATCAGTCACCTACATCCCAAGCAAAAGGGCGTAGAGGTACTTTGGAAGCAGCATCCTTCACTAATGGAACGGTTCACTAGAGAGCACCCAAGTAGGGCTCAGCCCTGTGGAACCCAAGGAGGATGAGGAGGCTGGGAAAGGCCAGGTGTTTCCCATTTCACTGGGGAACGAATTCTGCCTTTCCCATATTCAGCATTTCATTTTACCAGTAATAGCATTAGGCTTATTTGAGATAAGTAAATGCCATCTAACTTCTCTTCTGTTCCAACTTGGGGATTCATTTAAATGTAATCAGGCAGAATTATTAGTACCAGCTAAGGCTTATCTAATACCATTCTTTCAAAGAGTTCAAAGTGTCTGAGGCACGAGAAATCTCATTATAAGATTGATTTAAACCCTTTTCTGAAGTCTCTGCCTAGAGATAATGAAACGTTGCTACCTCCATGAAACATTTTCAGACTTTGGGTGCTCATACTCTTTGAAAACACTTAAGACTTTTTTTCTTTCCTTAAGAAAGTGCAGCTTAGATTAATGGAAAGAAAAGTGGTCTTAGAGTCAGAAGAGATGGAGTTGTAGTTTTGGGTAATCATTTGCTATCCTTGGGATAACTCCACTGTCAATGCAACCTAGACATTCTTCATCTGCAAAATGGAGACATTAATAACTTTGCTCTACTTCACAGGGTTTTTGAAGTGCTCTTTTTTTTTTCCTTTTTTTCTTTTTGGAGAGGCAATTGGGGTTAAGTGACTTGCCTAAGGTTACACGGCTAGTAAGTGTTAAATGACAGGTGGAATTTGAACTCAGCTCCTCCAGACTCCAAGGCCAGTGCCCTATTCACTGCACCATCTAGTTGCCCTTTGAAGTGCTTTTTAATCATAAAGTGCCATATAAATATAAATTACTAAGCCTTAGGTATTCTGGGCACCTGAGGAAACAGGGGCAAAGGAGTGAAGAGCATCATTGTGTAAACACAATGACAATAATAAGGACTCTTTGAGTGATAGCTGATCTCCAGACTCCCTCACTTGCGCTCTGACCATAAAACCACCTGGCCTGACTTCACTGTATCAAAGTAGAGGTTTTTAGGAAAAGGAAAAAGGAAACAGAAGTACACAGTCTATTTTTTTTTTTTTGCACACGGAGACCACAAAGACCACCTGGCCACTGTAGCCCACCTTCACATGTTTCTTAGACAGTATTCAGTGCTAACTGCCATGTTGTCCCCATTCTCCCACATGTAGGAGAAGAGAGAGTTGGGGATTTGGAGTCAGGAAAGCCTGACATGCTAGCTGTGTGACTTTGGAGAAGTCAATCAATAAATATACACTGAATAATCACTATGTGAAAGGTGCCATGCTAGGCACTGGGGACACAATGACAAAAATGACAATAACGACTGTTGTTATTGCTAAGCAGTTTCTGTCATGACCCCATTTGGGGCTTTCTTGGCAGAGATACTGGAGGGTTGGCCGTTTCCTTCTCCAGCTCATTTTACAGATGAGGAAACTGAGGCAAACAGAATTAAATGACTTGCCCAGGGTCACACAGCTGGTAAGTGTCTGAGGCTGGATTTAAACTTAAGGAGATGAATCTCTGTCACTCAAGGTCCAGCCCTCTATCCAGTGCAACACCTAGCTGCCCAATAATAATGATAACTAACGCTGACACAGTGCTTACTATGTGCCCAGTACTGTGCCAACGGCTTTACAATTATTAACTCACTTGATCCTCACAACCCTTGGAGGTAGGTAACCAGTACTCTTATTATCTCCATTTTACAGATGGGGGAACTGAGGCCAAAATAAGAGACAAAGTGACCTGTCTAGAGTTAACAATTCCACAGCACTGACTATGAGCCAGGCACTATCCTAAGCACTTTGGCCTCTCCAGTCCTCACAACAACCCTGAGGAGCCGGTGGTCTTACTATGAAACCGCCCAGGGTCACATAGCTAGTAAGTGTCTGAGCCTGAATTTAAACTCAGGTCTTCCTGATTCCAGGCCCAGCTCTCCGTATCCACTGAGATAAAGTCCATAAAGTGCCCTGCGAACCTTAAAATGTCACAGAAATGTCCATTATAATGTCTTTAGTTAGTAGTGGTAACAATAACTACAGGAAAAGCCAGCACAGCAGTTTCCTGAACTCGATGCTGGTGAAATGCCCTATTTTGATCAATGCTAACAAGACAGAAAGGCCCCAAATCTGGTCCTGGCAACATATTATATGCCTATTGTGCAAGAATCGCCCAGATAATTTTGGAAAAGCTCATGTCCAGAAGGCCAGCAACAAAGACTGAATTTTTTTGGCCACAGGAACTTATAAAGCCTAGGTTTAGATAAGAAAGGGGCTACAATCTGCACCAGTGGAGAGAATACCAACACTAGTGAAATCACAGATTTTTTTAATAATAGCACCTACCTTCCAAGGTTGTTGGGAGGATCAAATGACTTATTTGCAGAGGGTTTTGCAAACCTTAAAGTGCTCTATAAATGCTAGCTATCATCATCATCATTATTGTGTTATTATTACCTCCCATCATCATACCTTTGCATTGGCTGTGCCCCAGGCTTGGAAGGCAATGTCCTCTTCACTCCTCAAGTCTCAGCTGAAATCCCATCTTCTTCTTCAGGAGGCCTCCTTCCTCACCCCCAGCTGCTAGTAATTTCCCCTCTGATATTATCCCCCACCCCCATCTACTCTGTATATATCTCATATCAATCAATCAATAAGTATTTATTAAGAGCCCAGACAGGAAGTGAGGAAACAACCAAAACCAATAAAATAATTTCTATTCATAAAGAACTTACATGTACAGAATTATTTGCATGTTATCTCCCCAATGTAAGCTTCTTGAGATCAGGGACTATCTGAAGAGGCTTAGCCCACAGCGAACCTTTAATATATGTTTCTGATTGATTGAACCCCTCTGGTGTATTGGTTAAATGTTACTAGGAAAGTAGGAAAGAGGATTTATGCCTGGAATGATCTGGAAATGCTTCATAATGGAGATGATATTCAGCTGGTCCTCGAAGGGAGTATAATTTCAATAAATGGGGTGGAGGAAGGAGAGGGGTAAGGGGTAGTTTGTGGAAAAACGTGGAGCAGACACTGTGTTGAGACCTAGGGAATGGTTCTGCTTGGCTGAGTAGCAAGAGATAATTCTGGGAAAGTAGATTGGGGCCAGAGTGTGGATCAGTCAATTAATTAAGGAGCATTTAATTAAGCATCTGCTATATGTCCGGCAATGTGGTGACAACAAGGATAAAAGAAAAACCATGAATAGTCCCTGTCCTCAATGAGCTAATATTCTAATATTAGGGGGAGACAAGATGTATACAGTTATCCCTTCATAGTTTCTATTTATCATGGGGCGGCATAAGAAATTAAATGGGAATTTTGGAGGGCAGTTTTGAAGAAGCCATAAATGACACACAAAGGCCAGCAGACAACATAGAAAAAATGTAGAAACTCAGAAATGCATAAACTATATGGAGAGTATTGTATAATATCAACATACTTTATCTTTTAATACCATAATAATTCAAACTTCTCTGGTATGAAGGAAGGGTCAAAAAATTTTACACAGATTTTCCAGAGCAGGGGTGCCGCACCTCCATCTCCCCCATAATAGGGAATGGATAAGTGTGTAAATAGAAACATACAAGATACATCCATAGCACATGGAAGGAGCCATCTTAGAGAGGAGGGGGCTCTTCTACTTGCTGGCTGTGTGATCTTGAGAAAGGCCCAATCTCCCTCAATCTCAGTATACTTAACTGTAAAATGAATGGGGTTGTACCTCTTAACAGAGGAGGAGATGGATTCAAGATGTAGAATGAAGCATACATTTTTGACGTGGCCAATGTGGTCATTTGTCTTGCTTAACTATGCATATTTGTTACAAAGGTTTTCTTTTTTCTTCTTTTTTTCTTTTGTTGCTCTATTTGGAGGGGAAAGGAAAAAGGAGAAGAAAGGAAAAAAATGCTTGTTGAATTTTAAGAAACCAATTTTATCTTTTTTAAATGTAGTTAGACTAGATGACCTTTCCACAACCAAAGGTTTTTTTCTAGAACCAAATTTATGATCCTATAAACATGTTCCGTGTGTTTTGTCATTTCTAACCTGAAAACACAGGATCTCACTGATGAAGTGGTGTTAAAGAATGAATTCTCTGTGATAGAAATATCATAAATTGACATAGGTTGGCACAGCATTCACTTCTCAACCTGGTTATATAAACTAGTCACCACTCACTCCAAAACAACTGCAGAAATATCATTTTCAGGAGCTACAAGTTTATTCTGCAAACAGTATGGCACCAGTGAATGGTTTGTTTGTTTAAAGTAGGGGGAAAATAACACAATTAAAGCAACATTTTAATTATATTAACAATAGTTGGAAGGATGGATTAAAGTACAGAGAACAGAAGCTAATGGACCATTTAGGAGATTACTGAAATACTCCAAGAGGAGTAATTAGGAAATGAATTAAGGTATTGGAAGCCAGAATGGAAAAGTAACTTACCGATCCTTTATGAGGGCTAGCAGCATATTGCCTCTGAGCTTTCTCTTCTCCCAGAGAACCAAGCCCAGTTCTTCTAATTCCATATGAAATAGATTCAAGGTTCTTCACCAACCACCTCTTCTGGACACTTTCCAGTTTATCAAGGAAGGGGATGGAGGAGACACATTTCATAAGAACTGACAAGATTTAATGACTGATTGTACACAGCAGGGAAAGACGATAGGAAAATTAAAGATGGGAGAATGATAATGATCCTATTAAAAGAGATGAAAGACAAATGAAGCAAAAGCTTTTTGTTTGAGGGTTGGGATTGGGGGAAAGGGCAGGGAAGAAGAGTTTAACTTGGGACCTGATGAGTTGTAGGTGCTGATGACACATGACATAAGTAGCATTTTCTAAAGACCAATCTGACCACTATATACAAGATGAGTCAGCAGATGGGCTGAAGACCAAAAGACCAGCTAGGACCAATGACTGCAGTAACCACAGTTCGAGGGTGATGGACAATGGTAGTAGTAGGGGGCATAGAGACAAAATCTGAGTGCTCTGGAGAAGGTTCCTCTAGAGGTTTTGATGCAGACTGGACACAGAAGAACCAGGCCTTCAGGCCTATTTAGGCTCCAGTGGAAAGCCATTTATATCTACAGCCCATAGTGTTGTACCCACATCAAAAGGCCCAACCTTACCCAACCCATGCTGTCTCTCAGTTAAATACCAGGCCCAGTAAATACACCGCTGAGCAAAAATACATTACTCCTAGTTCTGACCTTTGGTCTAGTCATCCTGCATTTTACAGACCATCAAATATTTGATACCAATGATATTCTCCTTTGGCCTTCTCTTTTCCAGGTTAGACACACCCAGATCCTTCAACAAACCTTTATATTACATAAAGTCAATACCATTTATTTACTCTCCTTCTTGCTCTCCACTGGACACTATCCAGCTTTTCAACATCCTTAGTAAACCATGGGAGCCAGAGCTGAACACAGTACTGCCTGCACATGAGGGTGGAGCACAGTGGGGTTATGACCTCCTTATTCCTAAAACTATTCCTTTATTAAATGAACCCAGGATCGATTTACATTAGCCTTTTTCTGTCTTCCATATCACACCAATGACTCATGTTGAGCTGGAAGTCCACTAAAACTCTCAAAAATTTTTCAGAAAATTGTTGTCTAATTGTATAACAATTCTGGTCCCCATCTTGTACTTGAGCATAAAATAAACATAACTTCCCAAGTTTATATTCATTCCTACTGAATTTCATTTTATTATATTCAATCCAAGGCTATATAGCCTGTCAAGATCTTTTTGGATCATACAGAGTGGTAGCTCTCCCTCCCCACTTTGTGTCTCATGAAAATATCATCTATCCCAGTTATTGGTAAAATTGTTGAAAAACACAGGGCCAAACATAGATCCCTGTGATACCTTACTGGAGCCCTCCTGCCAAGTACGTCAATGACACTGAACTGTTAACCACTATTTATTGTTTCTGACCACACAACCAATTCTGAATTAATCTAATTGTATTATCATCTTTCCATACCTTTCTCCATATTCTCCTTAAGAACAGCATGACAGAATTTGTCCAAAGCATTGAGAAAATCTAGGTAAACTATATCCCTCACATAGCCCGCAACTATTGGCTTGCTAATCCTTTCAAAAAAGGAAATGAGGTTAGAATGGCATGATCTATTCTTGATAAAGCCATTCTTGACTCTTTGAAATCACAACTTGACTTTGTAGATGTTCAACAACCATCTCTTACATAAGCTGTCCTAAAATATTCCCAGGAATTGAAGTCAAGCTCACTGCCCAACAGCCTCTCTCCCTTTTCTTCAAAAATTGGGACAAATTTGTATTCCTCCAATCTTATGGTACCTCCCCCATTTTCCACGACCTTTCAAATATTATTGACAGCAATCACACCTGCTAATTCTTTTAGTCCCCAAGTTTTTTCTGGACTATGTTACTTGAAATAATCAAGGGCAGCTAGATACGCTTTTATTTATCTCCTTACTGTCTTGAGTATCAAACTTCCTGTTTGTTCAGCTATTCCAAATACAGAGGTCATTCTCTTTGGCCAAGAAAACAGAAGCAAAATAAGAAATCAGCAGCTTTATCTTCACTCTGTTGTCAGTATCATCCCATCCAATTCCCAAAAAGGTCCTATTCCTTTTCAATCCTGCTTTTTCTGCCAACATTGCTTTCCTGACATCATAGGATCATGCCATACTTTCATACTCATTCACTATCACCTGATCTTGCTTCCCTCTTTTATATGTTTCTTTTTTTTTTTTAATCTAAGTTACTAATTGAATTCCTTGTGTATCCACACTGGTCTCTGTGTAAAAAATTCCACTTTTCCTCCTTCCTGAAATCATTGAACCAACTTTCCCAATCCATTCCATTTAATGGTCACTATGTTTATGGCAACCTTTTCTGCCCATTTCTAGTCCTCATCTGTAAAACAGTGACAGTGACAATGATTGTGTAGCTATCACACCAGCATTGCATGAAGCTATGCTATGGGCTCTCAGGAATCTGAGAAATGGACAACAGGGATACCCTTGAGGTTCTTATCACCCTAAGGCTTTAATAAATGGGTGAAAGTGGAGAAAACATGTAGAAAGATGCCTCCTCCTAAGAATCTAGAAGCCCATTGTCCTTCCACCAGTACCAGACACATAAATATTTCCCTTACCAATATTTCAAACGTCATGGGGGAGTTGTATAAAAGAACTAGTCCATCACCAAGCAGAAACCCTAGAGTAGATGTTCTAAATAAGTGGGTAAGGAAAGTCGCTCCGTTAGAGAGGTCTCTACCCCTTCAACCTTGCCCCCCTTACCAATACACATTCATCACCGAAAAGGGAAATATTTACAAGAGTTAGTTTAGTTATGTTCAAATATTATGTTTAGCTGTCTGGAGACCATGTTCTCAAGATTTATATAAGAAATCAAGGATTAAACTTCACAACAATTAGAAAACCACACTGCTCAAAATCAAAGACTTAGTTAACGGACATTAAAATAGTTTTACTGCTGGTGCTAAGCTGCTGTGACTCCATCATTTCCCAACACCTGGAGCTCAAACCTTCTGAACTCTCATGTAAACAAAATGGGAAACTCCAAGGGCTCCAAGGGTAAAAAGGTACCACCTCGGGCCCTGGCCTTTTGGGTGAAAAATGTGGAAAATGCCTGAGGATGCTTTGAAGCAGCTCAGAGAGAAGCGAGAGCAGGGAAAAGCCTCTTTACTGGGGTAAGTTTGTTTAGGAGAAAGTAAGCAAGTTGTCAGGGTAAAAGTTGACAATGTTGATTCCAACAGTTTGAACTGGGAATAAACATCCAAGGGGATTATGTTACTGAAAATTGGAAAAGACTCCATTGAAGCCAATAGACCATGCTTGCGTTTTCAAAGATAATGTGTCCTTTAGCCACATTCAAAGATAACTGGGTGAGGGCTAGGGTTTCTTACCCTGAGCTCTCTTCTGTAACACATTCAAGGACTCCAAGCTCTGACACCTTCATTTGGGCAAAAATATAAAAGCTAGACCAGAGAAGAAAGTGAAAAATCACAATGTTCTTAACTACCTTGAGGATATCAGTCAGCTGTTTTTCTGATGCAGCCTATTGGGACTGGCAAAGATAGGTATCCCCTCCAACACACTTACATGTGGTACAACAGAGGGAACTCAGGGAGTTCTGAGTACTCTCAGCCAAGCATTTGAATACACCAAGCTATCATTTATGTTCCCAACTTTTATCAACCTACCATAGGAAGAAGGAGATTTTGGCAACATCCATAACCCCTATTCAAAGACACCTTTGGGTTCAGCTTTCATTTCATCCTTCTGGTTTTCTCACCAGGTTGAAAATGGAAGACAGGGGAGTGCTTTGAGATTTTTCAAAATGGAAAACAATGTGTTTGTCACATGGAGATTCCTGGAGAAATGTCAAGGAGCCTAAAATGGGAGTAAAAACTTTTTTTCCCATTTGCATTTGGGGTGTAAAAAAAATGTGATTTGTTCATGGCTTAGCCAACATCCCAACTTTTCTCAAACCTCCACAAACAAGGTGAACACACGTTCTGGGTTTATTAGGCTTTATTTAGGTCAAGAGGTGGTGGGACTTCCTTGTTTCCCTCAAGAGAAACAGGGTGACTCCTATCATTTGCTGCTTTCATCTAAAATCCTAAACCATTCTTGAGAATTCTCACACCATTGTCTGCTGTTGTAGCATTGCAAATACCTTAAGGCTCCCAGATTCATCCTATCTATGTTATCAGCAAGCCTTCTTGTTGGCTGCTTCTCATTCTATCTTGAGGATCTTCTCTCCTAAAATCACCATCCGTCTTTCCTTTTCCTATTAGAACTCATATAAGGACATAAGGGATGGTGTCTATTCTCAATGCCTGTGGGCTCCATTAGAGAAAATCAAATTCCCCAAAGAATTAAAACTCCATTGGGAATAAAATAATCCCAACTCTTGTCTACAGGTCATTATCACTTATTTATATTTACTAGCTTCACAGAAATATGAAAATAGCTACCTCTTTAAGCATACTAAATTTAGTCATTCTTTCAAATGAACACACACATATTTAGCAAGGCATAGTTTTACAAACCTCCATTAGCTCCTCATCGATTCTGACATTTGAAAATATACATGCAGAATAGTCTACAATCTTTGGCCAAAAACATACATAGCAGCCACATGAAATATTTGTTATAGGAAAACAAAAGTCATCGCAACTAAATAAAGGATAAAATTGGAAAAAAAAATATTTCAGCAGGGTACCACTCTGGTAAATCCAAAACTTCAGACTGCTAACTGATATAAGCCAGGAACTTGCTGTGGTGGGGTCAGTGGACCTCAGTGGCCTTACCTGTTAATATGAGGTTACTGTACGTATTGGAGAATTGTTCTTTGAGGAGAACCAAGTGCATCTGAGCTGCCTTCTCCCTCTGAAGTTCCAACATTACATCTGGGTGCTGGGCGATCTTGCAGCCCTTCTGCTTATCCAAGGCAACATCACTCCGAACAATGTCTGTGAGAAGGAAAAGAGAAAGTGGGCAGCAAAAATGAAGCCCAATTCTACCAAAAGTAATTCAGCTAGTTAATGGGATGATAGCCTGTAACCCATAAACAAGGCAGTAAGTGCTAGGAGCTGTTGGTGAGGAGAGTTCCCGGTGGCCTGGGCTGCCCACCAAGAGCCATGTGATGCCAGGTTATGGTTCTGGGGTTGCTTCTGACTCTGTTGTGTCCTGACTTGGGCCAACGGTTACTGGAGATGGAAGAGAGGAAACTGAGACATTATGAGCTTTCAAAGGCTGGGAGAGCAACGGGGGTCTAAGAACCAGAGTCCATGTCAGAGTTTGCCAAGACTAGGAAGGACTGGGCAGCCCCATCATCTGTGCCATACTTGGCAATGAACTTGGCAGAGGGAAGGCTTTGTAGTTACCTCTAAGCCTACTCTCCAAGGGCAGAGGTGGTATAAGGGAGTGTCAGCTCTCTGTTCTGTTGAGGGGTTTTTGTCAGGGAAAGGAGGGCAGTAGATGAGTTTATTTTTCTATTCTGCTATATCTCTCAGCAAATAGCTTTACTGTAAGAGCAAATTGATATTAATTGGCTAAATGAAAATAGAATGCTAATCAATGGGTCAACTGATGCTATAGAGAAGCTTCTTACTGTATTTTCAAGTGACAAACTTCACCAAATCTCAGTGGAGCATTGGAAAGAATGTAAGCAACCATCTCATCCAAAGCATATATAAAAGGAATCCCACCATAACCTATCTGACAAGTGGGCATCTAGCCTTTCAAGAGGACCAAGAAGTTGAGAAAACATACCACTTACCAAGGTGATCCGTTCTACTCTTGAACAATTCTAATGGTTTTTCTAATGTCAAGCTTAAACTGGCCTCTCAGCAACTTTCACCCATCGCTCCTAGGCCAAAAACACTAAGCCAACAAACAAAAGCAAGTTCCAAGTCTAGTCCTCCTTCACAACAGCTTATCAAATACTTCATGACAGTTATTGTGTTCCTTCTGCATCTTCTCTTCCCCAGGCTAAACTGGCCTAGTTCACTCAACTGACCTTCATATGGCAACAGACTCAAGGCCCTTTACCATGCTGGTTGCCTCCCTGTGAATACTCTCCAGCTTTTCCAGGTCCTTTTTAAACTATGGCACCCAGAGCTAAACTCAGTACTCCCAACAAGGGGGGAGTGAAACAAAGCAATAGGAAGCAAAGCTATTCCTGGAAGCTAAGCTTCTCTTAACGCCCTCAAGACAGCGATATCTCTATCGATATAGATGGATAGATAGATGATAGATAGATAGATGGATGGATGGATAGCTAGATAGATAGCTAGATAGATAGCTAGATAGATAGCTAGATAGATAGATAGATAGATAGATAGATAGATAGATAGATAGATGGATGGATGGATAGCTAGATAGATAGCTAGATAGATAGCTAGATAGATAGCTAGATAGATAGATAGATAGATAGATAGATAGATAGATAGATAGATAGATAGATGGATGGATAGACAGACACCAATAGATAGATGGATAGACAGACATAAATAGATATACATAGATATATGTACGTATATGTATATATGTATATATGTGTGTGGGGGGGGTACAATTACATCCATTGTTGACTTCTATGAGCATGCAGTCTACGAAAAGTCTCAGATCTTCTTTGAACCTGTCATCTAACTATTTTGTACTTGGATGATTGATATCTTTTTTGTACCTAAGCATAAGACTTTATATTCATCCCTAATGAATCTTATCTTATTAGACTTAGCCCAATCCTGTAACATGTCAAGATGCTTTTGGATCCAGTGTGTTAACTATCCCTCCCAGCTTTGTATCATCTCATTTGAAAATCTGATGAGCATATCATCTTTGTCTTTATCTATGCCAGGAGTAAAAATGTTAGATAGCACAGGGACAAGCACAGATCCAGAGGGGAAGTCCCCTAGGGAATCTCTCCCTCACTGACAGTGACATTTTAATCAGATATGAACAGAATTAGAACTCTAAAGGGTTCACCCACCCCTTGTCATTTCTGGCAAGTATCTCTGATTGTTTCCAATATTCTCCCTAAGATTTTATTTGCTTCTCTCTCTCTCTCTCTCTCTCTCTCTCTCTCTCTCTCTCTCTCT
>NW_027187330.1:4074763-4102846 GCF_028583685.1 Petaurus breviceps papuanus
GTCTCTCTGTCTCTCTGTCTCTCTCTCTGTCTCTCTCTCTCTCTCTCTCTCTCTCTCTCTCTCTCTCTCTCTCTCTCTCTCTCTCTCTCTCTCCCTCTCTCTCTCTCTCTCTCTCTCTCTCTCTCTCTCTCTCTCTCTCTCTCTCTCTCTGTCTCTCTGTCTCTCTCTCATTTAGGTTTCTTGCTCCTCCACTCTCCTCCTCAACTCACTTTCATGGTTTACTCAATTTGTAGGGACATGCTTTTTCATCGCTTATGTTGTTCTACATGGAAAATTCATTGTCTAAGTACGTGTGCTGCTGACGTCATGTCTCCCACCTTCTGCTGCCTGTGCTCATTGAGAATTGCAGCATGTCTAACCCAAGACATGAGGACTGTGTTCAAACCCTGGGCCTCAGCTGTCCTGTGGGTTGTCTCCATTGGGTCTCCCCTACTGTTTTCCAGGTGCCTTGATGGTGAAGCAGTCTTCAAACTGATTCAACTTCACTCTTTCAACAGAGGTCATCTGTGGGTCACCGATGAGAGTCAGAGAAGGACTGGAGCCACTTTGCAAATCTGCCTCTTTCACAATTATTTTCCCATTAAGGGCAGGCTGTATCTTATGCTTCAGTTTAATTTCACTCAAAGCAGATGTACAACACAGAACTGTAAAAAATAGCCTCTTCTATAAAGAAACGCCCAACTAGGATGCTTCCCATCAAGTAGGGGACCTTTTGTACCCAAAAGTTATTGTCTTCTGAGTACTTATTTTTGCAACCAAAAAACCAAGGAATTCAGCTGATTCATGTGGGAACAAGTGATAGAGCTGGAAAAAAATCTGGAATGTATCTCTAGTGACTTTGAAGTTCTGGGTAGGAAACTGAAGGGCTTGGGGACACAGGTGGTATTTTCATCTCTTCCTCCTGTTGACAATCCTGGCTTTGGAAGAGAAAGGAGGTTACAGGAAGTGAATAGCTGGCTGTGGTGGGTATTAGCAAGGAAATGGTTTCCTACATCACTGCCTACAATACTAAAAAGACAGGCTCCTACTGAGGGTCCAAAGCTGGAAAGAATATGTTTCACTGGAGACTTACTAGTTTGACTGAGTGAGCACTCAGAAGAATTCTGCTGCAATGGATGGAAAGAAACTGAATTCCAGAAGCAGAGATTGTAGAAGACAGCATGGGTGATCCAGAAAGAACAGCACAGCGGAGAAGGTGTCCAGTGCTTGGTCAGCAGGAGATAATAAGGAAGCTGACCGGTACTCCTAGCCTAAGATGTCCAGCTTTTTGTTCGGTCCTGAAATTTTTTTTGATATGGGGAACTTCCGGTAAGGAAACTTCCTTAACTAATGTTATGCTTCATTGTTACTGTCACTATTGAGTGGTTTCAGCTGTATTCGACTCTTCATGACCCCGTTTGGGGTTTTCTTGGCAAAGATACTGGAGTGGTTTGTCATTTCCTTCTCCAGCTCATTTTACAGATGAGGAAACTGAGGTCAGCAGGGTTAAGTGACTTGCCCAGGGTTGCACATCTAAGTGTTTTTGAACTGCACAGTAAGTGTTTTTGAGGCTAAATTTGAACTTATGAAGTTGAGTCTTCCTAATTCCAAGTCCAGTGCTCTATCCACTGTGCTACCTAGCTACCCCCCTTAACTAATACAGATCAATAATTGTTCTGCCAATTATAATCTTAGATATTTTCCATGGGCCCTATGGGGGTAAATGACTTATCTAGTCAGTCTGTGTCAGAGGCAGGACTTGAATCCAGGTCTGCTTAGGGCCACCCTTATCCCCGATGCCATGCCGCCCTATAAGATGTGTACATGCCAAGGTATACTGTACAGGTAAAAAAAACGATTTTGAAATTCTAAAACAACACAGTTAAATAATTTCCTACGTATCACTAACACCTGATGGTACCAAATTCATGACTGCTATACAATCAACTGAAATTATTTTTTCAAAAGAAACATCTAATAAAAAAGGAAATAGATTAAATATAGATATCCATACACATACACATACATATACACCTATGTAGAAACCTATGAACTTAAGAATGGAAGCATGGGTAAGAGCATATGAATGAGAATAAAAGGAGAAATTAGAATTATATTATTTGGGGGCTAGATAACTTTGTGATAAATCACCTTGTCAGACAAAGGATGTAGACGACCATTTCTTAGTACCCAAAACTTAAATGAAGACTAGCTAAGGCATTTTTAAGGACTTCATCTACTCTGCCATTTGATGGGAGAGTGGACCCTGCTGCAAGGAGATCCTTACTGGAATCTCCTTCTCAAATTTCTGGATCTCTCCTCTGACTTTATGTCACTCTTCCTTGTATTAAGACTTAGTCATGTATTTGTTCTTCACCCAATTAGATTATAAATTCCTTGAACTCCAGACCTGCATCATATCTCTCTTTGTATACTTAGCCCCTAACAGTGCTAGGCATAAATAGGCATGTTCGTTGAATTAAGCTGGATTGCTACAAAGTTTTGCCTCTCAGGTCAAGGAAGCAATATATTTAACTGCCAGATTTAATTCTCACCAACAAGGAAGAACCAGTCTATCACAACTGAGTCTTGGGACTAAAACCTTGGGAAGAAACATCCTGGAGCTCAAAATATCAAAGAAAAAGAGCAGTAGGCAAAGTTAGACATGTTTTCTAGATTTTAGAAAAGATTTCAAAATAATCCCAGGAAAAAAAAATGGTGCTATTCCATCCTAGGGGACTCTAAAGGGGAATACAGATCACAAAGGATGCAAAGTTCTGGAAGCAGCTGGAGTGTGATGCCAAACACACTGGATTTGGGATGGAAGACCCAGGATCAAATCTTGGATCTGCTGCTTAGGACTCGTTAGACCAAGGACCCTCATTTACCTTCTCTGGGTCTCAGTTTCCTCATCTGTAAAATAAGGGTATTGAGCAAGAGGATCCTTAACTAAATTTCTTCCCCATTCTAAATCCTGTGAAGTGACATTATGACAAGACAATGAGAAGCAGCCCCAATGAAGAAGAATGGTAGCCAGAATGGATTTAGATAATAAACAACAGTGTGGCTGCACAGAGAGCTCTCTGATGAGTTCAGAGTTCAGATCTGAAAAGAATATCAAAAGATAGAAGGAAACAGGGATATGCTAGAGTCGGCCTGAGAGCTGATTGTTAAATTTTCAGTGTAAGCATTAATACCTTGGAAATCAGAAAACACTACAAATTAGGACTTGATTTATCATTTTGTTGATCACCAAGACTTAAGAAAGTGATAGCAAAAATGTTAATAATGCAGATTAAAGGTTAAAGTATCTCATGCATTTTTTCCAAAGAGTCAGTTGTTAAAAATTTATCAGCACACTCCTGGAAAAAGAGGTACATAAAACAGGACAGATATAAAAGAGTAGCATAAGCCTATATAAATATCATCCCGAGGGTTAAAACCTAAAATGAACAAAAGCTCATGAAAAAATGTCAAAAAACAATAAGAAGGGCTGGTTTTGTTAGCTCTTTTTAGAGGAAGAGGGGAGAAATGTCATACTTGAGAAGATCATAAGAACAACAATAATAACTAACATTTGTGTAGCGCTTCCTACGTGCCGAGCACTGTGCTAAGAGTTTCACAATTATTCTCGTTTGATCCTCACAATAGCCCTGGGAGGTGGCTACTGGCTATTGTTACATAGGATGTAATGTTAGCAGGTGCCACAGAGAAGACAAAACGATTTTGGTTTGCCCATAAAAGCCTTCAAACTAAAAACTACAGGCTAAGACAAAGTGAAGGGAAAACTGCAGCCTGAGGTAGGTAGTGCATTGTAAGGCAAATATGTGATAGTAGGATTGTACCTATCCACTCCAAAGAAATTCAAGGTAAAATACATCACAGAAAAATGGAGGACACTCTCAACAGTTTCTGGGAAATCAAGAAGAATGAAAAAGGTACCAGATTATCTACCGGAGGAAAACAAATATCCCAATTAAAAAAAAAAAACAGGTAAATCCTGAAAACTGTGTAGAGACAAACTTAGCAAAAATGTAGTGTGGTTTATATGACAGCTGATTTGTGGGCATTTGGAAAAGACATCATCACAGATTATGATGAGTAGACATCATCATGGATTCACAAAGACAAGCCACTCCAAACTAACCTCATTTCCTTCTTTGATAGGAGAAGTCACAGTTGGTAGAACAGCTATATCGGAAAAAATGCTGATTAATGTCTCAATGTCAAACTGGAGGAAGGTCTTTAATGAAATGCCCTTGAGTTCTATCCTCTACCAGTGTTAGTCTCCTTTGTTATTAAAGACTCTGATAAAGACATAGAAAATAGTCATTATTAGCAGTGTTTGTGCCTGGGGCAAAGTTACCCAGGGTAAACAGCACAAAACATGTCCTGAAGATCTCAGAAAGTGTCCTCATGGTTGGGGAGAAGACACCAGGAGGGCAGGGTCAGAGAGGTGCCTGCCTAGGGTACAGCAGCCCAATGTAGAGTAGGAGAAAGAGGAAACTGTGCCAGCTGGTACCTTTCTTTTTAACAAATCATTCTTGCTAACTAGATGCTTAACTGATTTGTTTCAAGCCCTCTAAACATTAGAACCCTTAACAAAGCCCAGTCACCCCACCCTAGTTATGGCTCTGGTAGAATCATAGAATCATAGATCGAGAACTGAAAGAGAACTCAAAAGTCACTGAGTCCAATCCCTCATTTTATAGATGAGAAAACTGAGGCAAAAGGAGCTTAACTGACCAGCCCAAGGTCACACAGATAAAAGTGTCAGGATATAGTTATCTAATATAGAGAGAATACATCAAAAGAATAATTAATGCCAAGCTCCAAAGTGAGCTTAACACTGAGCAGAAATCAAGATGAAATTTAAGAAGCATAATGTAAAATCTGTCACTGAAGTAAAAAAAAATTAATTGTATGATTACTGGGCAGAAGACACTTTATTACAGATTAACTCACATATTAACACTTGGTAAGATCAACTGATCACAAGTCTAATATGTGTCAAGACTATGATGTTGCTGTCCAAAAACCTGACACAACCTTAGGTTGAATTGATAAGTTTAGTGTTCAAAAGCACTGTGGGAATATCCTCCTGAGGAAACCAACTAGCCACTCAAATGGTCACTTGAAGTACTAGGGCAAGGTAGAAAACCATCTCAATGGACTGTGTTGCCAATCAATATCTACAGTATTGTGCTCAATTGATAGTTACTGAAGCAAATTGAATTCTGATCACTATATTTTAGGAGGGCTATACATGCATGCATACATACATACAATGTATACATACAGTCAATTCTCAATTTTCGTGGGGGTAATATTCCTAGAAAAGGGCATGAAAATTAAAAGCACAAATTTTAATACATTGAACCTACAGGAATTATGGGGTTAAGATCCCACAACCACCAAAAACTGTAATCTTTCTTTAGAGATAGATGAAAACACACTTTTCTGCATGCAATTCTTTATAACAAAACATTAATTTTGATAATATGTAGTTTTCCTAACACAGTAACCATGAAATGTCATAAGATACAGTACACAAAATAAAACTAACATGCGAAACATTTTTTCTTGCTAGAAATTCCCTAGATTCTGTGACCTCTTGTGCTAATATCTCCAACTATCTTTTTTTTTTTGCTTTTGGAAGCCAATTGGGGTTAAGTGACTTGCCCAAGGTCACAGGGCTAGTTTTTTGTGTTGTCTGCAGCCTATTTTGAACTCAGGTCCTCCTGACTCCAGGGCCAGTGCTTTATTCACTGCGCCACCTAGCTGCCCCAGGGAGCTTACATTTTAAAGGGGAAATACAACAAATGCACAGATAAAACACAAGATCCTTTCCAACTCTAAGAATCTGTGATTTTGTGAGTCTTTCTGTCTCCTTTGCTTTTTTTCTGTAAGGATCAAAGTGACTACAAACATTTTATTCAAACATAAAGCAATGTACACATCTTCATCCAAGATATTTCCCATGTCGGTCCTCTGATGGCAAGTTACCTTCAACATCTATCTACTTCTTCATTCTTCTCCTCCAATAACCTTTACCCCCCTCTGACCCACCATGACTCCAAGCTCCCCCTGTACGACGTCAACACGACATTCATGTCATTGTGGGCATTTCATCCATTTCCTAGGTATTTTCTGTGTCCTCAGTCTCCTGCATCCCAATTCTTTCAGCACAATGTTCTCAATCCTGCCTTTTATCACCTACCTGTTAACATTTAATTAATTCAATTGAGCCGACTTTCTGAGGGAGCACACTTTGGACATGGGAGATGAGATCTCCTTGGGTCAAAGTATGGAGGCAAATGCAATGCTGTGTGTGGGCAACTGGGTCACTCTGACAAGAAAGAAGAGGGAGTGAATGGAAGAGAGAAATAGGAAATGGGGCAGGAAAAGGAAGTACGAGTCAGCCTGTGAAGAGCTTTAAATGCCAGATGGAGGGGTCTGCATCCAGGTTGTACCTCTTACCATCCCTAGACACTGCCTCCCCCAACCCCTTTGATCCTGCTCCATCTCTTAATAAAAGGATTTGTTGGGTAAAACTTGGACTCAGTCAAAAGACTGCAACCAAGGACCTAGGGGGCCACATGTGACCTCAAGGTTGCAGGATCCCCACTCCTGTAATCCCCATGACCTCTTTTCACCCTCCCATCTTTCCCAGAAGTTTCAGGGTAAGAGACACCTTTACCCCTCTGCTTTCTAGACTTCACTCCCATAGCCTTTCCTTTCCCTCTGTAACATCCTCAATCACTGATGCAGAATCTGATTGACATGGATTAAACTCAGATCATACATTTAGAATTGGAGAGGACCTTACAAGGTCATCTTGTCCAGTTTCCTCATCTTAAAGATAAGGAAAACTGAGGCCCAGAGAGGGTTGTCAAAGGTCCCACAGCAGCTAAGCCAAGATTTGAAGCCAGGTTTCCTGACTCCAAATTCAGCTCTATTTCCATTGCACCATGAAAAAGCAATAAAAAAATCAACAAGTAACTACATTGCTTATTTTATGCTCAGACACACCATCAACTTCTCAGCTTCTAACGATTATTCCTTCCATATATTTAAAAATGCCCAAGGCCTTCCCTAACTTCAAAAAACAAAAAAATGGGGCCTCACCCCATTTTCCCATCCAACTGCCACATTATCTTCCTTCTGTTCAGAAACTAATCTCTTAGTTTCTATTTCTTCCCTCTTCTTCATAGTTTACATTCTCCTCCATCCCTCCCCAACCACATAACCAAGTTCATTCATTCACCAAATAGTCATTAATCATCCCCTGTGTGCATATCACTGTGCTAGGTGGAGAGATAGAAAGTTTAGATAAGCTGAAATCTTCCTGAAGGTGAAGGTGGACTAGATAAGACTTAGAGAAGAGGGAGCCTGCAGTCAGATTCTCAGGAAGCCTTAGGATGCTGAATTTTCTGTCCTTTGAGCCATTGACTGAGCTGATAGAGCTTACCCAGAGGCAGGCTGGGCAGGAATCCTTGAGAGAAAAAAGATAGATGTAATCATCTGGTTGAATGATTCAAGATACAATTATCATACTAAGTGGCTGACAAAAAAAAAAAAAAAAAAACACCAAAAACTGCAGCATAGAACAGTGGCAAGAATGGTCAGAGGACCTGTGTTCAAATCTTGACATTGAACTGGTCCAATCCTTGATCGCTCATCTGTGAAATGAAGGTGTTAGATTCAATGACCTTGAAAATACCTTCCTGGTCTAGACCTATGATACCAATGGTAAAATGGTACAGGTGGTGTCTTCTGATTCGTGCATAAATTGGATTTAAGTGAGGCAGTTGCACTAAGTCTTCAGCCTCACTCTCTCCTCCAGAGTCAGCACAGTCCAGGGGACAGGGGGTGATGGCTCAGGATGCAGCAGATGGCATCTTCGATGTCTAACCAAGTCCTAAGCGCTGCACAGCCGCCTTGACGACCATCAGAACAAATTGTTCCCATCTGCCCATTCCACCAGGGGAAGTCTTCACGTGCTTGAGGTAGACACCCCCTAACTCATTCATAGGTCTGAGACCCCTCGGTTACTCCCAACCTGGTTTAGCCCATCCGCCAAAACGGTTTACTGGGGTGTGGCCATTGTGCATGCTACATCTTCTTGGAGCCCCAGAGGAGAGGTGATCCCAACACAGAATATCTGTAAACTGGCCCATATAAACATAAGCTGTGTATGTATATATACTTCATATAAATAATTCACATCATTTGTTTTCTTTGTTGGTGTACACACTTCAAAAAGTCATGTGATTTTACATCTGCTTTTTTTTTCTTTGTACCTCCAGAGCCAGCATATTAAGAGCTTTAATAAATGTTTGTTGATTGACTGACATCACAAACCTTCCCTAATATCCCTCTCCCCCCCAACTGAGCCTTCCCTTGCAAAACACAAAAAAGTTTGGCAAAACCAGCAAGCAGAACCACCCTCTATCTGATAGCTTGCAACATTCCATGTCTGTAGTCTCTCTCACCCACACCCACACCCACACCCACACACACACACACACACACCCCTCTACCAACAGGAAGAACGAGCCATTTTTCTCCACCTCTTCTCTAAGGCCAGTGTTAATCATTGCAGTTGATCAGAGTTTTGAGGCTGTTCAATTTTTTTCCCATTGCCATTATAATAGTTATTAGATGAAGAGGAAGTTGAGTATGTTGGAAAGGGATGGTTTTGAGGTGAGGAAGATCTGGGTTCAAGTCTTGCCCTCAACACAATAGTTGTATGTGACCACCAGCAAGTCATTTAACATCTCATTGCCTAGTACAACAGACAAGCACTAGATTTGAAATCTAAAAACCTGGTTCAAATTACAGTTTTTCCACCTACTCCATGGGCAGACTTGAAGAAAGCACTTAGCCTCTCTTGGACCTCAGTTTCTTTAAAATAAGGGATGTGGTAGGGGTGGCGAAGTGAATAGAGCACGGGCCCTTGAGTCAGGAGGACCTAAGTTCAAATCAGGCCTCAAAACATTTAACACAAAAACTAGCTGTATGACCTTGGTCAAGTCACTTAACCCCAATGCCCTCCAAAAAGAAAAAAAAAAGATGTGGACAAGATAACCTCTAAGGTCCCTCCCAGGACTAAAACTATGACCCAACTCTGAGTAGTCTCACAAATCTTCAGCCATTTACTTCTTCCCTTGCTGGTTTCTTCTTCATGGGCCCCTAAATTTTTGTATTGCACACCCTCTGTCTTCCCAGAACACTTTCACATATGTTTACATGACTCCAGCCACCAGACATTTTCAGATAATTCCGTTTCATAATCTCTAAATCTAACCTATGTAAATAGTACTAGATTTGAGAGTCAGAAGACCTGTGTTCAAAACCCAGCTCTCTCTCCCCATATATATATATACTACCTGTACACAGAACAGGCCATGCAAACTCCATGGTCCACATGTTCTTCCTCATAAAATGAGGCAGCTGGACCAGATGGTCTCTGAGGTCTCTGCCATCTCTAAATCCTATGATCCCATTTCCTGGCTACACAATATCTCATCCCAGCTGTCACACTGACATTTTCAAAATAAGATAATCATCACCCATGCTAAACTTTCACCTCTGGGTCCATTTTTCTCGTTGCTGTCACAAACTTGGAGTCAGACATACAATTTCTTCAGTTCACCACCAAGTCTTGGCAATCCTTCCTTCACAGTAGCTATCAGAGGCATCTCTCTCAAAATGTTCCCATAGTTACAAAATGGGTCCCTGACCTCAATGCCTCTAGTTTGGAGCCTGGCAACAGTAACATGTAGCAGTTCCAGGTCCCTCCGTCCTAAGACTGGACCCTGGGGGGGCCTTTGAATTGGCCTCAGATTTTGAAGGTACAAGTTGGCTGCATCCAGCAGCCTCACGAAATGGGGGAAGGAGGAAAGAGAAAGTACTGGGAGCCTGATTAATGATGTGTAGGCCCAGGTTCCAGTGGTGGGTTCTCATTTTCAAAAGTACTTTGGGTACTTTCACAAAGTTGGGTTTTCTTTTTTCCTCTGTCTTAATCTGAACTTTAGAACATTCCTATTTGTACCATGATATCCATCAAAAGGCAAAGAAATGGGAGTTTGATTCTTCGGGAGGAAATGGTGGCTATTCTGATCATAGGAACATGGATTTCTAGCTGGAAGGGACACCAGAAGCCATCTAGACACTCAGTCCCCTCCTTTTTCAGATAACTGTGGCAATGAAAATAATAGTGAATTGGAGTTGAAATTAGAGAATCTTGGTTCAAGTCCTGGCTACCTCTGGGACATCAGAAAAGTCATTTAATTGATTTGAGCCTAAGCACCACATCTGTAAAATGGCCTAGATGACCTCAAGTCCTGTAGCTCTAAATCTACAATCCTGTGACCTTCATTGTCAGGGGTGTTACCATCTTACTTCCTTTAAGTCAGGAGTTCTTTAGCATAAAGTTCATGAACTTGTTTAAAAAAAAAATCTTGATAACTGTTATTTCAACATAATTGACTTCCTTTTAATCCTATATTGTGCTAGCTGTGTGACCCTGGACAAGTCACTTTACTCTGCCTCAGTTTGCTCATCTGTAAAATGAGCTGGAGAAGGAAATGGCAAACCATTCCAGTATCTCTGCCAAAAAAAAAAACTCCACAAAGAGTCAGACACAACTAAAATACAACTTCCTTAAAAATATTATTTTGAGAAGGGGTCCATAGGTTTTTACCAGACCAACAAAGAGGTTTATAATATTAAAAAAGGATAAGAACACCTGACTTAGAAGGTGTTTTATTTTCTATTATTAAATATTTTAAAGATTGTCATAAAATCCTTTAGAATTAATTAATACTTTGCCTACCATTAGGGCAAAGTCCTCTTCAGGTGGCATTCATCACATGAGTGAAGATCAAAGAAAATAACAAGCTTTCCAGTTATGCTTATCTTATAAAAATAAAACTAAATTATTAGGTTAAATTAACATTGTCAATTATTAGCACAAATAGTGTGTTTAAATAGAATTGGAACAAAATTTGCGGAAACATAAACACCTAGGTCGTATTTAGAACGTTTTGCCATTAATTTCCAACCTTCATCAATAATGGCTTAATTTAACTTATTCTGTCATTAGCCTTGACAGAAGCTGACATGCTCTGAAGCATAATCCAACCAGGAGTTATAACATCCTTTCAGGGTCTGTCTTGAGTCCCTTCAGTTTCTGTTCAACCTTTGATCTTCACTAGAGTGAGGGCCCTCCTCCTTCCAACTTAAGGAAAAAATGTTAAGTTGTTTATCCAATTCTCCAAATCAACTCTCTGAACAGAAGGAGTTCCTGAATCTTTCCCTAGCAGAAGAAGGAAAAAAAATGATGAGCAAATAAAGCCCCACCGAGAATCTGAACATTGCCCAGCATGAAGTGCCACGATTATCTTTTTTCCAATCAGTTTTCCTAGAACCGCAATGACTCTGAGCACTTTCCTCCCCACCAGGCATCTAACTACAAGAGCTGTACTGATTGATTTTCACTGAATCACTGTGGAAGGGTGGGATCCAGGGACCAAATAACTGTTGTCTGCCAAAGACATTTTTTTTTCTTTTAGCTCTTAAGAGTTTCACACTTTAAGTTTATCAGAAGAGAAACTGTTAAATGTATTTAAATGGAACCTAGGATTTTGAATTGGAAATCATTTCTCCATATCAGCAATAATAGATAATGATGCTACTTTAATGAATGTATAATCTCATTAGGATGAGTACTTTATACAGCAGTGCAGTTGGTAATGACAGGATTACAGATTTAGAGGTAGACAGAGTCTGAGAGGTTATCTAGTACAGCCCCCCCCCCAACACACACACATATACTCTCCATTTATCAGATGAAGAAATTGAGGTCTAGAGAGGATAAGTGATTTACCCAAGGTCATACAGCTAGTAAATGGCCATCAGGAATTGAATCCTGATCTTTGAACTTCTACCCATTGTACCACACTACCCTCCACATTGGGCCATGTCCTTCTGTAAATCCTCCCAGAGGCTCTGCCCAATGCACTGGAGGCTTTCTTTTCATTTTTCTAATATTCCAAGGGCAGCAGGATAATGCTGAGGCTATAATGGGATGTATTATATCCAAAATGCTGGATTCAGAGTCAGAGAACCTGGATTTAAATCATAGAACCGCTATTTAATGTATGTGTTTGTGACCTTGGACAAGAGTCTTCACACATCTGTGGGCCTCAGGCCATTCATCTGTAAAATGAAGCTGTTACCATCCCACTTTGGAGCCTCACTACACATGTGACCTTGGGTAAGTCATAACCTCCCTGGGCCTTAGTTCCCTCATTTTAGGATAGGGAGGAGGGTGAAGGAAGGGGGGAGGCTGGACCTGATGACCCCTGAGGTCACTGCTATCAGATCTATGACCCCTTTTATCTCTAAGATACCTTCCAAAGCAAAATCTATATTCCTGTGTGCCCCATCACTTCTCTTACAATGATTCTCACCCCAAAAGCACCCTTTACTGTGCATTTTCGCCTCCTTAAACTCTCCACGTATCTCTCCACTCCCCTTGGGCTAGCTGCAATTTTTATTTTTCTGAAATTATATTCCATGACTCACAGTCATTACTAGGAGAAAATTGGAATTAAAAAGATGAGATTTGTAGCAAGAAGAAGTTCGTAGAGGCAGCTGAAGGATTTCCCAAAAGCAATGCAATCCACTTTCTTCCTTCCATTCAATCCAGGATGCCATTCAACCCAGTCCCCATGACAGACCCCAAATGAACTAACTCCCCAGTCTATGTGTCCTAATCTAGGCAATATCCATTCATTCTTCAGTCTAATGGAGTTTTTTTCCTGTGTCTATGATTGACTAGGCTAGAAAGTATGGAGTGGCCAGGGATATTTTTTCTGCAGTTTTTTGTGCTTTTCTGGTAATGAAAACTCTCTCTTTCCTTAACATGCAACTCAGACACCATCTTCTGTATCGAGTCTTTTCTCATTTCCCCAATTGCTAGTGCCTTCCCCCCAGACCCCTGGTATGTAACTACTTTGTGTGTATATATATAGTATGTGCATATAGCATATATATACATATTGTGTATACACACACATATATATACATAGTGTGTCTATATATACATAGGCATATATGTGTGTATACATATACACACAGATATATACATGCATAATTATAAATACCTAGGTGCATATATATACACAAACACACTTATACACATCTCAAAAATCTTAGTGCAGTTTAAAGCTGTTAAAACTTATAACTACACTAAGATTTTTGGAACACCCTGTATTTTTATAAATACTTGTCTTCCTCTTTAGAAAATAATCTCCTTTTGAGGAGGGACTATTTCTTAATTTGTACTTGTATCCTTGGTTCCAGCACAGTGTCTGAAACATAATTATCACTTAAATACTGCTTTGCTGTTATTGTTCAGTCATGTCTGATTCTTTGTGACCTTTTACAGGGTTTTCTTGGCAAAGATATAAGAATAGTTTGCTATGTCCTTCTCCAGCCCTTTTTACAGATTAGGAAACTGAGGCAAACGGGGTTAAGTGACTTACCCAGGGTCACACAGTTATTAAGGGAAAACCCAATAGTCCAATGACCTAATACTTTTGGCATAAGGAAACTGACTAGCTTTTTTGCTTCTAAATTTATGTCAATAATTCATTCCGGTTCTAAGGTATATGGTCTCTTACTCTTTGCTAAGTTTCTACCCTCCACCAAATATCAGAATTTAAACTAGGAGAGAAGAGGGATCAGTCACATCCTGTTTGTCTCAATCACCAATTCCCCCACCCCCAGGGTCTTATTAATAACAGGACTTTATTAGGTGCTCACAAAAATTACTGTACTGAATTTCTGGCAGAGATTTCCTAGATGTTTATACGTGACAACTTTGCTTTTTTGGTTTGCTTTTTTCTGTTGGGAATTTTACATTTAAATTTTAATCTCTACTTTTATTTACTTTCAAAGAACTCAGGATGAGGGCACATTTCTAACTATTCAGGCAGAGCTGGGCTCTAGTCCTGCCCCAGACCTTAAGCAAGGCACAACCACTCCAAGCCTGTTTTCTCTCCTATACAATGGAGCTGGTACCACAAGGTGGGTAGTGGGTACAAGGCTCGACTGGGGAGTCAGAGAGACCCCAAGATCAAGTCTTGCCTAAGACACTTCTCTCTTTGTGATCTGTGTTAAGTGACTTGACCTCTCTCCTCTATAAAATGAGGGGATTAGACTCAATACAAAGCTCCCTTCTGGGTCTACACCATGATCCCATGATCCTCTTCATTATACAATTCAAGCCTCACAGCTGCTTATGTGAGGAGCCAGCTAGGTGAATGCCTTGGGATTCGGCTTGGGATCAAGAAGACCTGAATTCAAATCCAACCTCAGACACTCATTAGTTGTGTGTCCCTGACCAAGTCACTTAACCATGGTCTCTCAGTTTCCTCATCTATAAAACAGAGATAATACTTTCTAACTTTGGAATCACTAGTCTTTCCTGTACAGTATACACCAACAGGCACCATCTCCCTCCATAACACTCTCCTTCATCTGCTGCCCACAGCCTGCGCCAACCCCTGCATCTGTATATAATTCAGGAATTTATTTCTACCTATTTTTACAGGCCTCCTCAACTGTCTGGGTGTCCTGTATGTGCCTGGGGGACATGAGTGGGGGGGGGGACATTTTGGTGCATTAGCTCCTTGAGGGTAGGAATGAAATTTAACTCACAGACCCATAAATTTAGGACTGGAAGGGACCCCCAGAGGTCATCGGGTCCAACCTCCTCCTTTTTCTTACTTTGAACAGCTTCCAAACAGCACCAAGATACTTATTAAGTGTTTTTGAGAGTCATGGTAATGATGATTTCCAACAGGCCCCAAAGTCCTTTTTTCTATCCAGGCAATTATTACAAAGTTGGCCCAGACGCCATGGCAAGGCAGTGGTCCCCTGCTGAGAAGGGGGTTCATCACAGCTCATAGTGATGACGAGTCCTGTCTTCTTCCCCAGACCCCGTGGAGAAATGAATCAGAACCAAAAGCCACTTGGAAAGGAGAAAATCCTCCAGGGATGAGAGGAGGTCCTGAAGGAAACAGCCATTCAGAGGACTGAACCAGCTAAAACAGCCGAGATTCGGAGGACCCAAATGAGCAGGCAGGCAGGCAGGAACAGCACTTTTCTGTCTCGTTAAGAACCATGTGAATGACAAGCATTCTCTCAAACTAGGGTCTTCAGGGAGACCTGACTCTGGGGGCAGGGACGAGATCTGGCCCAATTAATGATCTTTAATAAAGAAGGTGATAGGGAGAAAGTCTGTCTGGCCCACTTTCTTTCTGCGGACTAGAGAGGAAAAGATTTCCCCTCTCTGTGACTCAGTGTTATCTCCTTGAAAATGGGTAGAACTGGCAGGGTACAAATCCCTTTATTATTCTTTACAGAACCTAGCCTGAATTTCCTCTAAATAAGGACGCCATGTAACACGGTGAGGCTTGGCAACACTCAAGGTGAACTAGAAAGTGGAGGCTTCATAGGGAACCTCTAAGAGGAAACTGGAACCCAGAATTCACAATTAGAAACTGTCAGTGATCAGCTGTTCCAGGCCTGTACTGGAGATGAATCAAATGTGTCCTCATGCGGATGGCTTTGGAGCCGCCTAGTGGCTGCCTCAGGGGACCCAGCACCAAACAGCCTTGAAAAGCACAGAGCTTCCCAGAACAGGTCCCTGGCTGGACTGTGCCGTGCTGGGCCTGGGGTTTTCCCACCTGTATGTGAGCAGAGAATCAGTTAGGAACTCACGAGATCCTAAAATCTGGAGTCTGGCTGGTGGGTGAGAAGGAGGGTGTCTAAAACACATCCACACCTGGCACAGGGAGGAAGATGAGCTGGACCTGGAGGCAGGAAACCCTGCCTACAAATTTGATCTCAGACACACAAACTAGCTGTGTGACCTTTCAACTCTGTTTTCCTCCGTTTCCTCAACTGTAAAATGGGCAACAGTTAGAGAGGCAGCAAAGGATAATGGTTAATCATACTAGTGCCTTGGGGTCAGGAAAATCTACGTCCTGGACAAATTGCTTAACCTCTCTCAGAGCTCCAGGTGACACTAAGACCAGAAGTTATAGACAAAATGTGGACCTACACTGACAAAAGGAGTTTTCTCATTGGGAGTTCTCTATACCACTGAAGTCACCGGTCCTACCTTATCCCTTAGCAGAGTGCCTGTCACTGTCATGTAGGCAAATTAAATTATTTACAGCTGAGGAAACTGAGACCCAGATAATAAGACCAGCTAAAGGTCACACATCTAGTTAACAGCAGAGCCAGGATTATTAACAGCACTTATATTTAAGATTTATGGAAGGTTTTTAAGGTTTACAAAGGGCTTTCCACAGAACAACTCTGTAAAAGGTATAGAGCAGACATTATCATTCTCATCTTACAGACTGGAAAACTGAACCTCAGAGAAGTTAAATGAGCTGCCTTTGGTTGCATAGCTATTATGTGTCCAAAGAAAAAGATTTGGATTCAAATCGGATCCCATAATTCAATGCTTTTCATATCACACATATTGTCTTTCTAGAAAGAGAATGGTATAAGAATGGAAACTCTTGGGTGGGAAAAAAGATGCAAGACCCAAAGAAATGCATCCCTAACAGTAGAATTTCTGGTACCATCACACTTGTCATACCAGGTAGTGGTGATGTATTTCACAAAGGGGTGACAGCACTTTCTCAGCATTCTTCAAGCCATCAACCATAAAGTCCAGTGCATATTTTATCCATTTGGGAGGTTGGTCCTGCCAAAAGATGAGCCATTCAATTCAATCAGACCATGGACGCCCTTGGCAGTCTGGTAAAGTCTATGGATCTTTCTCAGAATATGTTTTGTTTTGTTTTTAATTCCTAATTAAAGGCAATATTAAATTTCAGTTAGAGGCTAGTGAAAATGAAGATGCAATTTTTCCCCATCCAAGTTCATAAACCTCTTACCCTAGACTCTATCTGCGAGATTCCTTTGACGGATTAAGAAGCCTTAGTTAGACAGACATTTAGGATCATAGGTCTAGGGATGGAAGGGGTCTTAGAGGTTATCTAGTCCAATATCTTCATTGTACAAAAGGAGACAGTGAGACCCAGAGAAGAGGAGTGACTTGTCCAAGATCACAAAGGGGATCTGAACTCACATCCTGTGTCTCTAAATTCAACATTCTTGACACTACACCATATTTTATCAAGTATACACTATGTTCCAGCCACCATATTCGATGCCAAAAATGAAACTGTCCCAGAGCCCTCAAGGACTGAGGGACTATTGGGGGACATATAACAGGTACAAAGGTAAGTCAACCAATTCAGGCTACAAGGGAGAGAGTATGTACAACAGTAGGAAGACAGAGAAGGTGCCACGGGGCAGCTGAGAGGAGAGGAAATACTGAGGAAGGAGAAGATGCACAGGCTTATAGGATGCAGAGGCAGGAGATGGGGGCCAAAGAATGGAAGCAACAGTTGGGCCAGAAGGACAAGTTCTCACAAAGGAGAATGGTATGAAATGAGTCACGCCCAGTCCTTATTTCTCCAACTGAAATAATGTAAATAAACTGTAAACATTTCTGCTTTCCACTTTCTCTCAATTCAAGCACTAGCTTGATACTCTCTGTGCCTCAGTTTTCCCATATGTAGAATGAAGAAAATAATGCCATCCCACCATTGAGAATGGAGGGAGTAGGAAGAGAAAAGATCTTCCATTGAGGCCAAGCGGCTGATTCACAAAATGGCTTATCCAGGGATGGGGAATCTGTGGCCTGGATGATCACGTGTGGCCCCGATAACTACGCGTGGCCTTCTAGGTCCTCAAGTACATCCCTCTGACTGAATCCAATTCAGGCTGCACTTGAAGACCACATGTGGCCTCAAGTTCCCCACCCCTTGGTCTTATACCAAGGATCCTGCATGTGGAGAGCCAAACAATCAGAGAGAAGCCAGAAAGCCTGCTGCTGGTTATCTGAGAGCTGGAGCTATCCTCCGAGGCAACAAGGCTTAGTAGATAGGTTCCTGGATGTAAAGACAAGAGTATCTGGGTTCAAATTCTGTCTTAAGCATTTACTAATGATGTAATCCTAGGAGAGTCACAAACTCTCTGAAGTTCAGTTCCTTCTTCAAAGAAATGTGTAACATAGCAGATCCTATCTCTACAAGATTGCTGAGGGTGGAGAGAGAGAGAGAAAGAGAGAGAAAGTGACAGAGAGAGAGAAGAAAAAAGAGGAAGAAGATAGAAGAAAGAAAAAAAGAATATACTTTTTGTATTTTGAAAACGTTAAACACTATATAAATATAAATTATTAATGTCATTATCACTAATACCTCTGCTCCAATAATAGCCAAGAGCCGGGCGCCTAGATCCCCATCCTCTGCAGACCCCAAAATGGCCCCCTACTCCTATGAGCAGGCTCAGGAGGGCAGCCCAGCTCCATGGGAGGGCCAGGAATTCTTAGTCCCTCCAGGGGTTTCCTCCCTGCCCTAAGGAAGACCCTCAGCAAAGCCCACAGCTCATTAGAAAGCCCCCAACCAGTTCACGGTGAGGAGACAGTAATGTGTTCTGCAAAATATGAAGTGTTATGTAAGATGGAAAAACACGCCTTCAGAAGAAACACACAGAAGGTCAGGCTGAAGGAAGAGCTCAGGATAGCCCATCCCAAGCCGTCGGTAGAGTCAGTCCTGGGGTGGGGAAGGGGGAGGGGGCGCCTTAACTTTTTCTACTTCCTGGCTCTGACTCTGGAGTTGGGCCTATGGCCTTTATGTGCGGCTGACATCATCCCTCATTTATCTGCCATTAGGCAGTAATCAGGCCTTGCACCAGGGAGTTCCTTATTAGAATTTCCCCCAAGGAAAGCAACACCCAGGGTAAGTACAATGCTTTGAACTCATCTTCTTCACTAGCTCCACAATATGGAGCTGTCTCCTCCTCAGCCCAGGAGGGCTCCAGTTTGGGGAGGGTAGGGGGGAGAGAAAGAGGTGTCTGCCTTTTAGGGAGCTGTGGGCTCTCTCATTCTGATGGGAGCATTTTTGCCTTCTTGGCCTGTTTTTGTTCATATACATTTTCAAAGTCAGAAGCCGGCAAAAATGAAATAAAAACCCCGGAGACAGAACCTCTTCCAAAGATCAAGCCCTTAGATCTGAGTCTCATTACTGAAAAACTGCCTCTGGATGGACAGTTTGTCCGGATAAGTTAATTAATTTTAAGAGTGCTCTGTGCTTTTAGAAATAGCCCATTCCAGATTGGCTGAAAATATGTTTACTTTGAACCTTCATCAGCAGTTTTGGGTGAGCCACCCCACGGGCTCGTCAGCTGGTGCCAGCAGCATGTGGCAGAAAGTTAATTGGATGCCAAAATGTTGTGTTAGAAGAGTAAAGAGTCTTGTGTGGAAACAGGGCCTTTGCAGGGAGAAGGGAGAATGAATTTCTACCACCTCACAGGACAGAAGATCATGAGCACATCGACAAAGAATCCAGATGGGTTTGGAAAAAAGCGAATGGCATCTTCCATGGACAAGTTATCATCTGTGTGACGCCAGGCAACAGTGAGGGATCTGACTGTCGGTGGATCTAGGTTTGATCTGGACTTGTTATACCAGTTGACTACGGGCAACTCATTTAGTCTCTGGATCTCAGTTTCCTCATCTGTAAAATAAGGGGGTCGGACGAGGCAATCTCTAAGGTCTCTTCCAGCTTCTATGCTGTGGCCCAGGATCAATCCTCTGGCCAAGCAGTACCTCGGTTTGCTGGGATGTCCTGGGCTCTGAAATAAACTGACATTTTCAGTCCAGAACACCCTGGCATTGTTTGTGCATGGTTTTACTTTATAGGTTCAAATAATTTAGAGCTGAAAGAGACGTTACAGATTGTCTGGTCCAACTCTTACATTTTACAGATGAGGAAACCAAAACCTGGAAGCGATCATTCGTTTGCCCAGGGTCATCCAGGCACACAGCAGCAGACATAGAATTCAAACTCCAAATCCAAATGTCTTTTCAATCATACCATGGCATGATGCCTATTTCAATGAAATTTAAGCAACCATTTGGTGGGCACCAATTATTAGGCACTCTGATGTTGGGAAAGATTGAAGGAAAAAGGAGAAGGGGATGGCAGAGGATGAGATGGACAGATAGTGTCATGGAAGCAAGGAACATGAGCTTGGACAGACTTAAAGAGAGTGCAGGAGAGAAGGGCCTGGCATGCTGTGGTCCAGGGGTCACAAATGAACAACGACATCAAAATAAAAATTGTGTGTAAGGCACTGTTCCATACTACTTGTGTTTGTTTGTTTTAAGGCCAGGACTCCCAATCTTGCCCAGACTAGAAGTACATTAACTACTCATGGGTTTGATTCCAATGATTAGCACAGAAGTTTTAACCTGTTCCATTTTTCCAGTCTGGGCCCATCTAGCCATGTTCAAGCAGTCTGGTGGCTTTGCACTCCCAGGAGCTCACATACCAATGCTAGACTTAGTGTAGACACCAGATCGACTGCTCAGCCAAACTGAAGGCTAAAGGGCCCTCCCTACCTGAAGTTCAGAACTGAACTCAATCCATCCACTAGCCCCTGCCTCCTTTGCAGCAGGGACTGCAAGTGTGAGCCATTACACCCAGCACTAAGAGATTTTTTTTTTTAGCTCCTAAGGTATGGTATTTGTCCTTAATAATGAGCCTTTACCCTAAGCTAAGCCCTCATCCCCCCCTTGCATGGATCATCACAATAGTATCTTAATTGGTTTCCAGTCTCCCCACTCCAATTCATCCTCCATAAAGATGCCAAACTAATAATTTTCTTTTAGCTTTCAACATTCACTTTTAAAAGATTTTAAGTTCCAAATTGTTTTTTCTCGCTCACTCCCCTCTCCCCTCCCCAAAACAGCAAGCAATCTGATAGAGGTTATACATGTAAAATCACACTACACATATTTGCACATTAATCATGTTGTGAAAGAAGAATCAAAACAAAAGGGGGAAACCATGAGAAAGAAAAACCAAAAAGAGGGAGAAAATCGTATGTTTTGATCTGCATTCTCTACAATTCTTTCTCTGGATACAGACAGCATCCTTCATCATGAGTCCTTTGAAATTGTTTCAGATGATTGTATTGCTGAGAAGAGCTGAGGTCTATCAAAGTTGGTCTTAGCACAATCCAAACTAATATTCTTAAAATACGTATTGGACCAGGTCACCTTTGAGAAATTCTCAATGGCTCCTTATTGCTTTTAAAATTAAATTAAAAAAAAAATCTTCAGTCCACAATTTAAAGCCTTCCACAATCTGCTCCGTCTGCCACCTTCCTGTTTGATATTACTCACCTTCTCCATTTCAGCCAATCTGTTCCCATTACACTCCATCTCTACCTTCCATGACTTTGTACAAGTGGTACCCCATGCCTGGAATGCACTCCTTCACTCCCACCTCATAGAATACCAAGCCTCCTTGAAAGTCCTGCTGAGGACTTGATGGTGAAAGCACTACAAAATACTGCCTCTCACTCCTAATTTTTTTTTTACTTGGTGTCTACACTGTATTGACTTGTATGTCTACGTATAAGTATCCATCCAGTCAAATGCAAGCTCTTTTAACCCTATAACTGTTTTCTTTTTGTCTTGTAAGCCCAGCAGTTAGCACAGTACTTCGTACATACTTGCGAATTTAACTGAAAGAATGAATTTTAAACAAAAAAATAAAGAAATAAAAATCCCCAAATACATCACCCCTGTTTCTAGGAAGGTCCTAGTTCCAGGGCTTTCATTACCTACACAAAGTTTCTCTTCTGAAATCACACCCCCTAAGGCACCACAATCTTCATTGTTCCTAGGGATGATCGTCAATCTTTTAAGGCAGAGAGCTCTGGTGATTTTTACTCTAATGTTACCTATTCCTCTTCTGCTAGAAAACGACTTGAAATTCAAATTATACCTGATGAATGTCACAAAGCTACTTTAAATCTCTGGTGGAAAACCTCATTAAGCTTTCTTGCAATCCCTGCTTTAAAACATTCACTGCTGTTGGCATACGGCTGCAAATCATGGAATGCCATGAGCTCAGAAGAAACACAATGGCAGCCTACCCAAAGCGGAACAGAAAGACGCATGTTAGGTGTAACAAGGCTGCAGCATCCGGCCAACGACGGTTTTTGTCCCATGAGAGACATCCTCGAGGAAGTGTGTGAAGAAGTAAGGGCATGAACTGTGCTAGGAGAGAGGCAGGATTTAAGCATGATACAGAGGTAACATCGAACAGTGGAAAGACCACTGGATTTATTTACAAGGGAGCCTGGGTTCAAATCCTGGCTCTGCTACTTAGTAGTTTTGACCTTTGGCAAATCTCTACACCTTTCTGAGCTTCAGTTTATACATCTACAAAATAATAATTAATAATAATGATAAAGCATTTTAAAGTCTGAAAATGGATATATATATATATAAATTCATATATATGTTTTCATGTATAAAATCTTCATTTATATAAATATATTTATACATATATTTGTTTGTATATATAAAACTCATTTATACATATATATTAATTTAACAACCATGGAAGGTGGGTGCTATTATTATTCCCATTTTACAGATGAGGAAATTGTAGAACCATTAAATGACTTATTCAGGGTCATACAGCTAAGTGTGTCTGGGACTATATTTGAACTCAAGTCTTCCTGACTCCAAATCTTATGGTCTATCTACTGCACCACATAGGTGTGTTGGGCTAGATGCCCTCTAAAGTCTTCCAATTCTAAGTCTATGATCCTATGATCTCCAGTGTTACACTGATAGCCTTGGAACATCAAAAGAACCAATGGGGGGTGGCTAGGTGGCATAGTGAATAGAGCACCCACCCTGGAATCAGGAGGACCTGAGTTCAAATCTGGCCTCAGACACAACACAAAAACTAGCCGTGCGACCTTGGGCAAGTCACTTAACCCCAATTGCCCTGCCTTCTCCCCTCCAAAAGAACCAATGGAAGGACTCAAGAAGTTTGGGTAGTTTCTCTATGGGAAATCTAAAGAAAGATACAGGCCGGATTCCCATGAGATATAAAGGAATGAAGAAGCTTCAGTCTGCTCTGGTGAAAGGTTACCCACACCCATGAGAACAGGTGTCCACTGGAGTACCAAAGTATATAGAAGCTTAGACTGTTATTAGTGGCTAGAGGCCTATGGACTCCAAACTGGGAAGTACCCTGAAGACCAAAGGACAAGGTGAGTAAGGGCCACTCTGTGGGGCTGAGGCTAACAAGGATCCACATGCTCTGGACAGGATTTGTTTTCTAAACGAAGTTTTCCCAGAAGCAGCCTACCCTGACATGTGAGTTGCCATTCTCTTACTGATGAGGAATTCTACAGTCATTCTCATAACATGGGTTCATATATGGTCATCAGGAAACATCCGGCCTAAGACGTAATTCATGAAAAACCACATGTAAACAGAAGAACCGTAACATGTTAGGAAAATATGTTGAAATGAAAAGGGTGAAGTAATCCCAAATGCAAACAGAGAGGGTAGTGGTCCTTGGTGGTTCTAGAAAAGTAAGAATTTTCACAGGAGAAATGAACTAGAATATATCCTCATATCTGTAAAAGACACTGCAGCTGGTGGACATGTGGATTCCAGTCATTGCGAAGGTATACTACAGAACAGAGCTGGGATGGCACACCGCATTCCCTTATCCCCTGAGGGACAATATCCCTTGACTCTCTCTGTCCTGATTTCATGCTTATCAAGCAACTTTCTGGCAGCTAACTGGATTCCCCAAGTATCTAGATTTATTCATTCATTGATTCATTCAATAACCATCTATCTATTCATTGAATCATGGCCTCTCAAGAGATGGAAAGGAGCTTAGGGAAGGTCTAATCCGATCCATTCCTGAACAAAAATTCCCTCTATAACATTACTCATGGTGACAGTCCAGCCTCTGATTAAAGATCTCCCAGAGTAGCCCTTTCCATTTTGGGCCAACTCAATTCCTAGAAAATCTTTCCTTAGATCAAGCCTAAACTGCCACCCATTACTCCTAGACCTACCCTCTGAAGCCAAGCAGAATGAGTCCAGTTCTTTTTTCTATACAGTAATCCATCAAATGCCTGAAGTCAATTGTCATACCCTCACACACACACACCTTTTCTTACTCAGGCTAAATAGCCCTAGTTCCTTTATTATAAACTCACATGGATTTGTTTCTAGTCTTCCCCCCATTATACCTTCTGAATGTCCTCTAGTTTGATAGAGTCCTTCCCCAAATGGGATGCCCAAAATCCAACACATTAAGTACTCCAAATGTGATCTGACCTGCTATTTAAGTACCTACTATGTGCAAGAACTTAAGTACTCAAATTGAGAATTAAGTATAGTACTTGCATTTTTTCAAGAATTAAGGAGCCATTTTTTATGACTGAGGCACATAAAATTGACATTTATATTTTTTATCCCATCATAAGGAGTGCCCTTTTCCTTTAGACAGCTTAACTTAGACAAACTCATGTTTTTATATAGGATGATTGATGTAGACTTCTTTCTAATAATTGTGATCATCCACAGAAACTTAGAAAAAATAAATTTTTGGTTCCTTGTAGTTTAGCATGTTACTTGAATAATTAATAGCTCTTGATGGTTCTAAGCTGTTTTAAAACACATATTCACCAGGACCTATTTATGCAAATATGGTAGAGATAATTTACTTTTAACTATAATGTATAAATGTCATTCATTTTCTAAATCAGTACAGCTAAGAAAATTATGAACTGTTTTAGGAGGTCATAGTAAAGTAGATATTTCTGTTTTATGTTTTGGCTATATTCATATCCACCTGTGATTTCCTTTTCTTGAATTAGGAAATTTAAGTGAGATATTCAAATGGAAGTGTAAAGTGTAATTTTATGAAACATTTTGTATATGGAACTAAATTGATACCATGAATTAAACTTTTTAACAAATCCTTTCAAAACTAATTAAGTTTTACTACAGAGCTGCTATGTCTTATACAATAAAATCTGCTATTCATCCCTAAAGAAAAAAAAGAATTAAGGAGCCACTAAGCACAAAGCCCTGTTCTAGGCTCTGGAGGAAATGCAAACCTTATAAGCTTAAAATCTAGCATAGAAAAGAAGGTGATGATTCAACAGGAAGACCTGAGTCCAAATCCTGCTTCAGACTTTAAGCAGCTGTCTACAAGTCAATTAACCTACCCCCTGTGATAGTAATGGCAATTAAAGATCCCCCTGTATTGGCTTGGTTTTCAAATTGATTGTATTAAAACCCAGAGTTTGTTAATCCCACCTGTGGGATGGGCTTGTCCATGTGAAAAGAAAGTCCTGAAGTGGGAGGAGCTGGTGATGTAGATTTGGAGAGACACTAGAGAGAGGCGGAAGTTCTTTTTGGAAGCAGCACCTTGTGGAGAGAGACTAAGAGATTGCTGGTGGCCGCTTTGAATTGCCCTGGACTTTTGAGACCTGCCCCCTGAGCTGCCAAGGACTGAGGAGACATGGCTGTTTTGCTGGTACTTTGTCTGTCTGTTTTGATGTTATTTTGCCAGATTTGTCCACTGGTGAAAGATTGTCCTGTTGAAGAAGTCCTGGAACCTGGCATTTGGTTAAGAAGGCCTGAGACTGTCCTGCAGACAGAGAGTGAATACTGTCCACTGGTGAGGGACAGTACTGAGAGTGAATACTGTCCACTGGTGAGGGACAGTACTGTTGTTGCAGGGGTCTGGAGACTGTCCGGCAGACAGAATGAATACTGTCCACTGGTGAAGGACAGTGCTGTTGTTGCAGGGGTCTGAGAGCCTTTCTGTTGGTTCAGAAGCCCTGAAGAAGGATTTTCTTGTTGTATGTTTACAGAAATCCTGGGAGAGGGCTTTGCTAATGTGTTCAGGGGTTCTAGGACTGTTCTACAGACAGAGGATAAATTCATGAAGGGACTGGCAATGTATCTTATGGCCTTGCTAAGCCTTGTCTCCCCAGGAACTAAGATTGCTGAGAACTTGCCTCGTGTCAAGATGAAGAAAAGACCTCCATTTGGATATTAAGTGCTGTGTTTAAACTTGATATAACTCTGGGGTAGATTCAATTGTGATCCAGGGGTGGGGAACTTTTGACCTTTTTGTGTTCTATGGTTGAGCAAATGAATGTATTTTACTTATGTTTGGAAACTAATCTCCATTTGAGAAGAGGGGCTTTGTGGTGGACTTAATTAAGGTATAGCCTAGGGGTGGAGAAGTATTTAGAACCGAGACTTTGTAATTGATTGAATGATTGGAAGGTCCTGGGATGGGGTAGTACTTGGAGATTATTTAATCATACTTAGTAAATACTGTATTTTGAATGATGTCATGTTTTGATCTTCTCTGTTCTTGGTTTGTCACTAAATAAAATAGAGAGCACCTATGCTGGTATTTTGAACCTGGGAAGTTGCCTTTGCTTGGTATTACATTACACCCCCCAAGTCAAGACAATTAACCTCTGCCACAGTTTCCACATCTGTAAAATGGGGATAATAAAAGCACCTACTTCCCAGGTTTTTTGTGAGATCAAATGAGATGATATTTGTAAGTGCTGTATAAATATTAGCTGTTAGCTGTTATTACTCACACAAATGCAATAATCAAAATGTAGGAGAATGAGGAAGAAAAATAGGATGGAGGGAAATACACAGTTAGTAATCATAATTGTGAATGTGAATAGGATGAACTCTCCCATAAGGTGGAAGTGGATAGCTGAGTGGATTAAAAACCAGAATCCTACAATATATATTCAAGAAACACACTTGAAGCAGAGAGACTCACACAGAATAAAGGTAAGGGGCTAGAAAAGAATCTATTATGCTTCAGCTGAAATTTAAAAAAAAATCACGATCTCAGACAAAGAAAAAGCAAAAATTAGATTTAATTAAAAGAGATAAGGATACTGCATCTTATTAAAAGGTATCACAGATAATGAAGTAATAGCAATACTAAATATATATGCACCAAGTGGTATAGCATCCAGATTCTTAAAGGAGAAATTAAATGAGTTATAGCAGGCAATAGACAGCAAAATTAATACTAGTGAGGGACCTCAACTTTCCCCCTCTCAGAACTAGAAAAATCTAACCACAAAATAAACAAGAAGTTAAGGAGGCAAACAGAATTTTGGAAAATCTAGATACAATAGGCCTCTAGAGAAAACTGAATGGGGATAGGAAATGGTGCTATACACAATCATAAAAAGGATTCATACTCTTGCCTCAAAAACACTATGCTTCCTTAGACTAATTCAAAGAGAGAAAAAATGCATCCAGGCCCTGCTTTTTCCTTATGATGCCCCAAGCTGGGGGCCATTAAAACTACAAGATGGGGTTCTCCCAGATAGTATCATTGAATATGATAGTAGCTGTCTACACGAAAGGTAAACCTGCATGAAAATGTAAAAGGCTAAATCAGTAAGAGATACAGAAACTCTAACTGATCAGACCTGCCAGGAAAAGAATCCAGGCTTGAGGGCAGCAGTGGAGGAGACAAAGGAAAACCCCAACTGCCCTATATGAGGCAAAGGGAAATAATGGGGAAAACCCAGGATATGGAGCCAGAGAACATGGACTCAAATGCCAGTTCTGATGTCTGCTACGCAGAGCAAGCCCTAGAAGAAGCAACAACCTCTCTTGAGTCTCTGTTTTCTCATCAGTGAAATCAGTGAGGCATATTAAAGCTTCTGAAATACCTCTCTACTACTAGAGATTTAAGTATGGGAATTAACCGAGTAAATAGTTCACTGGCTCATAAACTTAGAGCTAAAAGGAACTTTAGAGGTCATCTGGCTTAGCCCTCTTAATTTTACAAGGCAGGAAACTGAGGCACAGAGAAGTTTAGTGATTTGCCCAAGGACACAGGGGTAAGAAGTGACAAGAGACAGGATCTGAATTTGAATCCTCTGACTCTAAAGGCAGTGCTGTTTCTACTGTATCATCCTGATCTTTGTCCTCATGTCTAGATACATATCATTATGAGGCCTTCTTTTAGTACTTCTCTCTCTCTCTCTGTCTCTCTCTCTCTCTCCCTCTCTCTCTGTCTCTCTCTGTGTCTCTCT
>NW_027187330.1:4102856-4114996 GCF_028583685.1 Petaurus breviceps papuanus
TCTCTCTCTCTCTCTCCCTCTCTCTCTGTCTCTCTCTGTGTCTCTCTCTGTCTCTGTCTTTCTCTGTCTCTGTCTCTCTCTCTTTCTCTGTCTCTCTCCCTTGTCATAGCCAAAACCATATCCTCATGTGGTGATGGTGTTTTTCCTGAATCACTGACAAAGTGTACTTATTCTGTGGAGGGTGGGAGATATGTCTAAACCAGACCTGCTATTTTCATGGGAAAACAATTTATTTCTCATGATTCAGAGACACTAAATGGATTAACAGATATTCGCAGGCTTGTCACCTTAACCTAAGTGGTCTCTGAAGCTGTTGGAACATAAATTTTAAAGAAATAAATACTTGTGAATTTGTAGAATATTGTAGCTACTCAGGACACCCTCCCCCCAATAATAGCACTGCTGAGGCAATCAAAGAGTTAACCAGTATTGGTGGCCAGCAGGCTTAAAAGTATCTTGGTTCCCACAATTAGTGGGAATCAACCAAATAGCAATTGGAAGAGTAAAGGAGCAGGGAGGAGGAAGCCAAAGCTGTGGGCCTCGTTCACCAGAAAAGCCAGTCCATGAAATGTAATTTGTCAGACGTACAATAGATGATTAATCAGTAGGTCATGGCATTTTGAAATGCTCAGATGATTCCTGATCAAGAGACAGAAGAAGGAGAAATCCTCCTTCAGATGAAAGGGTTCATTAATATGTTCAAAAGCAAAGGTTTTCTTCTGAGAGCTGCTGGGTGACGTAATGGGGTAAGCCATATTTAGCCCTATAAACCTTGGCTGTTTCCCTCCTTCTCTCAGCAAATTGGTATCCAAAGCCCTAGGGAAGAATATCTGATGCATAAATACTGTCTATCTTCACCTCCAGGTGGTACTGGCAAAAGAAATAAACCATGGGAGTGCTGACTAGTCACAGAGCCCTGGACTTGGAATGGAAAGTCCTTTGGGTTCAAATCTCAACTATGACTTTAGGTGGCTTATAAATAATACCTGCTGTTGTAAAGATCTTTCCAATGTACAAAGCACTTCTACAAACACTATCTCATGTGATCATCAAGACAACTTTATTAAGTATTATTCTCATTTTATAGGAATCAGGAGGCATCATGAACAGGATGCTGAATTTGAAGTCAAGAAGGCCTGGATTCAAATTCTACCTGGCTCTCTGCTAGTCAAGTAATCTCTATTTGCCTTCATCAAGGTGGTACATTGAATAGAGTGCCAGGCCTGGAATCAGGAAGACTTAGCTTCCTGAGTTCAAATCTGACCTCAGACACTTACTAGCTGTGTGACCTTGGGCAAGTCACTTAACCCTGTTTGCTTAAGTTTCCTCATATGTAAAATGAGCTGGAGAAGGAAATGGCAAACCACTTCAAGTATCTTTGCCAAGAAAACCCCAAATCAGGTCACAAAGAATAAGACATGACTGAACAACAAAAGCATTTATCTAAGTTACATGTTGGTTGACATCTGTACTCATGGAGTTCCCTCACTGGAAGCTTCTAAAACTGATAAAATCAAAGATCCTTCATTTATAGGAGGCAGGCAATAGACATTTATTAGATATTTACTACATGCCAGGCACTTGTGCTAAGCAGGAAAAAAAAGTTTTCCTCCCCTCAAGGAGCTTACATTCTAATGGGGAAAGATGACACACAGAAGGGACTTGGAATGAAGGGAAGAGATGTTTGGAACAAGGAAATGGTGGCAAAGTCCCTCAAGTCAGAAGTAAAGCCAAGTGGGAAATGAAAGATGTCCAGCCTGGGACACTCCCTAAAATAGAGGCCACTAGACAAACTCACCAATGGAATGAGGGGGTAAGGGGAAGGAGGATGGAAATTCCAGGATGCAAAAGCTGCTGAAGCACATAGACCAACTCTGGAGGGTCATTACAGAGAAGGAAACTGAGGCTCATAAAAGTCCAACTCTCTTCCCCAGGTCACTCAGCTGGTAAATACCAGGGCCAGAACCAAAGCCCACTTCTTTTGACCCTCCTAGCCTAATAATATGATTTTCACTTTATCCTATGCTCTATGCCTCACTAAGTCCAGTTCCACCATTCCTTCAAAACACTGCCCCAGCCTTGTTTCCTCCCCATAAGGATCGTAGCCGTTGACCTGGGTCTGCCTGAGAACAGTAAATGCATTTTTTACTCTTCTAGTACAATGTGGAGTAGTTAAAAAGAGATCAGGATCTGGGTTCAAATCCCATATTTGCCACTCACTACTTGTGTGGCCTCAGACAAGTCAATTTCTGTGGGCCTCAGCTGCCTCACCTGTAAAATAAGTGGGCTGGACTGGATGGCTAGTTGCCTTCCAGCTCTATGACCCATCGTACACAGAAGCAGGCATGTAGGCATGCACTCAGTAAGGGAAATGCAAGTGAAGCTATAATACTCCCTGACCCAATCAATCAATCACCATTTGTTAGGGACCTACTAAGTGCCAAGCACTGCTTTAAGCTATCTCCTCACAAAGTTATGAGTATAAATATAAAGAGCTTACCCAAAAATAAGTGAGGATCGAATGAGATAATGTAGTTAAAGGGCTTTATAACTATAAAATGGTAATAACTTCTATTTCTATAGTGCCCTAACATTTACACACAACAGCTTGGTGAGGTAAGGTTATTTTTGCTATTTAGTCCTTGCAGTCAAGTACCACTCTTTGGGGTTTTCTTGGCAAAGATACTGAAGTGTTTTGTCATTTCCTTCTCCAGCTCACTTGACAGATGAGGAAACTGAGGCAAACAGTGTTAAGTGACTTGCCCAGGGTCACACAGCTTATAAGTATCTGAGACCAAATCTGAACTCAGGTCTTCCTAACTCCAGGCCCAGCATTCTATCTACTGCACCACCTGGTTACCCTAAGGTAGGGTACATGTTACATACGTGGAAACCATGACCGGTCACACATGGTAAAAGGCATCAGGGCTGGATTGCAGACCCAATTTTCATGACTCACAGTGAAAGGAGTGTAAGTTTTAAACAAAGAATGGATGTCTCAGAGACCATCTCCAACTTTGTGTAGATGAAGGAAACCAGGGTTCAGAGATGTTAGCCCATTTGCCCAAGGTTTCTAGTAGCACAGTAAACAGAGGATTCAATTCCAAGTCTTGTAATTCAAAATCAAGAACTTTTCCCAGTACATCAGCCACAATAAATTTGAGTTATTACTGTTAAAATGGGATCTCCTCCCAGACCAGTCAAGAACATATTTCTATCGAGATATAAAAGGAACTGAAGACTAGAGAATGAGGCCAAAGAGACTATTCTCTAGTTTCCAAGTATCTAATTAATTATCACCCCCTGTGAGGCTCCTGATGGTTTAAGGAAATCCAATCTCCATAGGTAAGAAAGATTTGTGGAGTGGATGTCTTCCTTCCCACCTTCACAGAGAAATGCCAAGGGATTATGAACACTAAAGTAGCAACTGCCCTGGGGTCCCCTGATTCGGCCTTTAGAGCTGGAACCATGAGGGTGGAGTATGGACCCTCAGACACTTGAGGGCAGTGGAGAGATAACTCAGCCCCTGTCCCACCAGCCCCGATGGCAGCTGGCCACTCTACCCTTGTACATTCTGTATCATGTCAGGGATACATAATTTGTGGGACATCCAGAGAAAGAGCTATGGAGGCTGAAGGCAGATTGAAGCATGCCAGTTTCTCTCTGTTTTTTTCTAGGGTTTTTTTTTTCCTCGTGGTTTTCCCCTTTTGTTCTGATTCTTTTTTTACAACATGACTAATGTGGAAATATATTTAATATGATTGTACATATAAGGCCTATATCAGATTACTTGCCATCTTGGGGATCAGGGAGGGAGAAAAAATTTGGAACTCAAAATCTGATAAATGTGAATGTTGAAAATTATCTTTACATGTAATTAGAAAAATAAAATACTATTAGGTGGGAAAAAAATAATTTGTGGGAAACATTTAACAACTTATATTTTTACAGTCCTTTAAGGGTTACAAGTTATATCAAGACATCCCTGTGAAATAAATAGAACAAGGATTATAAGTGCCATGTTTAAGTAACTTGACCACAGACATAGCGCTCAGGCAGGGTTAGTTAATCAGTTAACCGTGAACATAAAACATTAAGCCCATGTGTTCTGACTTCAAATCCAGGACTCCTTCTGCAGCACCAGACAGAAATGAGGACTGCCAGCTCACTGGAGGATGCGGTTAAGGATTATGGCAGCCGAATTTGGGGCTCCTTATAATCTTCCCTGAATCCTAAGATACTGCTTATCCCTCAAAAGAGAGTTTCAGGTTTCCAAGGTCATTCTGAACCTGTGAACTGAAATCATTTACTCAATGACCTCTAAGTTGGACCATAACTGCTACATGACATTCTCTACCCTGACTCCAAACCAAATAATAAGAATTAAGAAGAATAAGTGATTAATAGTTACATGGCACTTTAAGGTTTGGCAAAAGAACTTTAAAAATATCCCATTTGATCCTCACAACCCTAGGAGATAAGTACTGTTATTGTGCCCATTCTACATATGAGTAAACTGAGAGATAAGCTAAAGTATTAAGAATTAGAGGTCACATCTGAACCCAGGTCTTCCTGATTCCAGTTGCCTTCGTGTTACCTACCTGCCTCTTCATGAAAGGTTTGAGATCCAGGGTGATTCAGACTAACCAATTAAGCTTCAAGGAGGAGACAACATAGTATAGTGGAGAGAGAACTAGGCTTAGAGACAGAACTGGTAGAGGTCGTGAGTCCATGCCACTTAAGAATCAGTTGGAGGAACATAATTCCAGACTTCAAGTATCTTCTGTGGCAGATGGATCAAACTTTTTCTTTTAGCCCTTTTTCAAAAGGGCAAAACTAGGAATAATGAGTGGAGGAGATTCAAGGCAGAGTAGATTTGAGCTCAAAGTAAAGAGAAGCTTCCTAATGACTGCAACTATAGAAAAGCAAAATGGCCTGCCTTGGGAGGTTTTGGGTTCCCCCTTATTGGCCAGCTCTGAGCAGAGGCGGGATGGCAATTAGTCGGGATGTTGTAGAGGGATTATTTTTCAGCCATGAGTTGGAATAGACAGCCTCTTCAGAGGCCTCTTCCCACTCTGAAATACTATAAATCTGTATGATCGTGTGATTCTATGTGGGAGCAATGACTCCTCTGTGAGGAAATAATACTAGCATTTTGAATGAAAAAGGAACTTGACAGTAGAGCTGGGCCAATGGCTGGGGCTCTGAGTGACTCTCCTAGGTAATAGCAGACAAACTGTGAAACAGTGAAAAATCTGTAGCCATAGGGAAGAGAATGTCCAAGGAATGTTGACCCTGGGAAAAGGAGAGAATCTAAAGAATGCAACCACAAGACAAATGCCAATGTTTACACTGAGAAAAAATGGAAAAATCAAGGGGGATTTCTTGGCTGGGATGCTTTCAGAAGAACTTACTAACATTTTAAGGTGACAGGCAGAATAACCAACATTAGAAAGATTATGTAATGTGGTTTAAAATGTATTGTAGAAGTGTTTTGGTGTTTATAAGACAAAAAGAAAGCAAGACTTTGCCCCAGGGGCACTCCTGGGTGGGTGGGGGGGGGAGCAGAGAGAGGGAGGAAAATCCTCAAAGTGGAGCATTTCTTCCTTAGAGAAATCCACAGATAACCACATTTCTTGCCTAGCCCCAAGCTGCCAACCCCAGAGTTCCCAGGGCTCGCCATTCCCCACAGTCCCTCCAAAGTCTCACAAACTACCCACCACGCTAACAGGACCGAAGCTGTGCTTGGACTGTCTTATGTATTATCATCTCAACCCCTCCCCTCAGACCGTCCTCTGCACCACGTCTCCTCCCCACCACCCTCAGCTGTTTTCTGTCCCCAGTGAAATATCCCAGGTGTATCTCTGGATGAAAATGTGATGGGTTGAGGGTACAAAAGACTGGTATTTTTTTTAATCTGGTGGTTGTTACAGAGAAGGCTGTTGTTATTTGTCCTTTGTTTCTAAGAGGACCAATGACAAATAAGGAGATACTGTGACTTGCCCATAATTTGGATTTCTACACACTTTTAAAGGTGAATACAACAAACACTGGGAAAAATTGTGAAGTCAGTAAACTTTGTCTGCAATTCAATAGTCATTCCATCAACCAACAAACATTTATTAAGGATTTACTATGTGTGAAGCACTGCATTAAACATTCGGAATACAAGAAAGGCAGAGACCATTCCTGCCCTCCCATCAGCTTATTCTAATGGGAAAGAGATATAAATAACTAGCTTACATATAGGATACATCCAGTACAGATGGAAGGCCAACTCACAGGGAAGGCACTAGGAGTTGGGGAGACCTGGAGAGGCCTCCTGAAAAAGGTGGGATCTGAGTTGAGTATTAGAAAAAAGTCATGAGGCTGAAAATGAGGAGGGAGAGTATTCCAGGTATAGCCAATGAAAATGCGGAGATGGGAGACAGAACATCCTGTGTGAAGAAAACAGCAAGGAGGCCATTGTCCCTGGTTCACTGGATGAAAGCATATGTGGGGGAGAGTAAGGTATAAAAAGAATAGAAAGGTAAGGAAGCATTCATTGACCAGGTCCTTGACCATTCTCTTCGCCTCTTTTCTCTTGGTGGATCTCTAATCTAAATTTAACTCCTTCTCTGACATGTCTGGTGAGGGACCATGATGGAAGCAGGGAGGCCTCGTGGCCTTCTCTAAGGATGATATGTGGCCCCATGAAAACACTCCAGTTCTTTACCTTGCTACTTATTCTTCTATTTTAGATGAAAGAGATTACCTACTTCATGAGTTTCAAAAGGTCAGGAGAATAAGTTTCAAGAGTCCAAGAAGCCACTCACTGAAAGTTAACTATAGGGAAAACATACTCAGAATGGGGACCTAAGCTGAGGGCATTAGAAAGACTAATCTACTAATTGTAGTAAGGGCACTCCCTGGGACTCTCATGGGAAGATCTAGCTGATCTGATTCTGTGAAAAGAAGCTGGTGTGCACTTGCTATAAGAAGTTCAGATAAAAAATATATCTTTGTCTTTATTTAGGGGGTCTGTGGTCTACCAAGCACAGTCAAATGTAAGCGTTTTAAGGTCAGAGTTTTTTTTTTTCATGTTTATCTTTGAATTCCCCAGAGCTATGCATATAAAAGACATCCTAAATGTTTGCTGGATTGACTGAATAAGTTACCTACACTATAACCACAATACAGAATAATATATGATCGGCCAATAAAACAGCATACATTTATTAAGGACCTACTGCCTTATGTATAAATGCACTGTGTAAAGTGGAGATAAAAAAAAAATGGAAAGAAGTGCCTGCCTTCAGGGAGCTTACATTTTACTGATAACTGCATAATAAAAGGACAAGTAAAATTCTTCAGAGAGAGGGGGAGAATTCCTGTGTGAGATACAAAGAGGCTAAAGTCATTAACAACTATAGTGATTAGGGAAAGTCTTCTGGAGATGGTGATATGTAAGCAAAGATAAGAGCCAGAGGTAGAGATTTAACTATTGAAGGAGTAGAAGATATTCCATGAAAAGGGCATGAGTAAGGACACAGGGAGGAAAGCACTAGACACAGGGAATGGGGAGGAGTTGGGTTTGACTAGAGGGCTGTATACTTAGAGGAAAGCAGGAGGAGAGAAGGATACACCAGATCATGGAAGACCTCCAATATAAGACTAGAAAATGTCTGAGCTTGACTTGGTAGATGAGAGGGAGTCACTGAAGGGTTCTGAGCAGAGGTATAACACAACCAGATCTATTCATAATGAGAAGGAGCTTGACAGCAACATGAATGATGGACTGGTAGGAATGGGAAAACACATTAGGAGGCTATTATATTATACTATTTTATCCAGTATAAGCAGGTGGAAATAAGGACCTTTACTAGGTAGGTGTCAGGATAGGGAGGAAGGGGACATTGATAAGAGAGAATCAAAAGGCCTTGGTGAGCAATTTTCTATGAGAGATGTGTGAGGGAGGGAAGGGTAAAAATAATCAATCAATAAATAATTATTGTGTGTACTACGTGCTAAGCACTGTGCTAAGTGCAAGGGTTACAAAAAGGCAAAAGACAGTCTCTGCCCTCAATAAGTTCAACCAAAGAGTGACAGTGGATGAATGGTAGTATCAGCAAAAGAAACTGTGAACTCAAAAAGAGGAACAAGTTTTGGAGAATAGAGAGACAGACAGATAGATGAATGAATAATAGTTTTATATAACACTTTAATGTTTGCAAAGTGCTTTGCAAAATATCATCTCATTTGATTTCCCCAACAACCTTGGGAGGTACATTCTATTATTATTAACATTTTACAGATGAGGAAACTGAGGCATATATATGTATATATGAATGCCCAGAATCATACTGCTAGGAAGTTTCTGAGGTTAGATTTAAACTCAGGTCTTACTGACTCCTGATCTCACTCTCTATCTATAATATCACCTGAGGAAAGATGTTATAATTAATGGACAGCTTGAATTAGAGGTGAGAACTTTTTGTGTATGAGTTGGACTAGACAGTCACTGAGGTCCCTTCCAGTAGTAAAATTCCGTGATAACAAGCTTGATTTTAGACATTTCCTTTGAGTTACTGATACCCAAGTGAAGAGGTAGGCAGATGTAAATCTGGGTTTAAAGTTGTCCAGAAAGATCAAGGCTAGAAATTCAGATCTGAGAGTCATCTGTGAAGTAAGAATGGTTTAAAAACTATGGAAGATCATGAGTTTGCTAAGGAAGAAAATGGAGAAAGAGAGGAGGTAAAAAGGACAGACTCTTAGGAAATATTCATTTTAAGGGATAAGAAAGAGGACAAAGAATGAGGGAAGAAGCCAGAGAAGGAATTGCAAGAGGTAGGAAAAGAACCAGGAAAGTTTGGTGCCAAAATCCAAGGGAAGAGAAAATATCCAGAAGAATGAATGGTCAACAGTGCCAAGTGTTGCAGAGCGGTCAAGGAGAAAAGAGACCACTGGATTTGTCGACCAAGATCATTAGTGACCTCTGAATTACAGTAGTGTTATGGGAGCAGAAGTAAGTTTGCAAAGAATGAAGAAAGGAGTGAATAATAAGGAAACAATGCAGGAATTTACTCTTTCCATAAGTTTGGCAATAAACAGGTAGGACACAGACAGAATGATAGCTTGATATCAAAGGGTCCAGGAATAGGGAGATGGTACTACCACAATATATTGCCCTGGAAAGACTATATTGAGAATATGGTTGCTAGTTCCAAATGAACACGGATAAACTGGAGAGCATCCAGGGGAGGGCAGCCAGGAACAATCAAAAAATAATTTGTCTTTAGGTAAAACAATGTTCGTGTGATTAGTTTTCATGGAGAAGAAAACAAAGCCTAGAGATGTAGACGTGAGGTCTGGTCCATTCATGTAGACTACTGAAGGGAAGAGGTTTGGGAGAGACAAAAAAGAACAAAAAAAAAATACTGTTAATTTTTTTAAAAGAAGAGTAGAAGTGTGCAAAAAAAAAAAAGATCATTTAGAGAAAGAGGGCTTAGAAGGCATGAGATGGAACCAGTCCTTCCGTCCATCTGAACAGACTTCCTGCCAAACCTAAGGAGATGTCCAAGACTCATTCACAAAGAAAAGATCCAGATGTGACAAATGTATCAGGGCTCAGTGTCTTATCATTTACTTTAAGTGAAATAAGTCAACCTCTACTCTTACAAAAGGAAGAAATTTATGTTCACCATGGGTTTGAGAGGTCACAAGAACAGCTCTGACCTGGAAGCCAGAGGGCTGATCTGAACAAAGGTAGAAAGACCTTACCTTGATGCCCAGAAATGCTCAAATAGTCATGTACTGAAGGGAATCCATGAGCTCACTGATGTGGTCATTTCCTCCAGTACTACAAATCCAACCTATCCACGCTTAGGAAATGCTTATTCAAGCCCTCCTATAAATTCACCACAGGGAATCCATCCATCAGAGTGGAGGGTTTTCTTCCTTCCTCCTGACATCATTAGGTTACCAACAGAGGACAGAGTATGTCCCTTGGTCACTCCTACCCACATGACGGCAACATCTTCTTCACCTACACACTTATTTGATGGCATACTATCTCCTCACCTAACCTCACTCAGCCTCATAATAGCTTACTGGGATGCTGGGAGAACAGTAAAGCACTTTGTAAACCTTAAAGTGCTATGGCAATTTTAGTTATTGTTGTAATTGCTTTCCATAACCTCATCCATGAAACAAAGAAAAATATAAAATGGCCTTTAGTGATAGGTCACCCCTTTCTGCTTCTTCTGACAGCAGGGAGCAGAAATAGGGCCAAATAGCCTGCTAAGCACAACCGTTTCTAAGCCAGCTATAAAAACAAAGTTAGCTGCTGGGAGCCTAAAGGCGAGATCTTTCTCCAAAGGCCAACAAGTGGTTAAAATACGAGAGCCTATCAATCCTGACATGCTCACTGTAAAACTAGGAGAGAAATTATTGCAGAAAGGAATTGACCAGGACTCAGGGTTTGTGGAAATAAGGGTGACCTCGGAAAAAGGACTGGAGGCAGCTATCAGACCCATGATGTATGAAACTGCCAAACTAAAGTGAGTAACAGGTGTGTTTGATATTACTGATGTAGGCTCTAATTTGGTCCCCAAGATCCCTCTTCAATCTATTAAATGAGGTAGCTTTTGTACTATTCGACTGACCAGAAGAACATTGCCCTGGGGCTGGGGGACCACTGACCGCAGACATAATAACTCACATTGACAAGGCACATTAAGGTTTACAAAGAATGTTCTTACACTACAACCCAGTGAGGGTAATAATTTATGTAAGTATTAGTACTACCATTTAAAAGAGAGGGCTTAGAAATTAAATGACCTGTCATGAAGGACACAACCCAGCAGCTAGTTGGCACAGGAGATAGAGTGCTGGGCCTGGAGTCAGGAAGATCTGAGTTCGAATCCAATCTCAGATACTAGCGGGATGACTCTGGGCAAGTAACTTAACCTCTGTTTACCTCAGTTTCCTCATCTGTAAAATAGGGATAATAATAGCACCCACCTCCCAGGGTTATTGTGAGGATCAAATGACAAGTGCTTAGCACAGTGAGTGGAACACAGTAAGCACTACATAAATATTAAGTATTGTCATTACTTAAACTCCATTTGCCTCAGTTTCCTCATTTGCAACATCTCACAAAGTTCTTTTGAAGATCAAATAAGATATGTAAAGTGTATCATAAACTTTAAAGCTTCATATGCATGCTAGCCCTTATTAATAATGGTGAATTATTAATAATGTTATATTATTAATAATATAATATTGATTAATATATTAGTAATTATAATAATTATTAAGGATATTGATATTTTTTTTGGACCAAGGGTTTGAACTCACCAGATCTCTTGACTTTAAGTCAAGTAAAAACTGTCATTACATTTTCTCTAGAATAGTACAGGGGAAAGATCTTTGATCTCAAAGACATAGCCTTTGGAGGAAATTCCCTAAAGAAGACCAACAGTAGCATTTTCTTTTGCTTTAATTTTCTTTAATCTTGAATCAAATATAAATATGGGGAAAATTTAACATGAGATTTCAAAGTTGTGAGGGACCTCACACTGCCCCTAAAAGAATGCCCTCTACACTGTGGCTAGCAAATGATCACACATCCCTTCTTCCAGTGAGGTCTTCCCACTAACTGCTCATTTCACTTTGAATTCCTCTAATTGGTCTTTCAAAAGGGTTGGAAAAGACTTCCTGTAGAAGGTGGGATTTTAGTTGGGACTTAAAGGAAGTACGGGAAATCAGCAGTTGGAGCTTTGAGGGAGAATGTCCCAGGCGGGGAAGACAAGTCAGAGAAAATGCGTGGAGCCAACAGTTTCTTATTCCTGGAACGTCCTGGATTGAAGAATACCTGTTGGGGGGGTGAAGTGGAAGAAGATTGGAAAGGTAGGAGGGAGCTGGGTTATGAAGGGATTTGAAAGCCCCAAAGAGAATTTTATATTGATGTAACAGGAAGCCAATGGAATTTAGTGGGGGAGGGGGGAGGGTGGTGGGAGGGATGTGTTTGACATGATTGGATCTGGTCTTTAAGAAAATCACTTTGGTGACTGAATGGAGGATCGGTTGGAGTGGGAAGAAGAAAGAAAGAAAGAGAGAGGAAGGAAGGAAGGAAGGAAGGAAGGAAGGAAGGAAGGAAG
>NW_027187330.1:4115096-4118813 GCF_028583685.1 Petaurus breviceps papuanus
GAAGGAAGGAAGGAAGGAAGGAAGGAAGGGAGAGAAAGGAAGGAAGGGAGAGAGAGAAAGGAAGGAAGAAAGAGAAAGAGAGAAAGGAAGAAAGGAAGGAAGGAAGGACGGAAGGAAGGAAGGAAGGAAGGAAGGAAGGAAGGAAGAGAGAGAGAGAGGAAGGAAGGAATGAAAAAAGAAAGAGAGAAAGAAAGGAATAAAAAAAGAAAGAGAGAAAGAAAGAAAGAGCAGGGATTATTTCCAGTTCATATGGAGATGAGTTGGCAGCGATGTGGGCCAAAAGCCTGCTCTGTACTTCTTGTGCAAGGCAAAAATATCTGCCTCATGCCAATACTATTAGCCCCTCAGCTTTACAACCATTAGCCTTGACCCCAGAGTATTCTACAAAAAAACATTACCATTGGCTCCCTTTAATGTTCCAACTGGGGCACAAAGTAATGGCAAAGTGACTGAGTCTTGGCAAGTTTTTCCTTCACCAACTCTTTTTTCCAAGAACACTTTCCTTTCCATTCCTCCTTTGAGGTAGGGGCATTGAGCTAGTTAGGAGGTCTGGGTTTGAATTCTGGCTGCAGTACATCCTTAGTGACCACTTGACCTCAGTTTTTTCATCTGTAGAATGAGGATGAGAATTCCATGAGAATACCTGTTTCATGGAGACGCCAAAATGCAAGTGCTTTGTAAACCCTGAAGTGCTATCTAAATGATTATTATTTCCCTTGCTTATGCCTTCATCTGGAGATTCTCGGATTATGGTCAATTCCCCCTCCCTGATCTTCCTGTCCCCAGTCTCTCCCCTCACCAACCCTCCCTCCAAACTACCACCTGATTAATCTACCTAGAATCATCCCTTTTCATCACGGCATTTTCTTGCTCAAGATTCTCCAGAGGCTCCTCCCACCTACAGTAAAGGACAGAGCCTTTGGACTGGCTTATGAGGACTCCACAAAAGAGTCTCACTTCAGGGACTGTCTTTTGCCTTTCTTTGCATCACCAGCAATTAGCACAGTTGTTAAGTCATTTCAATTGTGTCCAACTTTCCATGACCCATTTTGGGGAGTTTTCTTGGCAGAGATACATTGCCACTTCCTTCTCCAGCTCATTTTACAGATGAAGAAACTGAGGCAAAAAAAAAGTTAAGTGACTTGTCCAGAGTCACACAGCTAATAAGTGTCTCAGGCCATATTTGAACTCAGGTCTTTCTAACTATAAGCCTGACATTCTATCCACTGCCCCCAGCTGCCCCACCTAGCACACAGTAGGTATTTAATTAATGATCATTGATCCACTACTGACTTGACTACATGTAATGTAATCAGGGCATTAGGCAGGGCTGTAAAATATACTCCAAAATTGGCTCTTTCTAAAATGGAAAGAAACAACAGATACAATTAACCACTTGATGCAAGGTGAGGATATAAGCTACCTGAAGGAAATGATAGTTGTTTTGTCTTAGGGTCCATGCATGGAGCACAGTGTCTAGCCCTTAGGAGGTGTTTACCAGGGGCTCCTTTACTAAGGGCATTGGAGGCTCCCCAACACACAAACACCTGAAATGCCTTCTAAGACCATCTCTTCCGGGGCTCACTTTCTGAAGAAGTCCTTTCCCAGAACATTGTTGTTACCAGTTACCAGTGCCTTCCTTCTGCGGTGACCTGCCATTTACACTGCATGGGTCACAGTTACACATAGTAATCTACATCTTGTCTCCCCCATTTCACAGTGAGCTCCTTGAAGGAGGCTTATTCTCTGTAGCAATTTGCAGAGAGTCTAACACATAGAACGCATTTTTAAAATGCTCATTGACTGGCTGCCTATTGACTGACTATAGAAATAAATCAAATTAAGGATCAAAGGAGATTATGTGTGTATAATGTTTTATAAAATGGTAAACTGTGCAAATGTCCAATATTGTTATTACTATCGTTATGATCGTTATTGCTATATCTCTAGGAAATAGCCTACTTAAAAGATTTGTGTTGCTGATTAGAGTGTTTCCTAAATCACAACAATGGATAAAAGTCAGGGTATATTTTAATATTTATTTTTAAGCATAGAAAGAAAAGCTTTAATAGCTTTGAACTGCTCTAAGACCTTTGGGACACCCTGTATATCTCTCACTATTAAAACTGACCATGGGGGCAGCTAGGTGACATAGTGAGCAGAGTACCGGCCCTGGAGTCAGGAGGACCTGAGTTTGAATCTGGCCTCAGACACTTGACACACTTACTAGCTGGGTGACCTTGGGCAAGTCACTTAACCCCAAATTGCCCTTCATTCCCCCCTCCAAAAAGACCAAAAAAAGAAAAAGACTGAGCACATCCTTTGATCCAATCACCCTATGATTGGGGGGGGGGGGCAGAGAATCACCAGAGAATATAGTTAGGAAAGTAATCTCTGTCCAAAAGTATTCTCAGCTCTTTAAAAAAAAAAATAATTGTGAAAAGTTAGAAACAGTCTATGTGTGTGGTCTACATAACAATGTTCAATAAATTTTTATTGAATGAATGAATTCATGCTTTGCAGTTGAGATATGACTGTCCAAATTGTGGTATATTCACCTAAGGCAATACTTTTATGGCATCAAATATGGCAAGTATAAGGAATCCAAATAAAATATGGAAAAACTTATGTGAAATAATGCAAATTAAAGAGAGAAGAGCCAGACAAAAAAAAAAAACACATGTTTACTATGACTATATAAAGGCAAAGACCCTACATGCACATACATGTAAAGGCAGGAGTGGGAGGAACTGATAAAAATTCAGCCTGAGCATCAGACCTGACATCTATGGCAACACAGCCCCTCCCCCACATAACAGCTGAAATAAACACTTCTCTACAGCTTTACATACATTATCCCATTGGATTCTCCCAACCACGCTGAGAGACAGCAACTATAATCCCCATTTTTCCCATCTGTTAAATAAGTTGGACTAGATGAACTCCAGTTTCTATTTTGGCTCTAAATCTAATTCTTTCCCTTTAATGTAAAAAAAAAAATCATTCCATCATAAGCACTTACAGTCAGTCGTGGACAGTAACAGGCTGTTGGTTGGGCAAGTTACCCCAAAGGGCATCACATAAAATGAGCAGTTGAGGACTAATTCCATTTATACGGGGTTTGTTAGGGGGGCGGGGAATGCTTTGTAAAGAAAGAATTACAGATGAGGATTTTACAGATGAGGACACTGACCATATGACCTTGGGCAAGTCACTTAACCCCAATTGCCCTAACTTCTCCCTCCAAAAAACCCAAACAAAAAAAAAAAAACCCAGGTGAGGACACTGAGGCCAAGGCTAAATGGCTTGCCCAGGGCCACAGTTCTAGTAAGTGTCTGATGCATATTTTAAACTCAGATCTTCCTAACTCCATGCTGGGTGGGCACCACTCTTTTGACCATCTTAACCACAAGAGTCCCAATCCACCTTGTCAGTTTTTATCTCTCACTCCAAGAGGGATCCTTCAAACTTATCTATTCACTCTTTCCCAACCTATTCTCTGCCCCTCATAACCATGGTGACCTAGAATATCCACCCTGCTCTCTTCTGCCCATCTGAATCAGCTTTCAAGGTCAAGCTTAAATTCCACCTCCTTCCATGAATTATTTCATCATGACAAATTATCTCCTTCACTTTCATCTGATCTCCTAAAGCACTGAACGTCTATACCACACATGAGGCCCTTGTCACTTATATTTTTCAGAGGTAGGTTTCTTC
>NW_027187330.1:4118913-4121867 GCF_028583685.1 Petaurus breviceps papuanus
CTGCTCTCACTTTCTGTTCCTTCCTCCACTCCTCATTCTCTCTCTCCCCCCCTGTCCCCCGTTCTCTTTTTTTTTTTGAGGGGGTTGTCTTCACTGTCCCCCCCCCCCCAAACAGAATGTCAGCTCCTTAAAGACAGAGGCTGTATCTTCTATTCCTTTGTATGCCCCGAAGTACCCACTATACTTCCTTGCACATTAGTAGAAAAAAGAAAAGAAAAGTGAACTTGAAGGCAGGCTCTAGTCCAGAGTAAAAAGCTCTGGCTTTGGAGTCAGAGTAGGTTGGTTTCTAATCCCACCTCAGATGCTAACTACCAGGGAGCTCACTCTGCTTCTGCAGGCCTCAGTTTCCTTTTCTGAAAAATGAGAGGTTTGGACTAGATGGCCTCTGATCTTAGGATCTGTGACCCCCTGTTTAGTTCCAGTCTTCACTGTCCTGCACCTCCAACTCTTGGTTTCCTCAGCAGGAAAACGAGGGCAGTAGTTAAACACTGTGTCAAGCTACCCACACACTGTGTCATAGGGCGATACAATGTTTTTGGGAACTGCGCAGGACTGTGCAAATGTGAGCAATCAGTAGTAGGTACTTGATTTTTTTTTATCTTGATGAATCCCCCAAATCCCTCCAAGGTGACTCTTGTCCTTGTTTTCCCATAAATCCTCCATAGGGGATCTACTCAATGCCCTGGAGTTTGTGTTGGTCTTTTTGCTTTTGCTCTATTTTTAGTTCACATTTTTATAAACAACTCTGGGAGCTGTGACATTCAGACCAAGGCTCCCAAGCTGCATCTGGCGCTTTTAGATGCAACCTCTGACTCTTAGAGACTTGGAATTTTTCTATTAGAAAACTCTTACTCTGGCAGACTCTCGGGGGCACTCGGGAGTCCCGTGGTTCTTTTGGTTAATGAAGGCTGCCACGGTGATTCCAGAGGGTATCACTAGAAGCACCACGATCTGTGAGAGAAGTGAACCCTAAGATTGGAGATTCAGAACAGGAAGGAACCTCCAAGGCCAACTAGCCCAAGCCTCTCCTCGTCCAAAAGAGCTGAAATTACTCCATCAAGGTCACACAAGGATTAAATAGCAGAGTCAAGATTCAAACTCATTTTCTAATCCCAAATCTAGTCACTGCTTTCTGCTATCCCAACTGCCCGCTTCATTAAAGGCCTAAGCAGTTGTCATTTTCATCCTAAACATGCCCAAACTACATGGCAGGTGAGTATAAGAAGGGGAAGGGTATGTTTCTTAAAATAATTGTTGTTATCCAGTTGTAACCAATTCATGACGCCATTTGGGGTTCTCTCAGCAAAGGTACTGGAGTGGATTGCCATTTTCTTCCCCAACTCATTTTACAGATGAGGAAACTGAGGCAAACAGGGTTAAGTCACTTGTCCAGGGTCACACAGCTAGTAAGTGTCTGAGGCCAGATTTGACTTCAGGAAGAGGAAGGAGCCTTCCTGATTCCGTGCCCAGAGGTCTATCCACTGTTTCACATAGCTACCCTTCTTAAAATAACAGCTAGTATTTACAAAAATACCTTGAGGTTGGTGAAGCATTTTACAGATTATCTCCTTTGAACCTCACAATGATCTTGGAAGGTAGGTGCTATTATTATCTCCATTTTGTAGATGAGGAAACTGAGGCAGGCAATGGTTCAGTGAGTAGTTCAGGGTTACAGAGCTAGTGTCTACAGCTGGGTAACTTGGGTGGGTCCTCCTACTTCCAAGTCCAGCACCCTGTACCCTGGGGTCACTTAGCTGCCTGAATGGTATCTACTGAATTTCAATAAGTTTTTTCAGTAATTTTTCCTCTACAAGCTCTTTTTTGGACATTAGGACAAAGACACCAATGACATGAATCTACTTCAAGAGGAAGCATGTGTGAAGTTTTCCTCAATTGTCATTATTTTGCAGCAATGGCAGCATCAAAACTGAGAGATCCTCAAAGGCTTCTGAGGACACTGAGCTGGGCTCTGAATGATGGTTAGGCTAACTAAATGATAACATGCCTGTGTGTGGTGCTCTAGGGTTTACAAGGTGTTCCCTTGATCTTGTGAAGAATGTACCAAAATTCTCATCCCTCTTCTACAGTGGAAGAAACTGAAAGTCAGAGAGTTTAAGTCCCCCTGCCCACAGTCTCATGAACTGCAAGCAGCAAGTTGTGTGCGTCCTATGCCCATGCCATTTCTACATCATTCTATTTCTCAGCATTTGGACTAACTTCCTAACAAAAGCTTCAATATCTGGTGGTTCCTTCTCACCCCAAACCCTGCCCTCATAGTTAACCCCTTGGTGGTTTAAATGACTTGTCCAGAGTCACACTTAATTAGTGGTAGAGCTAGGATTCAAATCTGGGTAAGGGAGGCAGTGTTTTATAATAGAGAGCAGTAAATCTGGAGATGGAGACTGGGTTTAAACATGAGGTTAGACAATTGCTATCTCTGTGAACTTGTGTAAAGTCACGGTTCCAGAGTCTCAGTTTGCCCATCTGTAATATTCTATGACTTATAACTCCTTGTTCAATGCTATTTCCAATTCTAATGTTAATGCTGTTGTTCAGTTGTGTCTAACCCTACAAGACCCATTTTGGAGTCTTCTTGGCAGAGATAGTTGAGTAGTTTGCCATTTCTTTCTCCAGATCATTTTACAGATGAGGAAACTGAAGTTTTCTTGGCAGAGACACTGGAGAAGTTTGCCGTTTCTTTCTCCAGATAATTTTGATAGATGAGGAAACTGAGGTAAAAAGGGTTAAGTGACTTGCTAAGGACACACTGCTAGTAAGTGTCTGAAGGTGAATTTGAACTGAGGAAGATGAGTCTTCCCAATTTAGAGCCTAGTGCTCTATCCGCTGAGAGAGACAGAGAGAAAGGGGAAGAGGAAGGAAGGAAGGAAGGAAGGAAGGGAGAGAGACAGAAAGAAAGAAAGAAAGAAAGAAAGAAAGAAAGAAAGAAAGAAAGA
>NW_027187330.1:4121877-4149603 GCF_028583685.1 Petaurus breviceps papuanus
AAGAAAGAAAGAAAGAAAGAAAGAAAGAAAGAAAGAAAGAAAGAAAGCCCTCCTGGATCATTGCCTTGTCATGGCAAAGGGGTTGTCATAACTCAATGAAACTATGAGCTATTGCATGCAGGGTTACCCAAGACAGATCATAATGGAGAGCTCTGACAAAAAAAAAAATACTCTGGAGAAGGAAATGGCAAAATCACTCCAGTATCTTTGCCAAGAAAGTCCCATGAGGAAAAAAAAAAATAGTCGATGGGGTCATGAAGAGTCGGACATGACTGAACAACAACAGCAACTCTTGCCCCAAATCTCAGGCTCCTTCCACTGCCCACATCAGATCTGATCTGGAGAAGTCAGGCTCATAAGGATGAAAGATCAGGAATGGAACCAAACTGGTTTCATTCTATTTCCCTCCTTCCTGGCCCTCTTTCATTTTAAGACAATTTGGTTTTGCAAGTGAAATGAATGAAGGTATTTGGACCTATCCCTTTTGGGTCATCTGCTCCCTCTACAAAACCATGTAGGTGAACTAGTTTCTCTTTTAGGGAAGGGTATCCTGGTCTGGTTGCCTTAATGGGGGCAGTCCTGGCAGAAACAAAAATGACCACAGAAACAGCTAAAAAAAAAAAATTCATGAAAAGCCCAAGTATAGCTAGTACCCTGTGTACTCCTTTCCTGAAAGGGTCTCTAGAATCATAGAATCCTATGGCTGGAAGAATCCTACAGATCTCAGGGGTCATCCAAGTCTAACACTGTCTGAAAGACCCTCTACAACATCCCAGACAAGATGTAACCTCTCTTTTCCCTCTTGAACCCTTGCTAAGTACAACACACCCATACACACACACACACACACACACACACACACACACTCTGCACTGATACATGTAAAAATCTTTTTTAATGGATACTTTTTAAAGGCTATTCTTATATTCTTTCAAATCCTTCAGAGGAAGTATTAAGCTCAGTAATTTGTTTTATAGAGAGCTTTTAAAAACTTTTTACATAAGCATGTGCTATTCAAGATGCACTCACGCAAAGCATGAATCAGAGTCCTCTGAGCCAATTTTATATAGCAGAGAGATGGTTTCTATTTTTATAAAGGTGTACAAATTTGCCTAGTCATTATTGCAATCCGTGTAAGAATTGTTTCCTGTGGTAGACAGCTCGTGTTGGGGTAGGAGCTGATCCTGACTCCAAAGACCAACCTTCTAGCAACTATGACCCAAATGGTCTTGAGTGGTGGGTGAGCGTGGTGATACTGACCCAACATACTCAAGATAGTGGTGAGCAAGTCTGATGATACTGATGGATCTGTTCTGCATGGGAACAGTTCCCTTACTTGAGTTAAGGCTGGAGGTACTAAGAGCTCTGGTCCATTTGGCTGGGACTAGACTGACCATGTGGAAATGCCTCAAAATTCAGTGTCTATATACTCCAGGGGGGTTGTGAATTTGGATGGGAAAAAGATGAAATGTAGCATTTCTTTCAATTATATATGTAATAGATATGGCCTCACACAAAAAACTAGCCATGTGACCTTGGGCAAGTCATTTAACCTCAATTGCCCTACCTTCCCCCCCCCTCCAAAAAGTAAAAAAAAAAAGTATATGTAATAGATGACAAAACATTCTGAGAAAGAGTCCATAGGTTTCACCAGACTGTCAAAGATGTCCATGACACAGAATAAGATTAAGGACCCCTATTCTATTCATTCAGCTTGACAGCTGTTCTCCCCAAAAGTCCTGACAGCAGCTTCAATGGTACAATCCCATTTATATTTAAGACAGACTTTGCCAAGATTTGTACCATATTTCCTTTTTATACTGTTTGGTTCTATAATACTTCAACCCTCCTTTAACTAACACACCACAGCTCTCCTCTAACTTAGAAGGCAATCCTCTTGGATTACCTTGACTGAAAAATCCATACTTTGCAGCCAACTATGTAAGGAGCCTTTCCAAACTTGGCCAAGCTGTTCCTTGGCCAACAGGCAGAGAGGCCCATTCCTGGACCCATCTTCGAGAGCTTGAGTTCTGCTTTTAAGAGCCTCTTCTTCACAATGAGGCTTTACAGCAACACTTTGGAAGAGGATGTGCTAAAAGGAAACACTCAAATTAAAAACTAGTAGCAATGGGCTTTATGTCAATATTTGGATGGACAGTGACAGAATTGTTTATTGGTCAGTGGCTGGAGTCATTTTTAGCATAAGTCCAATAATAATGATGATGACAACAGTAACAATGAACTTTTCTATAGCACCTACTACATGCCAGACACAAAAAAGCAGTGAATTAAAGCAAGAGGCAACATGGTTTGGTGGATAAGAGGGCGAGTCCTGATGTCAGGAAGATCTGGGCTCAAGTCCTGTTTCTGACACACCCTCAGTACTTAACACAGAGCCTGGAACATCTAGTAGCCCAAGCTTTATAAATGTTTCTTGGCAGATTGATTAATATGAGATTTAGAAACATGGGTGGGTGAATCACTATATCTCAATGCCCTCGGGCAATTCTCTAAAGTTGTTAGTTACAGATGAGCTGTCCATCATCATTAGTGGAAGGAATTTCAACACCAGAAGTTCCCTATACCAATGAAATCAGAGGTTCAGATCCATCCTTCTGTCTCCCCTCCAAAAAAAATTTTTTTAACCCAAAATATTTAAGTGTTTACTATGTGTAGAAGCCTATGCCAGATAGGCATGGCAGAGACTCCATTCTCAAGGAGACTATAATTTAGCAGAGGGGAAAAATACCCATGCCTACAAAAATAAATATGATACAAGGGAGAATTTGGTAAGTACAAGGAGTTCAGTTGTTTTTCAGTGGTGTTGACACTTCTTGATGACATTTGGGGTTTTCTCGGCAAAGACACTGGAGTGGTTTGTCATACCCTTCTACAGCTTATTTTACAGATGAGGAAACTGAGACAAACAGGATTAACTGACTTACCCAAGAATCACACAGACAGTATCTCAGTCTGGATTTGAACTCAGGAAGTTAACACCTAGCTGCCCCAAGTAAAGGAAAAGGTAAAATTAATACTACAAGTTTAAGAAGAGAGATCATTTTCAGTAGTGGGAGAGGGAGAGAAAATTTCAGGAAGGAGGTAAGATTGGCATTAGGCCTTGAAAAGAGGGGCTTGACCAGAAAGTGGGGAGGGTGAGTCCATTTTCAAACTGGAGGGACAGCATGAGCCAATGCATGGAGATAAGGAAAGGCAGGGCAAAGAATGGTGATGGAAGGTAGAGTGCTAAAGGAAACTAGTTTGTGATAAGGTTGGAAAATCAGATTAAATAAGTACTTTATTCAGGAGGCAATCTGAAGCCAGGGAAGGTTTTTGAGAAGAGAACTAATGTGATCAGACTAATACATTAGGAAGATGATTTGGGCAATAATGTGAAAGAGAGAGGGGGAATATGGTACAGAAAGGAAGCTATTATAACCGGTTGAGTGTAAAAAGATGAGGGCCAAAATTAGAAGACCTGATAGAAGTGGAGCAGAAAAAAACAAGACAGGTGTGCAGTATTGTTAAGGCAGATTCCTCAGGAGAAAGAAACAAATATAGAGGGTTGGGGAGAAGGCAAAATTTAATAGAAAGGAAAGAGTGATTATAGAAGAATGAAGCTGCCTTTAGGGTAAAGAACTCTTGTTATTTTGTTTGTTTGGTAAGCTGCTAGGTGGCACAGTGGATAGAGCACTGGGTCTGGAATCAGGAGGATCTGGGATCAAATTTGGCTTCAGACACTTACTAGTTGTGTGATCCTGGGCAAGTCACTTAACCCTGTTTGCTTCAGTTTCCTCATTTGTAAAATGAGTTGGAAATGGAAATGTCAAACCCTCCAGTATCTTTGCCAATAAAACTGAAACAACAAATTGCTTGTTTGAGGGTTGTCTTTACATCTCCATTACTTGGCACATAGATTATTTAATGTTTGTTTAATTGGACAGAATTGAAGAAATCAAAGATGAACTGGGGAAATGCACATTTGGCATATGTGCATATGAGCCCTCCCTTGAGTCAAACAGATACTGTAATAAATGTACACACCACAGCAGTTGAGAGTCTGGAAAGTCCTGGGTTTGAATCCCATCTTTGACAGTTACTAGTAGTGTAACCACAAGCAAGTCACTTAACTCCTCAAAACCTGAGTTTCCTTAGATGTCAACTAGGAATCATAATATGAATAGCATTTACCTGTGATTTTCTAGGTGTAGAGACTACAGTGTGAGTCTGGAGCTCCCCCCACTTACCAAGATCGACAGCCTGTCTGAATTTTAGTCATAAGACAGTCAGCAGACACTTGAGATGTTCTGTGACTTGCTCACAACCCACAGCTAGGATGGGTCAGAGGCAGAACTTGAACCCAGGTTTTCCTGATTTCACTGCCAGTTCTCTATGCACTACATCACACTGCCTCTCAAACATTAAATGTCCACTCAACTTTATCATTCACTATTTGCTGTGACCAAAAGCCAAAAATTCTTTATAGGATCATGGGTCTGGAGCTAGAAAGGCTCCCAGAAGCTTTCTAGTCTAGCCCTCTCATTTTTTAGTTGGGAAAAAGGAGGCCCAGGGAGACTGAAGTGATTTAGTCCAAGGTTACCCATCAAAAGTATCAGAAGCCTCCATTGGAGGCCCTGAATTTTCTGCAGATAAAAATGGAACAACAGGATTAAGGTCAGAGTATGGGATGCACCCCCCCCCCAAAAAAAATGGTGCTGAACCATTGGTTCAATGAACCAAATGGTGCTGATAATCGATAGGTTCTAAACTTGGAGTTCATGACCTTCGTTGGTTTTATTTTTAATACTCTAAATAAACTTCAATATACTTGGTAACCCTTCCAATCTAATATTTAATGCATTAAGTTTTGGAAAGGGTCCCATAGGCTTCACCAGACTGTCAACCAAAAAAAGTTAAGAACCCCTACTCTGGGTTAAGGATCCTTATAAAGTACCATTGATAAAAGAAAGGGAAAGAAAACACAATTAAATCCTGTATTATCTATGGAGTCTGGCTTTCCCAGACATCCAAATGGAATAAATACTTCCAGGGCAGCAAGAGGAATAGCCTGGTCCTCACCTGAGAAGGCCAAACCACCTCTGCTTACCCTCACATGAAGTTTGTCAATGGGGGAGGGAATGCAATTTCTACAGCTCTCTAACACAGGAAATCCCCTTGCCACACCTTCCCGATTTGCACGGATCCCTGATTCACACCACATGTGTCCTCCCTCTCCTTGCCCCTTTTCTCTCCCCCACATTTGCAATGGTTCTGTTCCACATTTAGGTGATGAAAACTTAAAACCCACGGTTATAACTTCTATGAAAAATCTCATTTTGAAAGGTTGCTACATTTCAACTTTATTGCCATGAGGAAAACAGGAGAAACAAAAGACCTCAGTCATCCAGGAACACAAGCCCCTCCCTACCTCACCCCCAAGTGAAGACATTTAATAAGTCTAAGTTTTCTGCGGCTAGTTGTTGAAATATTGACCTCTGGGCTTCGGTGCCATTCACTCACCTCTACAAATGTTTTCTATGAACCAACAACATTTATTTTTCCAATGGTTTTAGGTTCCCTGTTTAGTTTCACCTATGGATTTTCACTGGCCTGGCCTGCTCAGGCCAATATTTCCTCTAGAATCTCTCTCAATTTCATTTAAGATCCATCTTCCAAGGCGATTCATAATGGTGTCACAGGCATGCACCATAAGGCCGTGATTCCATTTCTTTAAGAAACACAGCAAAAAGATGAGAATGTCAATGGGTAGAGAGAATCTATCTGCAGACAGTTAGACTCCCATACATTTATCTACAGAAAGAATAAGACTTTTTTAGGGGTGACTAGGTGGTACAGTGAATAGAGCACCAGACCTGGAGTGAGGAGGACCTGAGTTCAAATCTAGCCTCAGACACAACACAAAAACTAGCCCTGTGACCTTGGGCAAGTCACTTAACCCCAATTGCCCTCCAAAAAGAAAAAAAGGCTTTTTTTTTACCGTTTTGAAGGTTGCATGCTCTATTAGAGATCTTATATCACCAAAAAACTTAAACTCTATTTCTAACATTATCATAATTTTCATTGTAATTAATTGTAAGCACTTGTAATTTTAGACAAGGCTAATTTAATCTTTTTTTTTTTTTGGCCTTTTGGAGGGCAATTGGGGTTAAGTAACTTCCCCAAGGTTACACAGCTAGTTTGTTTTTTTTTTGTTTGGGTGTTAAGTGTCTGGGGCTGGAACTGAACTCAGGTCCTCCTGACTCCAGGGCCAAGCTTTACTCACTGCACCACCTAGCCGCCCCAAGGCTAATTTAATCTTACTAGGCTATAGTGTGCTTAAATCCAAAATGGAAATTATTGCAATTAGCATTGTTGTTATATAACATGTCAAGGCCAGCTAGGTGGCACAGTGGATGGAGAGCAAGGCCTGAAGTCAGGAAGTCCAGAGTTCAAATCTGGCCTGAGACACTTACTAGTTGTGTGACCCTGGGAAAGTCACTTAGTCCTGTTTGCCTCAATTTCATCTGTCAAAATGAGCCAGAAGAAGGAAATGACAAAATTATTCTTTTATCTTTGCCAAGAAAATCCCAAATGGCGTTCCAAAGAGCCAGACACAACTGAAATGCTTGGACAACAACACCATGGCAAGGAGATATGTATTAAATTTATAGCCAAGGAGACCTGAATTTGATGATCCTGGGCAATTCACCAGACCCTCGTTAGCCTCGGTTTCTTCATCTATAGAATGAGGATTATAATAGCATCTATCTCACAGGGTGGTTGTAAAGATTCAATGAGAGAATTTCTTTTGTAAATCTCCAAACCCAGCACTCCTATGGCAATATCATGCACATGCTACATAAGTTTTTTATTGGTACCTGTCAAGATGTGCCATGTAAATCCTGAGTGACTCTACCCTTGATCTAAGGCTGGCCTAGCCACCAGATAACAACACAATGACAATATGAGTCAGGCTTAAAACACCTTCAAAAATGGTCTTCCTTGGATGGAACTGGGAAGGCTGAACTAGTCTAATGGTTCTTAACCTTTTGTGTGTGTGTGTCCTGGAAACTTTAGGTAATCTGAAAATGCCTTGGGACCCCTTCACAGAATCACATTTTTACATTCATAAAATAGGATACACAGGATTACAAAGGAAATAATTATATTAAAGATGATGTTTGTTCAGTCATGTCCAACTCTGTGATCCCATCTTTGGGTTTTCTTGGCAAAGATACTAGAGGAGTTTACCATTTCCTTCTCTAACTCATTTGACAGTTGAGGAAACAGAAACAAACAAGGTTAAGTGACTTGACCAGGGTTACACAGTAAGTTTCTGAGGCCAGATTTAAACTCGGTCTTCCTCACTGAGGCTTGGTACTCTATCCACTGCTCTACCCAGCTGCCCCTGGAAGGGACTTTAGATACTATCTAAATCAGTATCCTCCCATTTTATAGATGTCTAACAAGTTAAGTGACTTGCCCAACATCACATAGGCAGTAAGGTGCCGAATTCAAATCTAACACTATACAACCAGAAGGGAGTGTATGTACCTATGCCCTCCTTCTCCCCTCCCAGTATTAAGTCCAACTGCACCATGGAGGAGATCCTGCTAGAAGAGTGTCCCTGGAGACCACATGGGCACTAAAGAGAGAACCAAGCTCAATATGGTCAGTGTTCTACATGACGCCTCCTTATCACTTTATCTCTGTAAATGATACTTCATGTTTCAGGATGCTCATGGCCATGATAATCAAATATATTTCCAGGATCTATCTTCTGGTTAGCAGATATTACACCTGACTCATCAATTCAATATGCATTCATACCGGAGACCTAGGTGCTGAGGATAGGAAACCAAGGCACTACCCTCAAAGAGCTTACATTGTACTGTGGGTGGTTGGTGTGGTCATGGAAAGAGTATTTAGTTTGCAATCAGAAGACTTAGGCTGGACTCACAGTTACTAGGTGTGTGACCAGAGGCAAGGTGATCCAACTTTCTGAATCTCAGTTTCCTCATTTGTGAAATGTCAACACTGATACATCAAGAAAGTGCTTTAAAAACTTTAAAGCATCCTAAGAACGTAAGTGGCCATCATGCAACCATTCAATTTTTAACTCAATGTTTGGAGTCCAATGATCAGGTAGCTGTCATCTAATGGGGATCAATAGATTTTGGAGATGCAAAGGGCTTTGGGGCTAAGATGCCATCAGTGGCTAATAGGAAACATTCTCAGTTGTTGCAGCAGAAGGAACTCACCTTCAAATGGCTCTTTAAGGTTTACAAAACATTTGATCCACATTAGCTCATTTGAACCTCCCTGGGTGGGAGATATTTCAATGGTATAGAGAATTAGTGATCAGGCAGAACACCACCAGCTCTGCAATTTAGGATCTGAGAGATTGATAAGTTAAGTGACTTGCCTGGGGTCACAGAGTCAGCATATATCAGAGGCAAGCCATGAGCCCAGGGCATCAGGACTGGCTCACTATCCACCATACCACGCCGCCTACACCCATTCTACAGATGAGGAAATGAGTTCAGAGAGCAAAGTGACTTGCCTTGGTGTCATGAAGCTGGTAGAGGTCTGAGGTAAGATTAGAATTCAGGTTTTTCTGACTCCAAATCCATCACTCTATCCACTACGCCACTATAAAGAGAGTAGCACATACATCCACTTATTGGGCTTTTCACATGTTCATCATGACAAGCCTGGTGTCATGGCAGGTAAGATCCTGGACTTGGAATCAGGAAGGCAAAGGCAATGCAAATCCTGCCTCAGAAAACTTGCTAATTGTGTGATCCTAAGCAAGTCACAACTTCTGTTTGCCCCAGTTTCCTTTCAGGCAAAATGGGTATGATAACAGTACCTGCCCCAAAGGGTTGTTGTGAGGACAAAATGAGGTAATGTTTCTCAAATGATCTATAAACCTTAAACCTGTTGGCCTCGGTTTCCTCATCTGTAAAATGAGGATGATAACTGCACCTACCTCCCACGATTTTCATGATCATCAAATGAGATAATATTTGTAAAGCATTTAGCATAGTGCCTGGTTTATATAAATGCTAATTATGATTATTAAGTGCCTACTATGTTCAAAGTAGTTTAGAGGTAGGAAAATGGCTCAGTGGATAGATCACTGGGTCGGGAAACAGGAAAGACTGGAGTCCAAATCCAGTCTTAGATACTCACTAGCTGTATGACCCTGGACAAGTCACTTAACCTCTGTTTTCCTCAGTTTCCTCATCTGTAAAATGAAGATAAAAATAACACCTACCTCCCAGAAGGATTGTAAAGCCCTTAGCATGGTGCCTGGCACATAGTAGGTAGTATATAAAAGCTAGCTGCTATTATCTAGACAAAGAAATGATGAGACCAGGGGAGCCAGATAAGTGCAAAGGAGAGGTCTAATCAAAGTGTGATGAGAAATCTGGATAAGGGAGGGAAGAGAAAGAGCAATTTGTGCTATCCACAAAGAACACAGATCAAAGCATTTCTTTTCATGGTTTTTCTTTTTCCTTTTGGTCTGTTTCTTCTTTCAGAACATGAGTAATATAGAAATATATTTTATATGACTGCACATATATAACTTATATCAATGTGCTAACCATCTTAGGGAGGGAAGAAGGAAGGGAGAGAATTTGGAACTCAAATTTTTTTTTAATTAATGCTAAAAATTGCCTTTATATGTAATTGAGAAAAAGGAAATACCATTAAAATTTTTAAAGAAAAAAGGAGTCCTTCTCTTTAAATGGAAGACATCAGGGAAGATTTCATAGAAGTGGCAGCATCTGGGCTGATGATGTGGGATTTGTTCTGTTTTGTTATTTAATATGTAGGACTACTGTTAAAAAAAAAATCTCAATGTGTGAGAAAAGGAAAGTGCAGTTCTAGACCTGAAATGATATAAGGCCTGCCCCTTCCTACAGGCCAAAGTAAGTGCTTAATAATTCTTTTAATTATTTCCTGCTGCTTTCCAACAAACACATTCTATTCTAAAGGGCCAGTCTCCCCACAGTCCCACAAGGATGCTCTGACCATTGCGTCTCCTTCTCCTGGAATTCTCTCCTTTTCTCTCATTTTTCAAGCTCCGAATCAAGGGAAATGGCAAAGTATGGTATAGAGGGCATTGATTCTGGAATCAGGTTTAAAACCCACCTCTGTCACCTACTGGGTGACCTTGGACAAGTCACTTAACCCCCATGGTCCTCAATCTTGTAACATCCTATAAGAGGGAGATAACCTGTCAGGTCCCTTCCAATTCTAAATCTATAAGGAGTAAGTGACTCCTGTAGCTGCTGACTTTCCTGTCCTTCAGATTCCGACAGTCCTCATGGTTGGCACCAAATAAATCATCACATATACGACTGTGTCTCATTTATTACTGTTCCATCTCAGTTCATCTCACCTCACCAGTTAGAATGAGAAAAATATATCATAAGTCCTCTGTGCTCTGTGCCACTTAGCATGTCACTGAGTACATGGTACGAGCTCAAGAAATTGTGCTGTGAGTTGACACTGTAGTAGACAATTACAGAGTTCTGCATCATTGGTAGTGTTAGCCTGGGAAGGGCCTGTAATAATCACAGAGAGCAGGGATTCTTGAATCTTTTTTTGTGCCACAGACCCCTCTGGAGGTCTGGTATATTCTATGAACTCCTTCTCAGAATAATATCTTAAGATAACTAAAGGAAATGCTGAAGATGTCATTTTCTTCCCTATCCAAGTTCACGGATGGCCTAAAATCTATCCACAGACCCCTTAGAGATCCCCAGACCCCAGGTTAAGTACCTCGAGGGAATAAGTGACTTGCCCAATGTTTCATAGGAAATAAATATTAGATGCTGGTTGAGCCCAGGTCTCCTGACTCCAGAGGTGGTACTCTTCCTCTATGTTTTATTGATAGGAAAACTGAGGCCCAGGAAGGAGAAGTGACTTGCCCAAAGTCACAGAGCTCATTCTTATTAGTTGCTGGGATGAGGACCGAGGTCTTCCTCTTTCCACTACCCCTCAGTGATGCTTACAGACACATCCTTGTTCCTTCCTCTTTCATGCTGGCTGCAAGGCTGTGCCCTAGATCTGGAACATTCTCCTCCTTCAAGCTTGCCAAGCTCCCTCCCTTCCATCATTCATGGAGTTCTTGCCTTTCCAGAGCAGCTGGAAACAAGGCAGTGGGTCTCCCCTCCTTTCCATCTTTTCTAAACATGCAACTTACATTTTTCACTCTTCATTTTCTACCACACAAAAAGCAAAACACATGCATTAAGGTTTGTAAATAACATAAATACTTTGTTTGAGTTGCTGGGCGTATTTGCTGCATGCGGCACCATGATGTGTGAGTCTGTATGGGTTTTTACGTGTTTGTCAATGTCAATGAGTGTTTGGATTGCAAATTCCTGGAGGCATGGATGGTGTCTGTTTTCTTCCAATCAATCCACAGGAATGGTACTGAATTTATGTGCCCAGCACTGTGTTGGACTAAACTGTGCAGCTCAACTAGAAAGGGTCAAGAGAAGGAGGAAATACACGAAGGTTAGAAGAGCCCATAAATAAACTGGACCCTCAGAAGATTGGGAGGCTTTCATGGAAGTCAGCCTTCTACTGGAGCGTACTCCCTCTTGCCCTCCATGCTTTGTAAATGTCTTAAGCAAGATCTACCTCCTGAATGAATCTATTTATAGGGATCATAGGTCTAGAAGTTAAAGAGACCTCAGAGAGCCTCTGGTTCAAGCCCCTCATTTTACAGATGAGTAAACTGAGGCCCAGAGAGGTTTTCTCTAATAGTCGAAGAAGGCGGGATTTGAAAACAGATGTTCCTACCCCAGAGTCACTGCTTAGTTTCCAAGTAATTTCAAGGAAATTCACTTCTCCTTCGAAATTATTACTATTATTCATGCATTTGTATAGCAATTTAAGAATTCTAAAGGCACTTAACAAATATTATCTCATTTGAGTCTCACAACAGCACTGGGGGTTAGGTGTTATTATTATCCCCATTTTACAGTTAAAGAAACTGAGGCAGACAGAAGTTAAGTGATTTGTCCAGAGTCATACAACTAATAAGGCAAATTTGAACTCAGGTCTTCCTAACTCAGGGTCTAAAGCTCTCTCTGTGGCATTTAGCAGCTTCTTTAATTACTTTGTCTATACTTTGTATTTATTGTTTAAATGTTGTCTCCCCCGGTAGAATATAATCTCCTCGAGGTCAGAAGCTGTTTCATTTAGCCTTTGTCTCTGACACATCTTGGATAATACCTTGAACACTATAGGCACTTAATAAATGCTTGCTAAATTTAATCTGATTTAATTAAGCAGGCAAAGGGAAGAAGATAGCTCTCCATACGAGAAACAACAAAGAACAATGGCATAATTAAGGCTGAATGGGCCAAGGTGTGATTCGGGGATAGTGATGAGACTGATCTGTCATAGGAGAAAAACTGTCATAATTAGGCAGCAATTAGGCTGGATAGGCAAGGTTAGAACAGATTATTTGTTGTTCAGCCAAGTCTGACTCCTTGTGACCCCATTTGGGGTTTTCTTGTCAAAGACGAGGAGTGGTTTGTCATTTCCTTCTCCAGCTCATTTTACAGATGAGGAAACTGAGGCAAACGGAGTTAAGTGACTTACTCAGGGTCACACAGCTGATAAGTGTCTGGGGCTGGATTTGAACTCAGGAAGAGGAATCTTCCTAACTCCAGGCCCAGCACCCTATCTACTACACCATTTATCTGCTCCAGATTACTGAAGTGTAAATGTTCATATTAAAAATTTAACAATCAGCTCCAAAAAAGGTTAAACTGGTTCCAAGACACTCTGGCCTGGGAGTCAGTGTCATTCTCAATCTAGGATTTGAGAAGTGGGGGGATGGTGGAGTGGAGAAGCTTGGGAAGAGGGCTAAGAATAGCTGGGTTTAATTTAACTTAAAAGAAATCAGGAAAAGGATGAGAGTATATAGTACCTAAGGAAGAAAAGGACAGGTATTGAAAGGGAGAAAGAAATAGGGTGGGGAGGGACACTTACCTACATGGTCAAAATGCCCCTACCAGTCTCTCCCACTAGACTGGAGAAGATAATGAATTATTTGAGTTTTTCAAGACCCATTCTGCACTGTAATCCACATACCCCACATGGCCACACACTGTCCATTCATCTTTTAAGTTCCAGAGCATTATATTTATTATAATTGCTCCTCTGGCCCAAAATTATCAAAAACAACTACTGAGTAGAAGTAAGTTTTTATGTTTATACAGGATGTCCCAAAAGTCTTGGTGCATTTTTTAAAACTTCCCTAAGACTTTTGGGACACATCATATTTAAAAAATTTGATTTTAAATTCCTGGCTTTGCTGCTTAAAACTTACTCTGTCACCTTGGCCAAGTCACTTCCTTTCTTCTGGGACTGAGTTTCTTCATCTGTAAAATGAGGGGATTGCTCTAGATCAGTTCTTAGCTTTCGGGTAGGGGAGTGGGTGGGAAAGGGAGCATAGTCCATGGATGGATTTCAAAAGGTCCATGAACCTGAATGAAAAATAAAATACCTTAGATGATTAAAAAAATTACCTTTTTTTTACTAATCTCTACTGAATTTTAGCATTTTCTTCAATGATGAATGTAGACAGCAAACCATAGTATTATTAATGGTGATCAGAAATCAGATATTTTCATATAATGGTAGGAATAGCTAATATTTGCATAGCACTTTAATAATAGCTAAAATTAGGCTGAACAAGTTGCGGTATATGAATGTAATGGAATACTATTGTGCTATAAGAAATGATGAGCAGGCAGGCTTCAGAAAAACCTGCAAAGACTTATATGAACTAATGCTGAGTGAAGTGAGCAAAGCCAGGAGAACATTGTTCACAGTAACAGCCACATTGTGCAATGACTGACTTTGTTAGACTTAGGTCTTCTCAGCACTGAAAGGACTTAAAACAACCCCAAAAGACTCATGATGGAAAATGCCATCCACATCCAGAGAAAGAAATATGGAGTCTGAATGCAGAGAGAAGCAGACTATTTTTTTTTTAGTTTTTAGTTTTGTTTTTTCTTTTTTTTTTTCTTTCTCTTGGTTCCTCCCTTTCATTCTAATTCTTCTATACAACATAACTAATGTAAAAATCTGTTTAATAAGAATGTATATGTAGAGCCTATATCGAATTGCATGCCATCTTGGGAAGGGGGGAGGGGAAGGAAGCAGAGAAAATTTAAAACTTATGGAAGTGAATGTTGAAAACTAAAAAGAAATAAATTAATTTGTAAAAACAAAAAAGGAGAAATGAACATTTTTACCAAAAAAAAAAAAATAAAAGCCAAAATTTGCATAGCACTTTAAGGTCTGCAAATATCATCTCATTTTGATCCTCACCACAACTCTAGGAAGGCAGATGTTATAATTACCATCTCCACTTTACATATGGAGAAACCGAGGCTGAGAGCTAGTAAGTATCTGAGGCAGGATTTGAACTCTGTTCTTCCTGACAGCAGGTCCACTTTCCCATTAGCTGCTTCACATTATAGTTGTTACAGATACCTCAAAATATCATTCATGCCCACCAGTAATTCAAAATTATTAGTTATTATATATATACTATACTACAATACAAAAATATACAATTATTAAATTTGTTATAGATATTAGCATGTCACAAATTTGGCTTTTCTATATCTTGATAGCAATATTTCAATATAATTGGCTTCCTTTGTAATCCTATATAGTTTGTTTTATGTATTTAAAAAAAATTTTCTGAGAAGGAGTTCATAGGCTTCACCAAACTGCCAGAGGGGTCCATAGCAAAAGTGGTAAGGAACCCCAGGCCTAGGTGTTCTCTTGGGCCTCTCCCAACTCTGACTTCCATAATCATATTATCCTAAATTACCTTGCTAATTCAATTCCAAGGCCTCAGGGCAAAGCAAATAAAGAAAAATGTATTTCCTCGGCTTAAAGATACCAGAAAAATTAACACTAGACTCCATTAATTTATGACTCTCCCTCATACGATATTCAAAAACATGTTACGTTTTCAAATGTGCACAAAAATGTTCCCTGGACCTCAAGTTCAATTTGTTGGATCACAGATTTAGAGTTGAGAGGGTCCCCTGAAACAAAATGCATGTATCTTCTCTAAGTTTTCATACCAACAAACTAAAATTTGGCATAGTAGTCTATATCAGTGAACATTTACTAAGCTCCTACTACAGGCTTCACACTCTGCTAGGGGCTGGGACTTCAAGGACAAAAACTGAAGTGCTCCCTACCCTAAATCAGGACTACAGGCATTTGCTTACCAGGACACAAATGAAAGGTTAAGTCTTTCTGATTATATAGGCCTAAGATGAAGACCAGACTGTTCCCATTACTCACCTGATGAGTCACCATGAATTTAAAAAAATTAAAATTAAAAATAGGTAGACCTTGTGATGACACCATAATATAAATGATAGCTAGCACAGATGCAGGGCTTTAAGGTTTGCAAACCACTTTATCTATATTATCTTATTCAATCCTCACAACAACACTGGGGGTTAGGTGCTATTATTACGTCCATTTTACAGAAGAGGCAGAGCAACTTGCCCAGGGTCAACACGGCTAATAAATGTCTGAGGCGGGATCTGAACTCAGATTTTCCTCACCCCAAATCTCTCACCTACCGAATTACCTGGTTTTTTAGCACATTAATTACTGGCACCCAAAGTAGATTGTCAAGCCTCCTTTACAAAGCCTGCCCTGTGCCACTCTCCAGGATACCACCATTTGATTTATTGGTCTGCCAAAATCACAGCCTTTCCAAGTCTTCTCCCCTGATCTCCCACAGGCTCTGATAAGGAATTTAGGGATCTAAATCAATAAAAGGACTGAAAACCAAAGGATCCTTAGAGTATATCTAATCCAGAAGTCCTAACCCTTTTTGTGTGTCATGGCACCCTCTGCCAATAGGTCTGGTGAAGCCAAAGAATCCCTTTCTCAGAATGTTTTTAAATGCATAAAGTAAAATATATAGGATAACAAAGATAATCAATCACATAAAATGCATTCATCAATAATTACATAAAAGTAATTATACAAAATATATTATATACAATTACATATAAAAACCCTACAACTGTATAAAATAATTATATATAAATATGTATAAATTGTATTGTATACAAGTTAAATTATATATAAAAGTAAAGGCAACTATATAAAATACATTTATCAACAATTATATAAAGTAATTATATAAAATATATACAATTACATATGAAATTTTAACATTATATATAAATATGTATGAAATTATATTATATATAAGTTAAATTAGTTATAAAAGAATTATGTTTCAATACATAAAAATACAAGTATAAAAATGCATTTATCAACATGTTTAAAGTAAAAGTTCACAGATCCCAGGTTAAGAATCCCTGACCTAATCTGTGACATTCATTTTAAAGATGAAGGGATCGAGTCTCCAGAGGTAAGGTGACATCTCCAAACTCCACACAGTGTGTAAGCCAGAGCTAGGGGTGGTGGTACACTCCTATAACCCCAGCTACTGAGGAGACTGAGGCTGGCGGCCCTCTGGAGTCTGTGAGTTCTGAGTGACAGTAGGTTAAATCAGAGGTCTACACTATGTCTGGCATCAATAAGGTGAGCGAAGGGGCCACCAGGCTGCCTAAGAAGGGCCAGATTGGCCCAGGTCAGAAAATGAGCAAGTCAAAGGTCCTATGCTAGATCAGTAGGAGACCTGAGCCCATGAGTAGCCGCTGCTCTTGAAGCTTGGATGAGGTAGGGAGGCTCAGCCTTTAAAAAAATAAAACCACCCAGGTACTAAGCAATACAATTCAGAGCCAGGTCTTTGGATTTCGGAGCCAGGGTCCTTCCCACTACACCACACCGAGTTCTGCTGTCCTTGACTCAGTGACTATGTCAGCCACCTGGTCTACCAGGCCCTACCCTAGAAGCTCGTAAGTGTTGTCTTCCCACATCATCTTAGAAGAGAGGATTAAGTAGTGAGGATTAGACTTGCAGGCTCATTGTCAGAGCATTTTTCTGGATGAAGAAGTTAAGGAAAAGAGCTAGGTGGGAATTAGTCTAATGACTCTATGATCACCGATATGGGCCCAAATATGGTGTCACTTGGTCACTCTGATGTTCTAAGGGCGTATCTATGTTCTATCGATGTGTAGAGAACTAACTAGGACTCTGAATCAGGAAGACCTGAGTTCAAATCCTGTCTTAGGCACTTAGTAGCTATGTGACCCAGGCAAGTCACTGGTGCTCTCTCAGCCTGTTTCCTGTTCCCTAAAATGAGGATAATAACAGTATCTACCTCCCAGGGTGGTTGTGAGGTTCAAAGGAGATAACATATGTAAAACAGCTATATAAATGCTAGCAATGATCAGTGCCATTTTTATTATACTGTCTGGGTTTCAATATCCTCTATAGCCTGGTACCACTACAGATCTGGTGTTACTTCCTAATACTAAGCCTCCAGTTCGCTGTTTCATCCCTTACCATCCCTAAAACATACCCCATCTGTGCCTCTTTGCATCTGCTACTTTTCCTCTGACTCTGGAATGCCCCCAGTTTAACCCCCTACCCAACCCAATGCTACTGTTGTCCAAGTACAACTCAGTTCCCTCTTCCTTACTTCATGGAGCCTCCCCCCTGATGGCTCCGGCCAGTGCCGAGACCTTCCTTCCCTCAAGTTAACATCTGTTCTACATATCTTAGGTATTTGATTTATAGTCATTTTAGCACTTTATTACAGTCTTAGTACTGTTTTCTAATAGTTTCATGTGTGTCAGTCTTGTTTTTCCAAAATGATTGCAAGCTCTTTGCGGGGTCTGAAGAGGTGATCTCTTTTAGAGAGCAGTGGGGTATAGTAGAGTGCTGGATTGGGGAGTCAATAAGATCTGGGTTCAAATCCTACCACCAGTACTTACTGGTTGTGTAAATATATGGCAATTCACCAAACTATTCTTTCAGTCAATGAGCCAGTCAGTCTACAAGCCGTTTTTTTAACTAGAGAAACATATATTTTATTTTTTAAATATATTTATTTAATATTTTATTTTTTTCCCAAAAAACATCTACAAGCATTGGTAGATGCTTGCTACATGCCAGGCTTTGTACCTGAAATGGAACTTCATTTATATGAAGAATTTGTTTTGTTTGACGGTACATGTTTGTATAGGAAGCAGATAAGTAACTCTGGATAGAGCACTGGGCCCGGAGGCAAGAAAACATGAGTTCAAATCTGGCCTCAGACCCTGGGCAAGTCACTTTACCTCTGTTTGCCTTAATCCAATGGAGAAGGATAATAGCAAACCACTCCAGTATCCTTGCCAAGAAAACCCCATAGAAATCGAGGTCCATGGGGTCACAAGCAAGACACGACTGGACAACACGCTTGTGTATTGTAACATAGGTTTCATTCTTCTTGCTCTCTTGATTTGGGAGTGGGGAAGGTCAGAGGAAGAGAATGTAGATCTGAAAATAAAATTATTAAAAAAAAAAAAAACGGAACCTCAGTTTCCTCACCTGCAAAATGGAGATAGATAGCGTATCATTAACTTCACAAGTTTACTGTGACGCTCAAAAGAAATGAGATACGGGAATGCTTTGCAAGCCTGCAAGTGCTACATGTGTGTAAACTATTGTTAGGCTCTTGTATCTCCCCAGGATCCTGAGCAGAACAGGATACAAGTTGGGCACTCAAAAATTACTTGTTGAATTACATTTAATTTCAAGGAATGTTTATGTGAAATAAAGGTTTTACTGAAAGATACAAGAGTTCAGGTTAACAAACAGATAAATATTTACTTGGGTATTTGAAACACATTCGTGTTATGTAATGTTTGGCACTCATGGAATCTGGAGGAGAAAAATAACCATCTCACTTGTATTTCACCAAGATAGCCTAACTGTAGAGTGGTATTCTAGTTCTTTGTGAAGGAAGGGATCTTGACAGAAAGAGAGAGAAGGGACTGTTTTGCTTTACTATGCATTTGTTAAAAAGGGTTTGTCTGGGGTTTTTTTCTTCCCCAGTGGCTGGGAATAAGAGAAGAAAAGAAAATGCTTCCTAATTGAAAAAACAAAAGAAAAAGAAGGGAAAAGCATCTGAAACTTAGGGAAACATCACAAAGTTACAAAATTCAAAAAATAGCCAAACTCCATAGGGTTTAACAGAGTCAAAGTAAATAGGGAAAATGACTGAAAAAGGTCAAGGTCAATCGAAGCTAGATATTGGTTATCACAAATAGAAGGAACCTATGTTGCACCTTAGACTTTCAAGGATGTTGATGACATGTCCAAAATGATCAAAAACAAATCACCAAAAAATCTGCCAAAGGAATTACATACAAGACCTTCCCAAATGACCTAGCCTAGTCTCTGGGTTCTAAAAGTTTCCAATGATGGCCTGCAAATTCTGCCAGGTTCTACCTTGCTGAAAAGGTTTCAAGGCAAGGCAAGAGACATGTCTGTTTTCTGAGTGTGGGAAGAGGCTCATCCCCAGCAGACTGGTCAGTGAGCGATGAATTCTTTGGCCATGGCAACCCATGAGACAAAGACATAATATAAAAATTTCTCCTTTCTCCCTTAGCAGTAACAGTGACAGAGTAATAAAAATGGGAACGGAGGCCACTCAGAATGTGGCTTAGGACCCTTATGAACCAGAATGGTAGATGGGGAAGAGTGCTGGATTTGGAACTAAAGAATCAGAGTTTGAATTTGGATTATGCAATTTACTAGCTGTGTGTGCCCTTGGGCAAGTCACTTAACTAACCTCCCTGGGATTTATTTTCCTCTGTAAAATAAGGCAGTTGGATACTAGGTGAGTAGTATCTCTAAGCTCTAGGTCAATGATTCTCTGATGTAAGAGAGCATAAATAAGGCATGATCACAGGACAAGTTGAGCAGTCAGGCTGGAATGGAGAAGTTGTGATGAGAGGTAGCAGGGAAAGAGACTCTGGGCAGAATGTGGAAGGCCTTAATGGACAAACTGAGGACTCCGACTTCCAGTAGAAGGTAAGCTCCTTGGTAGAAGGAATTGTTTTTTATTCTTATATCCCTAGGATGGTTCCTGACATATAGTAGGTGCTTAATAAATGTTTGCTAAATTGAATTGAATTTTATTCTATAAGTAAAGAGAAGTCACTGAAGGCATTTGAGCAAAGGAATAACATTTGAGAAAAGGAATATTTTAGGAAGACGAATTTGAAGGCAGGGTGCTCAAGATGTGTGCGTTGAAGATTTTATTATGAAGAAGAAAACTGGAAAAGACTGAAGGTGGAGAGAAGATTCAGGTTAGAAAAAATGGATAAAACTTAAAAAAAAAAAACAACCCAAAGTTTTGTTGTTGGGCATAAGCCAAACAAAGCATCCAATTCACAAGAAAGGTAAGTTGACCAAAAGAGGTTATTTGGGGGAAAAGAAGAGTTAAGAATTCTAAATTATATTACATTCCTCTTTGGGATATTTGCATTCCTTTCAAAACCATTTCCCCATCTGTAAAATGAAGAGACTGGGTTATTGTACCTATTTCCAAAGTCCAGTCCACTTTCAAATTCTATGATCAGAGGATTCCCCATCTTCTACAAGAAGCCTTTCCTTTCCTTTCCTAGTACTTTCCCTCTACGGATTCTCTCCCCTTTATCCTGTCTCCAGGTTGTTTTGTTGTGCATAGTTGTTTACGTGCCCATCCTTCCACCAGGCTGGATCCTGGAGAGACTGGGCAGTCTTCTGCCTTTCTTCAGTATCTCCAGCACTTAGCACAGCCTGGCACACAGTAGGTTCACTGACTGACTGACCGACAAAATGTGCTATCACTGAAAGCATAATTAGGAAACTTTCCAAAAGGACACAAACAGAATTGTATAGAGTTGTACTGAGGCAGGTGTCTTAATGTGCTCATAAATTATTTTATGAAAACTGGAGCTATGGGGCATATAACTTGCCTTTATTAATGATGTATGTCATGGAAAACAAATAATACTAAGGAACTAAACAGGGACAGAAATATAAATGAAGTCACCAGTAAAATCCATCATGGAGGGATTTAATGGCCCACATAATGGGCCTCATCTGCATTACAACTAATGAAATCAGTCCCATTCTCCTCCCATCCTTCCTTGGATATTGCCCTTTCTAAATTCTTACGATCTTCTCATTCAATGCTCCAAACTTTTCTCCTTTTATTTTTTTGTAAAATTCCTTCTTACAAGACATCACCACCACCACTACCACCACCACCACCCCACACACAGCGCAGATGGGGAGGAGGCTAAAAGGAAAAATCATTTTTTAAAAGGTAAAACTTTAAGTGTATACATATAAATATTAGGTATCATCTGACCTTAACAAAAGTGTCAAGTGATAGATACATTTTCTGACCTTAATTTATCTTACTAATCTATTTTTGCCTTAAGTCAACATAGCCATTATATGAAGCACAGTATGGAGTGGTAAGCTTAAAATTAACCTCTCCGGGACTTAATTTTCTCATCTTAAAAAAGGAGATATAATCTGTACCAATCATCTAGAAAAGCTGCTGTGAGGATGATATCACGTGTAAGCACTTTGTAAACCTTACAGTATTGTCATCAGTTATCATTAAACACAAGTACCTAGTTCAGTGCCATTCACACAGTAGGTCCACTTATCTGATGATAAGAATAGTACTGACAGGATGGATACAGCCCCCCTGGAGACTTACCCATTTTATAAAAGGTCTTTGCTGAAAGGTCATTAGCTTGAAATTGGCAATATAACACAAAGCAACAAAAACAATAGATATGATTTGGAGATATTTATGCATCAAAGGGCAGAAATAAGTCAGTCTCTTTAACTCAGCTGCGACCTCAAATACTGATACAGTTCAGAGCATCTTATTACCAGAGAGACATAAATCAGAAAGGGTTTGGCTGCGAGCAATAAACTCGATTAGTGTCTAGAAGGGCTGACTTTAAAGAAAGTTTTCAAAGAATTGGATCCAGGTAGTTTGAATAAAAACAGCTTCAAGGGAGAGTATTATTTTTAAAAGCTAATACATATACAGCAGATGATAGGACAGGCACCCAGAAAAGGCAAAGAGAACTACGTAACTGGTGGGCATTTAGAAAAAAGGAGAGCTCAATCTCAAGAAAAATTTGCTGGCAATAATCTTTGGGACAGGAGAACTGTCTTGCCCACGAGGAGTGGTAAAAATCCCATTTCTCAAGACATTTAATACCAGACTGGACAAAGCAACAGAGAGGATCCCAGATGGAACACTATGCCGACACTAGCCCCTGAAGAGGTGGGTAGACTGAAGATGACCTCTCAGATCTTTTCCATCTCTGATTTTTTTTTTCTATGAAGTTTTATGGGCCACGGCCTTCTGCCAATTTCCTCTCTCCCCAGGGTGCCCACTTTCTCCTTTTACAAAGGAGGCAAATTGCATCCTTCATTTTAAACAGATCTCATTGTTCTCATTGAATCAGTAATTCTATCCTGGGTAGAAGTTTGACAGAAGAAAGCCAATTCCTAAACTTGTCTTTTTTTTTTTCCATTCTTCCCCCCCCCCCCCCATCCCATACCCCACCCTGGGATTCCTAGGGTTCTTGCAAGTTTTACCATAAACAATGAGGAAAGCATGTTTAACAGAAAATGAACATGAAAGAGCTATTTAATCAACAAAATCACTAATATTCATCCCATCTCTAGCCTCTCATCATAATACTGACAATAACAGCATGAACCAATAGGCTTTAGGCTGGAAACCTCTCTGTCAAACCTCTCCAGAGTTATTATATCATAATTTTTTTTTTTACTGGTGCAGTGTGACAGAGAAACCTTTCTGTAGAATCCCTTCTTTTCTCCCACAACTGTAACATTCACCTTTTTAAAAGATTCAAACAAATAAATGCACTCCCCTACACAATTAACCCTAAAAATAAATGTAATGCCTATGAGAAGGCCTTCAGTCAGTTTGGAAGCCTTGTTCAACATCAGAGAATCCATAATGGAGAGCAAAAACAAACGGTAGAAGACAAAGAAAATGGTCTGGAGGCTGAGAACCTGTTTCTATATCAATTCTTGGAAACAAAGTCAATACCCATTGATTGGGGAGTGTTTAAACACAACAGGCCATCCAAATGTAATGGAATAGCACAATGCTGTAAGAAACATGGCCCCAAACAGCACAGATGCAAAGTGAAGAAGCAGAACCAAGAAATCAGTAGAAACAACTGCAACAACAATGTAAATAGAAATAAAAGCAGTAGAGCAACTAATACAGAATGTTTTGAAATCATAATGACCAAGCTTGGTCCCAAAGAAGAGATTTGAAAAGATATCTTCCCACCCTCACTTAGCTTTTTTGCACTAATGGGAGTTCCCAGATATAGAATATGGAATTGAAATAACTGTCAGTCTTTTGAGATGTATTGATCAGTTTTGCAGGAATTGTTTTCTTCCTCTTTCTTTATTCTTTTTTTTTAATAAGAGATGGTTTTATGGAAGAGGAAAATATAGGTGATATAAAAACAGAGGACATCAATAAAAATCTCTATTTTACAAATATGAACCCTAGTTCTACTATTACCCATGTGACCTTGAATACGTTCATTCTCTTTGGACTTCAGTCTCTTCATCTGGGAAATGATAAGATTGGACCATAAGCATTCTAAGGTTCCTTCCAGCTCTGTATCCATGATCCTGGGATCCTAAAGACATGCCTTCTAGTCTTGACAACTCCTGAAAAGGTTCCTTTGCAAATGCTATGTAGAACAATGGTTTCTCTCTACCTCCCTTAGACATTTAGATATTCCTTGGGATGTAATCAAAGAGTGAAACATCTTTCCCGAAATCTCTTATTCTGTGCACACACTAGAAAACCAGAAGGAAAAAGAAAAGGGAAGAAAAGAAGCCTGCACACTTGTTTCCCAGAATTTTCCAAACTGAAAAACCCTTGAAATTATATGTAAGAAAGGTCGGGGAGCTCTAGAACCCCTGGCTTCAAGTCCCTTAAAGACAAGAAATGCACTTTACCCTCTTAAAAAGGTAAACAGAAGGGTCAACCTACAAGACGACATCATTGTGGATCATCTCTACATCCTACAAACCTAAACTGAAGACAAATCAAATTGAGCCCAAGGCACTAACTGGAAGAGAAATTGAGGGTCAGCCTGTCCCTCTAGTAAACATAAAAAGTTGTGTATAAGGACTAATAGAAATGTAGCCTACATTAAATAATGCTGTTTTAGCTCTTTCAGTAGCAGAAAGGACGCTTTTTAAACCCAGAAGCACCTTAAAATAAATCTCCAGACCTGAACAGACTGGCTGCCAGAGAAGGGGCAGTGGAAGGCATCACAGATAAGCCTAAAGGGTACAAAGAAAATATCAAAAGAAAAACTAAATTTCTTTCTTCTAAGGCCCCAGATCTGACACCTGAAGCAGATCTTTAGTCCTGAGAGATGCGTATTTTTCCCCTGTAGAGTTTTTTCTCCCGTCACCATGGGATGACATTCTGGCGGCATTATCCAATGCACTTGAAAGTATCTCCAGAAGTCACCCCAAGGCATGAGAGGCCTGATACTATTCCTTTCCTCCAAGATTTCTCCAAAGTTGAGCGGAGCCACTGCTCAGCTCAGAAGGAGAGATATCAGAAGAGGTATTTACTGCCCCATAAAAAATCACGCAAACGTATTTAAAGTCTGGGGCCTTTCTTGCCAGGCAAAAGGCTTTTTAGGAATTTTGAAAGGGTCATTCCCTTCTTTCCCGCTGCATCAGCTCCCGATCCCTCGCACCCAGGATCAAGACGAATCGAGTTTCTCACCATCCTCGTAGTTCTTGAGATAGTAATCAGGGCCAGGGCCCCCGCGACTTTTTGCTGGGTTCCTCAGGTTTTGGAACTGGAGGAAATCTGTCCTCTTGCCCCCGAAACGCAGAAAGGCAGGCGACAGTCCCCGGGCTAAAGTCACCAACCGCTTAGAACTGAGGAAAGAAGAGAGAGATAAGAGAAATGGGGGAATCGGTGCGTAAAAAAGGTCGCCCGGGGTGGAGGGCATTGCGCCCTTCAGCCCTAGGTACTCTCTGGGGACGTCAGGAGCCGAGGCCGAGGACCATGCAGGGTGGGAATTCTGCACGTTCCTACTCCCCACGCGGCTCTGGGCTCCGGCTGCTTCGCTTCCTCCTTCCTGCAATTCAGTCCCGCGTAACTTTGTTGGGACTTCGGCCAGACGGAGCGGGGCCGTCCAACATATTATGTGCGCTAACGCTACCGGGCTCCCAGGGTTGCCAGTTCCCCTGTGGCTGTGACCTCAATTCCCAGGTATAGCGGAGGCTCCTTTTAAAACGGGAATCTAGAATTACTACTGGCTTGCAGTATCTTTCTTTTATTTTTGGTTTAAAGAAGGAACTTCGGCTCCTGCGACGGACCCGAGGGGCACAGCGCCGGGAGACTCCGCTCTGCTGCAGCTAAGCCCGCTTTCCTGTGTAGGATTCCGGACGCCCGACTCCCGGCTGCAGAAGCCCGGGTCTGCCTCTGCTTCCCGATCCGCTGCCGCCCAGTGAGGTTTAGCAACAGGTAAACCTGCTGGCTGCCTCTCAGCCCAGCCCCGCTGTTTGGAGACTTTCCCAAGCCCACAATTCAGGTGGTCTCCGATTTTTTTTTTTTAAATTGAATTTCCATCTCCAGTGCTTTTTTTAACCCCATCCACCCCGTAGTCCTCGGGGCAGAGAGATTGCTGGGGTAGATCCCAGAACTTCTTGCCTTCTGGAGAAAAAGAAGTACGCAATGCTTTTGCCCTGGGAACGTGCAGTTTCTGCAGCTGCCTGCTCTACGGAAAGGCAACCCTGGGCTTGGTGTCTGCTTTATTTTCCTGCCTCATCCTCCGCATTTGGGAGCTTTTTGAAAACTTTTGAGTCAGGGGGTAAAGCTCATACAGGTATGAAGGCAGTAAGTTAAACCTAGGAACCTGGAATTTTTCTGCTTGGAGAAATGTAAGCAGACAACTTTGCAACTGCGGCTTTTAAAGGCGTATGGAACTTTGTGTGCACGTAAGTAAGCATGGGAGCTCCTTAAAGTAAGCAACCAAAATAATTAGCCTAATAACTCTTGTATTCCATTATAGCCAATTGATATTGCCACAGGAGAGAATCTGAGGGAGGGATAAGCAATAGAGAACAAGGGGAAATGATACATAGGTTTTCAGCTCTGGATTTGTTTAAATTTTTTTTTTCTTTTTAACACTTTGCTGATTTAGAACTGGGGAATCTCCTACCTGGAGACTCTAGGGAGATATGCAAAGGAGATAAGACTGGAGGGGGGAGGTTAGAAAGTGCGGCAGGATAAACCAAGTCCCCTTGGGAGGTCACGGTTAAGTAAATGGAAGGGATTTCTGGGATTAAAGGTGATCGGCCGAGGTGACCCGCTGCAAGAACGGTCACTAGGTAAAAGGAGCCACTGAAACGTGGCGTTAGAGAAGGCATAGGTAGACCTCCAGATTCCACAATTATATTTCTGCACCTGAGCAAGCTGTGAAAAGAACGCCATGCCATTATGTGGCATCTTTCCCTAATGCACACAAAGCCATTGCAAACTCGCAAATAAACCCCGGGCATCTTTCCATAAAAGCGGCCGTTATAAAAGTCATTTCTGCAGCCGGCATGGAAAGCATAGCATGGCTGCAAAGTTAGCTTTGGTTTGATATTTTTTTTCTGAAACTATATATAGACAAGCTAGTGCATGCTGTCCATCACAAACATGTCATGTTTATTTCAAGAAACGCGCGCCTATTGCCATACACACATTCGCACTGCGTAAAGAGACACGCATCCACATGGATACTCTCTCTGGCCACATGAGCACGCTTTCTAAAAGAAAGAACAAGCCGCCCTGCACTGGTTTCCCTCACGCGGGCAGCAGAGACATTGACAAGGATCGAGACGCCTCCGCCGCCGCTGTCTGAGAAGGTCCTCCCGCCCGGGATGTTTCATTCCACGTGGAAGCAGCACTTCACGTGTCTCAATCCCCCGCAGCTCCCGGGAGATCCGGCGGATTCTCCCTCAGAGGTAGGAAGGCCGGTCCTTGGGACCAGGAGCAAAAGGTGCGTTTCCCAATGGGTGAAATTACTCACGAAAGAAAGAGCATCAGATAGCTGTCTCGGGAAAGGAAAAGAGGGACTGAGCGATCCCCCACCCCCACCCCCCTCTCTCTGTCCATCTCTTTGCTGGAGACTAGGGACTTTAGGGAGGCTTACCCATAGCTGAGGCTGTGTTGGAAAGAATTTTTTTAAGCCAACATTTACTTTCAACTTTGTAGAGGCTTTATTTTACACATCTCCTCGCTTCTAATGCGTATGAATAGCGGTTGCAAAAGAGCCAGGGAGTTTAAAAAAAGAAAGAAAAAGAAAACTGAGAAAATGCAAAGCGAATTACTTGGCAAAGTCTGGAGAGCAATTGGGCAAACTTTGGTCCTTACTCCCTCGTTTGCTAATCCGCCTGCGACCCACTGAAACTTAGAAACATCCCCAAAGTATTTTAGGGCTACTTTAAGCTTCCCTTATATACTGTAAGATGGGGGAGAGGAATTTTTTTCTTTCAAAAAAAACTAAACTATGCACAATTACCGCAGGAGACTTGAGGAGGAGGGACTGGAGGGGGTGGGGGATCGCCCAGTCCCCCTTTTCCTTTCCCGAGACAGCTATCTGATGCTCTTTTTTTCGTGAGTAATTTCACCCATTGAGAGCAATCTAA
>NW_027187330.1:4149703-4210668 GCF_028583685.1 Petaurus breviceps papuanus
GGGGGGGGGAAGATTCCATATATAAAAAGCTGGTTGCCAGTCCTAAGGGCTGGAGGAGACAATGGAAGATATTTAGTTTAAAAATAATAATAAATCCGTTTTTGTACGCCGATCAGTCTCTGCTCTCCAGCTGGGAGTGGGAAAAAATTAGAGAAATGATCTTTCCGTGGAAAATTCCACTTTCGTGCGATCCCTGCACAGTGCACACACAGGCGCGCGCGGGTCCACACACAGACACTCACACCCCTTCCTCTCAGGTCTTTGTTGCCAGAGAAGTTTCTTCAGTTTGCAACTAGCCCCCTGTTCTTGTTTCTTTTCAAAAGGAGACGGGGAGGGCTAATTGTTGTGGATATATGTAAGCACAACATTTTTTCAGTCATAACTGATAAGTTTCTGAAATGCTTTTCTGCATTGCAAACATGTGCATCTTAATAGAAAACATTGCTTTTCTCAATCACAAGTTACAGCCCCAGAGCAGGATATACAGAAGAAAAGCCTCCTTCTATCTTTGCTTTGAGAGAGATCTGCTTTTTTTTTCTTTCCGCTCTTGGAATGGGGGATGGGAGGGGGTGGGGGTTGTTTAAAAAAAAAAAAAAGTATGATATATCGAAGCCCCTGCCTTACCTTAAGAAATCGAGCCAGCCATCATGAATGATGGAAGGGTCCAGCTGTAGAGAGAGGAAGTTTTCATTGACTGTCCTGACAGGGCTCTTGGTGCTCACATCGAGAAGAATCAGGGTCTTTTCCTTCACACCTTGAGACTTGCCTACGGGAAAAGTTCTCCTGTCTCCAGCTTGGGAGGAAAGAGAGACATGTAGCATCAAAGCCAGCCACAGTGCCATCGGGCTTAGGAGCGCAGGGGGGCAGGAGCTGGTATAGGGCATGGCGTGGAGAGAAGGCACGGAACTCCCTAATTAAATCCCTCAGATTTGAGCCCCTTCTTTCTACAGGGTCTTGCTGGTGACTAATTGTCCTTATCTAAAGTGTGTGTCTGTCTGCCTTCCCCCCCCCCCCTTTTTTTTTCTCTTCCTTTTTTTTTTTTTCAGTGTTTTGGTGCTGGTGGAGCGAACTCACGCCCCTGGCCAGCCTTTTCAGCGACTTGTGCCAAGAGTCCTCGTTCACCAGCGCCGCCCCTTTAAGAGATTTAGACTGACTGCAGACATTTTGTAACTTTTTAAAGGTAAGGGAGGTGGGGGGGAGGCGGGAAGTGGGGGAACAGAAGAGGGGGTGGGAGAATTGTAGTCTCCTGGTTTAACCCTCTAGAGTCTGGATCTGGGAAAGGAGAATGTAACAGTAGAGTTCTCATATTCCAGGGATGGGACGGGCTACCCAGTTTTCCTTACTTCTGTGATCCGACGGGCAAGTAACGCTCAACCAGACTCCTTTTCACCTGAAGTATATTCAACGAGTTGTTTCTCCCGACTATAGGCATTTTGGAAACCCTGGGACAGTTTTCTGGCGCTGACCTTTTTTGGGTTGGGACAGAAAAAGGAGAGTGGGGGTGGGGTTCTGCGGTGGGGAAGGTGACTAATGCCACGCGTAAATTGCAGAGGAAGCCTGTCTGAATTAAGTCGTGTCTGCAACACAGAACAACTACCTAGATGTATCTTTTAACCTTTAGGGGACAAAGGGCAGTTCCCAGAAGGAAAACAGAGCGTGACCCGGTGAAAGAACCCTCTCTGCTCCGCAGCTGTTCCCGTGGGAGATGGAAGGGAGCCCAAGCAGCCCTGTAACCACGCTAGTAGAGACCCGGCTCCTTCGGAGTGGCCAAGGATCGCTGCCCCTGTGCCCAGGGCCAAGACTGAAAGCCAGTTTTCTTTGCTCACGGGTGGGATCTCCCCAGAGCAAAGGACAAACAAATCTTTGGCTGGTAAGTGAAGATTAGGAATACAAGTCGTCTGCCTCGATTGTCTTGGCAGCAGCTCTACCCACCCACCCCCGGATCCACTGTCTCCATTGGTCTCCCAGTAGGAGAAAAATGGACGTAGGCCTTTGTTTCTTCTTCCCAAAGGAAGGGGAGTGAGTCCTAGTTTTCATTACAATCTATCCAACTAACCCCAATGAAGAAGCAAAGCATTGGAGAAAGATGCCTTGACTGAACGAATTGGCCCCCACCCTAGGCATGGGAAGAGGTAGCAGGATCTCCCACCTATACCTCCAGAAAGTTACAAGCAAAGTGAAGGAGTCAGCTTGATAAAGATTCCTCACAGCCCAGCTTTCCAGGACAACCAAGGAAGAGGTGAAGAAGCCAGAGTATTGCACAGAGCCTGCCAACCCTGTGATTCTGGAGAAGGAAGAAACCCATAATCCAAATCCCATCACCACCTTGGCAGAGGGTAAGGGGCCTACATGGCAAATGGAAATGCCTTGGCTCTGTCTAGAGGTTTGCTGAGCTCTGAAGAGGACACTGAGATCCCCTTCCCTACCAAGCGGCCCACCAAGTCTAAAATTAAGGTGTTACAATTTATTTCTTGTTCTGGGCCTATCTCTTTGCCCCCTCACTTGCCATTAATGTTATGGAATTTTTCCTATATTCCCAGTCTTTAAAGAGGAGATTATTTTTACTAGAATTTGTAACAAGTTGTTGTACATAAGTGCAGAGCACATGGTGAAATTAACCAAGCAGTTCATTTAAAAAAAAAAATCTTGCTGTTAATAATTCACATTTCTATAGCAGGTACTTAGCAAGTTTCCAAGGGCTTTCCTCACAAAAAAAGCCTTGGAGTTGAATCCTGTTATCCTCCTTAGCCTTTTAAAGCTGATAAGGTCGAGGCTCCCAGTGACTGAATAAGGGGTGGGGGGAGAGGAATAAACATTTATATGGCACCTACTATGTGCCAGGCAATGTTCTAAGTGCTTCACAAATATTTCATTTGATCCTCCATTGGATGACTTACCCGAAGTCATACTGCTAATAAGTGCAAAGATGGGACTTGAACCATCTTCCTGATAGCATGTCTAGTATTCTTTCTGGTATGCCATACCGCCCCATCCTTAGTCTGAAGGATATGGCATGGACAGAGGTATATGCCTACTTACTATGGTAGTTTTGCTTTGTTTTATTTCTGTGTGATGACTTAGAAATGATTTTATGGAGGACTATAAAACAATGTATGAATGTGCAAAGGACTGCAAATTCAAGCAGTGGTTTCCCCATTTGCTATATTCAGGGCCAGAGCAGAACAGAGCAGGCACATGAATAATGTACCAGTTTTCAAATGTCAGGGAACATTGCTATTGCAGATTTTTCTCCATTAGCAACCAGGGTTTGCTATATGATACACCAGAGAACTAAAGAGTTAATGGTTTGGGTTTTTTTTTTTTTAGTGCCTAAGCTTGTAACTAAGGAAAAAAGTTAGGCTTTTGGAGTATCTGGCTTACTCTGTATTGTACAGCCTATAGTTTTTATTTTCATGCTGATGGGTATGTGAAGGCTGGTGTCTTAGTTACTTTAGCTAGCCTGAGATATTTTCAGCAGAACCCCTGGGTAGTGTAGAAAGTCAGCAGTGATATAATAAAGTACTTGCTTTTTAATTGCTGATGAAATACATCCCCTGTAGCTGTTGTAATTCTGTAGTTATGTATCAAGACCCAGAAAGTGGCTCAGTAACATTTATAAATAGTACCAGAAAGCCCAAGTCTGATCAGAGAAGAATCTGACTGCTTTCTTCCTGCCTTAGTTGGTTTAAGCATCGGTGGTATTTTGCCCACTCCCCAGCTCAATGACATGTTTACTCTTGTCTCCTATCAAAAGAGAGAAAGATTTATTTTAGGGTAGCTATCTATGATTGATTCATTGTGTTTTTTTAATATGTGGTCTGTGTACCCATTAATGGAGGGGATATGAATCAGCATTGTGGCTTAGTTTATAAGTTCCCTGGGGACAGGGTCTGGGTCTTTGTAGTTCCTTTTGTATATGTAACATCAAACTAATTAGTAAGAAAGATTACAAGTATATTAATGACAAATAAACATGCCTAGATGGCTGTACAACCTTGAAGGATTAAGGTAAATATATGAGTAAATCAAATGGTGGCCTTAGGTTGGGTGACCTACAAGTGAATGCTGTCAGACCCCAGGCCCCCGTGACCTGACTGCAGGTGGGGGTTGTAACCTTATCCAACTTGTTAAGTATTGTACACAAGGGGCTAAATAATGTTGGAGTCTCCAGGGAAGAAAAAAAAAAATGCTCTCCATTTCTGGAAAGCCTCAGGCCTGAAATGGCCTTGTCTTGAGTTCCCTTTTGGTACTTATGTGTAAAATGAACCCACTTGCTATCACTAATTCTTTTTTTTTTTTTTTAAGCAATCAGGGTTAAGTAACTTGCTCAAGGTTACACAGCCAGTTATTTCTGGGTGTGGTGCTAAGTATCTGAGCCCGGGATTCGATCTCCAGATCTTCTCAACACTGGAGCCAGTGCTCTTACTCACTGTGCTACCTGGCCACCCCTCCAAATGCCTTTTTAAGTAAATACCTGGGACTTTTTTACCCAAAATAAAGGAAGGAGGAGTCTGCATCCATATGCTGACTCTTCAATAAGAGTGCGTATTATGGACAAATGATTCTTGAAAGGCAGTAGAGCTTAAGCCTACATCAAGGATGTGCCCTCTGCAATGTGCTCCCTCACTCTAAAAGCCCAGAGTCCACACTGGGTTGTTCCACTTGGGCTTTATGTCCCTACTCATACCTATTTGACAAAATATGCCCACCTTGGGTTTGCTGCTACCTTCCTTCCTTCTCTTCCATACTTATTCCCTAAGGGTCAGGTACTCCCTGCATTCCAAGATGGGTGACAATTAGTCAATCTGATAAACTCATTTTACTAATGTGCTAATGACTAGGAGAAAGCTGTAGGGGCTCCTCGGAGCCTTTCCCCCAGCTCCTGTGCATTGCTGCAAGGACCTTCTGGCAACACAAAATTACTATTTCATCTTTCTGCTGTGTTCTACTAACTGCTATTACCTAGCTTCCATGTAAGCTCAGAGTGACTGCAGTTATCTATGTGGGCAGAGATATGACTTGTGAATGGCTGAGACAATGCTGAACATGCCACTGTACATCTGCCATAAAGGACTTCCTGGGGTTGGTTCCAGATACTCTTTGGGGAAATATGAAGAAAGGAAGGACCTCCAGGCAGGTGATGAAGAGAGACTTTGAACGGTGAACTAGATGGGTCAAGACCCCACAGTTCAAGAAGCACTGAAGGGATTGAGAGTGGAAAAAATTTAAGAATCCCTGAACTAGGCAGCCTTCAAATATGGACATACACGGGAGCCATCTACCTCCTGTTCCTTGATATCTCCAGGACCTGCAATTCTAGAGATTGCTGAGAGAGGATCTCCTCTTTGTGAAATGATTCTCGCTTTCCTAGTTTGAGCTGAAATCCTATTTTGGCTCCGCATTCCTGTGTATTTTTTGGCATATTCTCATCTGTAGAGTGTCTCTGATTTATCTTTGCTCTTTTGCTTGGATAAATGCATTTACTCACTCTCATCATTTGTGGTAGCATTTTGTATAAATGTATGGTGGGGAGGAACTAAGCCGGTAAGTAATAATAATAACTAACACTTATCTAGTGTTTATGACATCCCAGATGCTATGCTAAGTACTTTACAATTATTATCTCATTTGTTCCTCTTAACAACCCTGGTTAGATTGGTACTATTATTATACCCATTTTATAGCTAAGGAAAGTGAGGCAAAATAAGGTTAAGTGGCTTGCCTAGGGTCATACCACTAGTAAGGGTCTGAGGCTAGAGTTGAACTCAATTCTTCCTGTCTCAAAAACCAGCACTCTTTGCATGGAGATATCTAGCTGTAAGATAAGGAACTATCCTCCTTCAAAAGTAATGAGGGAAGCAGTTTTGTTCTCAATCTATCATACTCCAGAAACTGGCCAACTAAATGGCACAGTGGATAGAGAACCAAGTCTGGAGTCAGGAAGACTAATCTTCCTGATCTGGAATCTGGCCTCACACATTTATTAGCTGTATAACTTTGGGCAAGTCATCTATGCCTTTTTGCCTCAGTTTCCTTATGTGGAAAACGAGCTAGAAAACCACTATCTTTGCCAAGAAAGCCCCAAATGGAGACATGAATAGTCATACAGAGTCCTACGTGACTGAAAAAAGATTGAACTAGACTAGAGATATTGCACTTCTTGGAGAGAGGAGAAGAGATTGCCCAGTTGTCCCAGACCTTTCCTACCTCCTTCCTCATGCTGGTGGCCTGCGTTCTAATCTCTGAAAAGGTGGATCAAACCTCAGATCGTCTCTGTCCATGTCACCTGCCCATTGGCAATATTTAGGCAGTCTAGCAAACCTACATGTATGACTTTTGCACTATAAGTAAATAAAGTAACTAATAACAATGAGGTTAGTGTAAAATCTGGTGTCAGATTGTGTGAATATCCCTCCAGAAAGGCTTTTGTCCCTTAAAAAATTAATAACCACTGACATAGCCCTTTGGCCTCCTGATAGATGCCTGAATGGGCTCTGTCCATGGAAGCCAGCCTCTGTCTCCACTGTTTCAGACTAGCAAGACTGGAAAAAATCAGTATTTGCCCATATTGAAGAGGATCAGCTTCTGTTTACTAAATGTGACAACTTCATGCCTTCATTCTCCTTCCTGGGCCTCAGTTTCCTCATTTGTAAAATGGGGGGGGGGGACTAAATGATCACAGAGGTCTCTCCAGCTCTGTCAGACCTCTAAGAGCCGTGTAATTATGGGAGTGGTAAAAGGATATTTACAGTTCTTACTATTGTCTCCTTTTCTTCCCTCCTCTCTTCCACCAACAGTAGCCCTGTAAGTAGGGGTAAGAAATGAGATAGCCTGTAAATCATAGAGAGGATAGAGACGTTATTATTGTCTGCGACATGGGACAAAGACCACAAACTCCCTACAAAATTATTTACTACAGATGTTCAATTTTGCCTTAAAATATTCAACATGAAGATAGTCAATCTGACCAGTCACATAGATGTGTTTTACATTTTATATGATGGGATAGAGAAGCAGTGGACATGAGCATCAGCCTTGCAGTCCTGCCCACAACACTCTGACGACCCCAGGTTCTAGCTCTGGGTTCAAGGCCCGCCCTTGACCCATCCTGGCTGTATGACCCTAGATGATTCTTTCGACTTCTTCATACTCTGGGTAGCTCTAAGACTATAAGGAGCTAAGAAAGTGATACCCTGACCTGGTAATACTTTATCCCCGAGTTCCCTATATCAGTGAAATCCCAGGTCTAGTTCCTAACCCTGTGATGGGATAGTGCCCCCTGGAAACAGACCAGATACTCCCCCTGTGCCTAGCACAGATCCTTACACTTAGTAGGCCTTCTAGCGGTTCTTAATGAGCAGATGACTAAATATCGAAGGGAAGGATTTCAGCAGTTTTCTCATTCCTTCTGTGATTTAGCAACAGAAGCAGGCAGGAGACACTAATTTTGGGGTCCTGATTACAGCTGCTAAGGCTTTTCACCTACTAAAACAATGATAATATCCTGCCTGAATGAAAAGAGAACAATGAGGGAAGCACAAAGTTTTCTATTTACTGATTCATTAATTCTTAATATTTACCATTTAATAAAGGTTAGTGTTCATATGACTCTTTAAGGTTTGCAAAAAGCATTCTAAATTTTATCTTATTTGAGCCTCACCACAACCCTGGGATGCAGGTGATATTATCCCCATTTTACAAATGAGGAAACTGAGGCTGAGACTTGGCCAGGGTTACAGAGCAAGTAAGTGTGTCTGAGGCTAAATCTGAACTCACATCTTGACTCAAGGTTCAGTGCTGTGCCCACTGCACCACTTAGCTGCCCCATTTTTCTTAGAAAGACTCCTTCCTCATCTTTTGGCAAACTGGTTGGATCCATTAACCACACTTAGATTAATGTCTGAAGAAAAAAACAGTTTCAGTGTTTCACATACAACTACAAGTGACTAAGAGGAAAGCAACCCCAAAGAAATAATGAGTTTGAACAAGAGAACGAGTTCAAAAATGTTAAAAAAAAAAGAAAAAAAGAAAAAAGGCCACTGAGAAGCAGCTTGGTCTAGTCATTGATAATAGGCATGCAGTGCACAGAGTGCCAGTTCTGGAATCAGGAAGACTAGTTCAAATCCTGCCTCAAATACTTATTAGCTGTGTTACCCTGGGCAAGTCACTTAACCCTGTTTGCCTCAATTTCCTCATATGTAAAATGAGCTGGAGAAGGAAACAGCAAACCACTCCAGTATCCTTGCCAAGAAAACTCCAAATGAGGTCATTAAGAGTTGGACATAGCTTAGAGAAACAACAGAACAAGGAGTGTGCAATGTAAGAAAGTAAGGCCCTTGCCACTCATTAGATAAGTTTCTCCCCATATTTTCACTGGTGACACTGGTGGGGGGAGCACAAGAATAGATCTCTCTGATAGAAGAAAGAGGCATGTGCCAGACCCGAAGAGAGGCCTGCCCATACACATGCTCTTGAAATCTGTGGGAGCAGGAACTGGTTTGGGTGTTGGTTGGTTTTGATTATTTGGCTTTGGTTTTTTGAGGGGCAGTTGGCCTTTCTTTGTATCTATCCCCAGCTTAGCACAATGTCTGGCACACGTTGATAAATGCTAGTTGTCTGACTTGGTGGTGGCTCACATACTCTTGGGAGCTGGCACCAAATGGATCAGGACCAGCTGTGCCAGCGGAGCCACCTAGTGACTCTTGCCCTTCTAAGTGCTAGAGAGATGGGCACAGCAGTGAACCAGGAGTGCTGACTAAAGAGCAGCCCAGTCCTGTCCCTCTGTAAGTATGGAGGGTCAGAGAAGTCAGAGACTGTGAGTCCTAAGGGAAGGCAGGACCCCACCAGAGTCATTCATTCAGTCAATCAGCATTTACTGAGAGGTTGCAATGTGCTCTGAGGATATAATGAAATACATAAGTGTGGTTCCTGACCTCAAGAAGTTCACATATTGATTGGAGTAGGACACTATTCAAACACTTGTGTACACAGAAGATCAATTCAGTGTAAATGGAAGGCAATCTTAAAAGGAAGGCACTAGCAGCTGGACGGATCTCCAGCAGAAGTTGGAATTTGAGCTGAGCCTTAAAGGAAGCCAGAGAAGGTAAACAGTTGGGAGTGAAAAGGGAGAGACTGCCATTGCAGATACATCAAGTCCAGAGATGGGAGTTCCACATATAAGGGGCAAGCAGCAAGTAGGCCGGTGTCACTTCATCTAAGAGTACATGGGAAGGAGTAAAGCATAAGAAGACCATGTTATTAAGGGTTTAAAATGCTAAACAGAAGGTGTTAAATTTGATTGAGGAAGTAATTGGGAGCCATTGAAGTTTCTTGAGTGGAGGGAGTGCGCTTTAGGAAAATCACCTTGGCAAATGGAGGGTGGACTGGAGAGATTTGAAGGGAGAGTAAAGTTTTGTTGACAGGTGAGAAGTCCATTCTGCATTTTTTACCAGGTCAAATAAAAGCTTGTTCAGTTGAGGAACTACAAATGTAAAATATTACACATAATATCATATTCGCATGATTCATTTACTGAAACTGGGCTTTTAACCCTTCTTTTCCTTCCTAATAAGAAATGGTTCTCTGGGAAGGGGAAGGAGAAGGAATACATTGGAAAATGAAGGTGATATAAAAACAAAATAGCAATTTTATTTTAATTAATTGAATTGATATTTTAAATCAAATAGAAACCTAGACTAGTTTACATGTCTTATAAGCCCGAATGTTTGAAGGGGAGCTGAGGGCCCTTTTATTTTTTTTTTAATTTTTTAATTTTATTTTTTTTGCCTTTTGGAGGGCAATTGGGGTTAAGTAACTTGCCCAAGGTTATCCGGCTAGTTTTTTTGTAGGGGTGTTAAGTGTCTGAGGCTGGAACAGAATTCGGGTCCTCCTGACTCCGGGGCTGCATTTTACTCACTGTGCCACCTAGCCGCCCCTGAGGGCCCTTTTAAAGAGCAAAATTAATGAGATAATAGTGTGCCCAGTGTTTTTCTAGGTAGAGGAATAAGCAAGACAGATTTTATAAGGTGACCCTCCTCCCCAAAAAAATTTTTTTTAACCAAACTGGTTGCATCAGTGGCTGGAACCTAAAACATTCGAATAAAAATTCATGAAAAATTATAGTCCAAACTAGAATTACCTCTAGAAATGCTGAAAATACCTCATGAAATGGCTTGTGGCAGAACAGTAAAAACACAGCAAGCCTACCTGCTACTGTCTTAGCTTCTGCCGTATTAAGCCAATTTATCCTTTAAAAATTCAGGTGACTGGGGCCTTTTGTGAAGAGATAAGAATAGATCATTCCCCTGAAGGTTAAATATTTTATTAATGAGCATGAAAAATCACCAAATGAAGTAATAAAAGCTTTCAAATATATTATTCCATTTTATCCTCACAACAATACACAAAGAAGGAAGGGCAGACTATCTTTATCATACAAATAAAGAAAATTGGGCTACAGAAAGATTAAGTAAGAGAATTAATAGGATTCTGGGAGGCTCAACCATTGTCCTTGTCACTTCTAGCCTGCTATTCTCATTAGACCATGCTTCTGGTGAAGTCCTTAATCAAAAAAAAAAATAGTGGATACATATTTCAGATGCATTGAAGATTATAGTTTCAATGTTCTGTGATTTCAAAAGCTTCTAATTACCATATCAGGCATCTAGTGGTTACTTAATAAATGTTAATTAATGATAATGATTACTTATGTAATGTAAAATGCATGTCAAGCAGTTTGCATTTACATTATTATAATCATAACTGAAAGTAACTCTAAGCAGCTGGACTCAATCAAGTCTATTCAATTTAATGAACATGTTTTTAAAATGGCACTGTGCTAGGTCCTAGAGAGTCCCTGCCCTCAAGGAGCTTATATTCTACTGGGGAGGGGGGGGACTAAATAATCAATAATGATTCTACTGGACAGATGATAGAACTCAGAGAAGTGGGAAATAGCCAATGCCAAATATTGCACATAGGTTATTCTCTATGTCAGTTGATTTTGGTGGAATGTTTTTCTCTGATACAGTAGAGTTCTGGGAGGAGGTCTTGAGGGAGATCAGAAAATTAATTAATTAAAGATATCAATTAATTGACAAACAACTAAATATCAGAGGTAGGCTTCAACCTTGGGAGTCTGAGTACTTCAGTTTTCAAAATACTTTCTCCACCTTCTTAGGATCCTCTTGCAGTGATCACCAGCATTTTCAGTCACTGGAGTGGTTTGCCATTTTCTTCTCCAGCTCATTTTAGAGATGAGGAACTGAGGCAAACAGGTTTGAGTGACTTGCCCAGGGTCACACAGCTTGTAGGTGTCTGAGGCCAGAACTGAACTTAGATCTATTCTGAGTCCAGGAATGGCACTTTAGCCACTGTGCCACCTAGCTGCCCTTCATTGGAGGACATAGACGAAAGCAATTCAGGATGAGAAGACATGAATGGTATTTGTGAAGTCTATTCAATCAGTGGCAAATATTAAATTTTTAAAGCCTGTGGCTATAAGGAATAATGAATATGATAAATATAGAAAAACAAATATGAACTAATGCAAAGTGAAATGAGCAGAACCAGGAAAATAATATGCCCTATGATTCCAACAATACAAATAGAAAAGACAACAACCCAATCAAAATGAAATACTTTGAAACTATGGGCACCTTATAAGTGAAATTATAAGGAGAGACATAAAAAGGCCCCATACCCCTCTTCTTTGGTGAGGTAGGGGATTACAGATATAGAATATTACATATAATATCAGACTTACTCAATATCCTTGTTCAATTTTTCCCCCTTCTTTTATATTCCTTGTTATAAGGAGTGGCTCTCTGGAAAGGGGATTCATTGGGAAATGCAGATAGTGAAAACATAAAAGGCATCAATAAAAATTTTATTAAGAATACTCTATGGGTGTGAACAGACTGTAATTGATTACCAGCAAAGAACTGTGCAAAAATAAAATGAAGTATGGGATGTTCCAAAAGTCTTGGTGCAGCTTTCTGCAGCAAGACTTTTGAGGTAGCCTGTATATCATTGAAAAAATAAATGAATGGAAAAGGAGGCCACATAGCAAGAGCAAGGGATAATAGATGTTCAGCTTACATGCTCCATTGTTAACGATGAAATGTCAAGAAATCGGGAGGAAGGCCCCTCCTATACACATTGTGTGGACCTCACTATGGAGAATTTATTGAAGGACATATTTTTGAGTTGTTTTTCAGCTGTGTCTGACTCTTCATGACTTCATTTGGGGTTTTCTTAGAAAAGATACTGGAGTGGTTTGCCATTTCCTTCCGCAGCTCGTTTTACAGATGAGAAACTGAGGCAAACAGACTTAAGTGACTTGCCCAGGGTCACACAGCTAGTGAGTGTCTAAAGCCACATTTGAACTCAGAGACTTCAGACCCGACGCAGTAACCCAACATTGGAGTGCATGGAATTGCTATTCAAAATGAGAACACATGGATGGTTTTTGTGTATACTTTTGGAGGAAGTACTCCCATAGATGAGCTCAAAAATCATGACAGTGTCCAACTGTGCTCTTCTGAAACCAAACCAGCACACCTACCAGGCAGTGTTTCCCAGATACCCAGTGAATACCTACAAACAATACTTTGGTTTACTTTCTTTATTATATAAAAATGAATGCAATTTTTGAATCTGAGTTAGCCTAAGTAAAGTTCTTTCAGCTGTTTCCACAATCTATTATTGATTTCATTAATTCATTAAATAAGCATAAGGACTATATAATTACTGGGAAAAGCACAGATAAATAAGATATTGTCCCTGCCTTCCAGGAGCTTACAGTCTACTAGGACAAATAAAGTATATACCCGTGTGCCTAGATAATAGAAGGTAGGCTGTGAAAGAGCTAGAAGTGAGTCCATTAACCAGCTAGTTCTGTTTTCAGCCATGTCTGACTCTTTGTGACCTCAGTTGAAGTTTTCTTGGCAAAAATACTGGAGTGGTTTGCCATTTCCTTCTTCAGCTTATTTTACAGATGAGGAAACTGAAGCAAACAGGGTTAAGAGACTTGCCCAGGGTCACATAGCTAGTAAGTATCTGAGACTAGATTTCAACTCAGGAAGATGAGTCTTCCTGACTCCAAGCTTTGTACTCTATCCACTCTGCTACGTAGCTGCCCCTCTCTTTACAGGTTGAGGAAACTGACTCAGGAAAGTTAAGTGACCTGTCCAAGCAAACACAAGTAGTAATTATCAGAGGTGGGATTTCAGCTGAATTCAATTTGTTTCACTTTACCTCATTTACCATGCACATAAATGCCTAACAGAGTCAAGGAAGATTATGAGAGTTCTCAGGAAGAAAAGGTAATTTCTAACTGGAAGGATCAGCAAAGATTTTTAAGCAAAGGTGGCATTTTAGTAGAGATGAAAATGGGGGAAATAGGTCATTCTGAACAAAAAGATTGACATGAGCAAATGTGCTGAGACAAGGAGGGACAACAGAGGAAATATTTGTGTAAGAGTTAGTAGGAATCTAAATTTGGTGGCAACTTTCCCCCATAGAAGTCACTGGAATATAAAGACAGAAGGTTCCAATGAGACATCTTTAAAATACCTAGTAGGATGACCCATCCTATGATCACAGATTTAGAAGGGACTTTACACTAGTCTGTTTGGGCTAAAGTAGAGCCCATGACAGAACGAACCTCAGTTTCCTTGTGTAAAATGAAGACCAGATACTGTCTGAGGACCCTTCAGCTCTAAATTCCATAATAGTACGGCCACAAAGGAAAATTGTGTCTCCTAATTCTTACCTAGTTATCAAAACTGTAACTAGTATAGGATGATCAGGGTTTTATTCTAGTTAACCAAAATTTACTAACATTTCCCAGCAGCATAGAAACAACTGAGCAGGGGTGGTGGCACAGTGAGTAGAACACCAGCCCTGGAGTCAGTTCAAATGAGTTCAAATCCAGCCTCAGACATTTAACCCACCCACACACACACACACACACACACACACACACACACACACAAGCTGTGTGACCTTGGGCAAGTCACTTAACCCCAATTGCCCTACCTTCTGCCTCAAAAAAGAAAAACTGAACTTAATCCTTGGTTAACAAGAATAATTAGGAATAAGTAGTTGGCAGTCCAGATGCATGGCCCAGTCTGGTTACCCCATTTCCACCTCTCTAGCTGTATCTCTTTCTCCTAACAATAGGATGCTAATTCAATGTCTCTCCCCCAGCATGGCCCTATCTCTTTCTCATCACTATCAACTCAAGGGAATAGGTCTTATGAAATTGATTTGAGGGTGTATATTGGGCTGCTATGCCAAGAAGATTTCTCCATTCAAATTGTGAACCAATACTTCAGCTAGGCAGGATGGAAAAGTAGATTATTTTACCTGTGTATGCCATTCCCTTTAACTCTTCATCTTTTTATTCTGAGTATTCTAGTCCTTTCCACTATTTCCATATGCATATTCCCAGTCTCAGAGGGGACCTGCTAGCCACTCCATCTTCAGGAAGGGAAAATTTATTGTAATCTCTCTGTTAGAAGAGGCAAAGTATATAGAGTGTTTGACTTTGAGTCATAGGATCCTCTGTCAAAGGCTCGAAGGAACTTGAAAGGCCATCTCAGTCCAACCTCTCCCATTTTACAGATGAGTAAACTATGACCCAGGGAGGTTTAATGACTTAGCCAAAGTCATAAAGCAAGTGTTCGAGGTGGTGTGAGTCAGTACTGCCACACTCCCTGGGTTCAAATCCTAGTCCTGGCACCAGCCATGGGCAAGTGATGACTCTGTCTTTAAGCTATAGGGGAAATTCCAAAAGCAATGAAATCACAGATCTTTGCCCTTTGTCTGTTAGGGTTTTCAGCTACTAGGTCAATATTGACACATTATTTCTGATCTCCTCTGTCCCTACCTTGTTTATCAAAAGAAAAGGGAAAAAGTCATTCAAGGGCATGCAGCATCTCCTAGTTGTATGGGTATATTTACCTCTATTATCTATGGTCCACTTTTAATGGAAACTCCATTGGTAATATCTATTACAGTATATATAGGTGTAGAACTGTAGCAATATGTAATTTTCCATCAAAATGTGACTGTAGCATTTCAGACATCCCCAGTTCATTTTTCGTTTTTGATCTGTTTCTGATTTCATTGAATTTCTCTTCTGGGAATGGTTAAGGCCAGGTCTGTTAGTGTCTGTAAAAGTGAAAATCCTGGAGTGCCATCTGCTGGCCAAAATGCTTAAATTCACCCTAGAACGCTTCATAAAACCCTCCTTGCCTTCCATCACACCCTGCAGTGCAAGTCAAGACATTACCCTGTGATGTCATCGGTCCTCTTCGAAAACAAAGGATTTTTAACAACAACCAGTTATTTGCTATGAGAAAAACCATAAACAAACAGGAAAGGAGGAAGGAAGAAAGAGAGTGCTGGAACATGAATCAAGAGATCTCAGTTCCCACATTTCAGAGTCTATCAGCTATGAACTAGGCCAAGTCCTCATCTGTACAATGGGTATAACAATCCAGGTCCTTCCAACCTCAGAAGGTTGCAAAACCCTAGGCAAATGTCAGTGATTCCCATTGTTATTATTCCTCAACTCTCCGATGTTGTTGCCAGTTACATCTAATGATGAGGGACTTAAGAAACATGGTGAATGGAATGTCAAAGAATCAGTAAAGCTAAGTAGCTTATCCAGGGTTGGGGAGCATGAAGGAGCCAGGATTCAAACCCAACCTCTCCTAACTCCAATTCCAGTGTTCTGGACTTGCCCACATCCTCCTGTTTCTTTGTTGAATGACCTAAGAAGTCATTTCACTTCCCTACAACTGTTTCCTCATCTGTAAAATAGTGGTATGATACTTAAACTCCACCAACTTCATGAAGTTGATGTGAAGTGAGGGCTCTATAAACTTTCAAGTTAACATGAACTATTTTTTTAAAAAACACTGCTTGAAAAAGACTGACAGCCTTAATCCATCTAAATCTTTCGCAAATAGATGAAAAGGTATCCTTTCTTAATGATCTCCAAAAGAGATTCTATAACCTCTATGTGACACCAATTTCTATGTAAAACAAAACCTCACAGTCAGGAAATCCTTTATCTCTAACTAAATCCCTTATGTTATAGCAAAAATCTCTTATTCCATCTTCTGGGAAGGTGGAGAAAAACTGATCACTGAAAGGGGTCAGGGGGCATAGGCAGGAATTTTGTGCTAATATGGCCCCAGAACTACTATACAATATATAAAAATGTCAGCAACTGGAGGGGAGAAAAGCATCTAGTTGGAGTCTGAGTGCCCCTTTTCCAATGTGGAAGTCACCAAGTTTGTTTAAGTACCTGCATCACTATTGCTTCAGGATTTCAAAAGATCCATGATTTCATTAATTCCATCATTCTCTAGCAGATCTGAACCCTTCTATACCTTAATGGATGGCCTTTATGAGTTACTGGGACCAAATACCTCGTCACTTCATCCATCTTCCACCCAGCCCCAAAGTGATTTCCCTAAAGCACAGGTCTGACCACATCATTCCCTTGTTCAAAAGAACTCCAGCACTCCTATCACTTCTAGGTTACATACAAATTCTTCTGTTGGTCATTTAAAGGCCTTCACAACTTGTCTCCAGTCTACTTTTCCAGCTTTATTTACTCTCCATTACTCTCCTTTCTGTTTTCTATGCAGTAGCCAAACTGGCTTTCTTACTATTGTTCAAATACTCTGATTCCGATGTCTGTCTTTACATTGGCTTTCCTCCATTGTACGAATGCATTCCTTTCTCACCTCTTCTTATTAGAATACCTAGAACATTAACTTTATAAGGATGAATATGTCTTCCCTGATCCCTTCCCTTCCAGTTTCTAGTGTCTCCCCACCCAAATTGCCTTGTATTTAGTTTTTATAGTGTGACAATGAGTCCAGTCCTTGTGAGCATATTCAGAGTACCACTAATATAATCCCCTAGCTGGAAGAGGCAGAAGAGCCTACTTACGGGCGAGTTGTGAGGATGTATCATGAAGGTGCCTTTGAAACACTCTGGAGCATGTGTAGACATTCTGTAACTGTTTCTGGTCTTTACCATATGATAAAGAGGATGCTCTTTGGCAGTTGCTTCCTGTCTCAAGCTGGAGGGACAGTGGGAGAGGTTGAAAAGGCACTCTCTCTCTTGGTTTGGCCTTTATCTTCTTTCGACTTCTTTCTGGCTGACAGTGTCTAATGAGATGCGAAGTCTAAGGAGGGAGGCATTAGGCTATTCCCCTATACCAATATGCAACAGGTAAATGTAAGCTTCCATTCTTTGCCTCCATGTTTGTTCTTTTGTTTCAAGCGAAGGAGATTAATCTGGCATATGCAGGTAAACAAACCACTTAGGTCTAGGAGTTGATCTCATGCCACATTCTACAGGCAATCTAGCATTAATATCCTAAGGAATGAAGCTTCAGGATCCAGCCTAGCAGTAGCCTAAAGACTCATCTTGCAAAAATGCCACATTGAACATGAACTTGGTGGGATCCATACTTTGAAGAAGACATGTGACATTTGAGCCCACTCTCTCGAGGTACCAAAGTGGTAAATAGGAGAGAATGCTTCCAAGGCATTGGGAGAAAATGTTTGTACCTCTCTTCCTGCTGTATCTTTGAAATAAGTTTCCTTTGTAAAATCTAATTGATGTTAGTTGGTTAAACTGGGCACTAGTCAATAGTGGTTATCAGTAGGGAAACACACTTGGGCTGAGAGATAGAGTTTATGGGATTAGAAAAGAGACATCCCTACAGTCCTTCAATGCTATCCCTAGAACATGGGGGGGGGGGGTGGAATTATTGCCAGTTTGGTTTTGGAATAGTGAATCCAGAGGGTACTTACCACAAGAGACATACTGTCTCCCCTGATGGAAGGTAAACTACTTGAGAAGAGGAAGTTTCATTTTTGAATTGGTGATTTGTATCCTCAACACCTCACACAGTGCCTGGCAAACAGTATTCACTTAATAAATGCTTCTGATTGTTTGATTGATTGATGTACAGTATTCTGATTGAGCCTATCAGTAGCCATATTTTTCCATTTGGTAAAGAATTCCCATGTTTATTGACTAAGGGACTTTATCGGCTCTTTTCAGCTCTTTGATGTGGTGACAAATTTGCATTGGTTAATTGTTGCTGTTGTTCATTCATTCAGTCTCTTCTGACTCTTCATGACCCCATGAACCATAGCACACCAGATCCTTCTATCCTCTATTATCTCTCAACATCTGTTCAAGTTCATGTTTGTTGTTTCCATGACACTATCTATCCATCTCATCCTCTGCCATCCCCTTTTCCTTTTGCCTTCAATCTTTCCTGATATCAGGGTCTTTTCTAATATGTCCCATCTTCTTATTATGTGGTCAAAATATTTAAGTTTCAGCTTCATATTTGACCTTCCAGTAAATAGCCTGAATTAATTTCTTTAAGTACTGACTCATTTGATCTTCTTACTGTATAAGAGTCTTACTGTCTCTGTCTAAGAGACTCTCAAAAGTCTTCTCTAGCACAATAATTTGAAAGTGTTGATTCTGTGGCACTCAGCTTTCCTTATAGTTCAGCTCTCACACCATACATTACTACTGGACATAAAATAGCTTTCACTATACAGACCTTTGTTGGCAAAGTGATGTCTCTGCTTTTTGTTGTGCTGTCCAGATTCACCATAGATTTTAATTTCATGGCTGTGGTCGCCATCTGCAGTGATCTTTGAGCCCAAAAATATAAAATCTGATACTGCTTCCATTTCTTTTCTCTCTGTTTGCCAGGAAATGATGGGGCCAGTTGCCAAAATCTTAGCTTCTTTATGTTAAGCTTCAAGTCATCTTTTATACTCTTTTCTTTCATCCTCATCAAGAGGCTTCTTATTTCCTCTTCACTTTCTGCCATCAGAGTGACATTATCTGCATATCTGAGATTGTTGTTTCTCCTGGCAACCTTAATTCTGGCTTTTGATTCATCCAGCCTGGCATTTCACATGATATACTCTGCATATAAGTTAAATAAAGAAGGTGACAATATATAGCCTTGTCATATTCCTTTTCCAATCTTAAACCAATCAGTTGTTCCATTTTTTTGTTCTAACTATTGCTTCTTGGCCTGCATACAAGTTCCTCAGGAGACGAGTAAGATGATCTGATACTCCCATCTCTTTGAGGACTTGCCACATTTTGTTGTGATCCACACAGGCAAAGACTTTACTGTAGTCAATGAAATGGCAATAGATGTTTTTCTGGAACTCCCTTGTTCTCCATAATCCAGCGAATGTTGGCAATTTGGTCTCTAGTTCCTCTGCCTCTTTGAAAACCATGCTGCTCTTCTGGTAACTCTTGGCTCACATATTGTTGAAGTCTAGTTTTCAGAATCTTAAGCATAACCTTCCTGGCATATGAAATGAGAACAACTGTTTGGTAATTTGAACATTCCTTAGCACTGCTGCTCTTTTAGGACTGAGATATAAACTGATCTTTTTCAATCCATTGACCACTGTTGAGTTTTCTGGATGAAATTATTCTATAATATGCTATTATATTATGCTGATGTCAGTTCTATTGCTCATTTTTCATTTTCATTTATTTATTTTAATAAGCCAAAGTTCAATCAATTTCATTGCATTCTGTATATTTTGTCACTCTCTTCTCTTTCCTCCTCCTCCTCCTTTTTCTTCATAGAGTACAGGAAAGAGGTGCGATATAAAACAAAGCTATAAAGATAAGTTGGGGTCAGGCAATTAAGGGCTTTAAAAACCAAACAGAAGGATTTATATTTTATCCTAGAGGTGCTTGAGAATCATTGCAGTTGATTAAGTAAAGAAGTTGCGCAATCAAATCTACAGTTAAGGAAAAGCACTTGTATGGAAGAATGGGTTGGAATGGGGAGAGATAGGTCAGGGAGTCCAAAGAAGAGGATGTTAGGAAACTAGGCTAGAGTGATGTGGGCTGGAATGAGTGTTGGCTTTGTGAGTAGAGAGTATTATTTGGATTGGATAAGAGAGATGTAGAAATGGCGAAATTTAGGATTTGATTGGATATGTGGGTGGAAGGAGAGTGATAGAACTGGAAGACTGGAATAATGATGTGGTTTCTTCTCTGGAAATGGGGAAGAGAGGTAGATTTGGAGGGAAAGATAATGAATTCTGTTTGGGGCACCTAGAATCTGAGATGTGTCTGGAACATCTAGTTTAAAATATCTAATAAGTAACTGGTCCAGTCCCCTTATTCAAAGGCAAAGAAACTGAGGCCCAGAAAGGTTGATTTGCCCAGGATCATACAGCCACTAAGCATCTGAGAAAGGATTTAGACTCAGGTCTTCCTGACTACAGCCTTAGCTCTCTATCCAACATTCCATTGTGTCTCTAAGAGATCAGGAAACTGAGGCTAGAAGAGTAAACATTTGCTCAAGGTCATCACTAGAAAGAGTCTGAACCAGTACTGGAGGCCAGGCCTTTCAGTTACATTCAACATTTTTATTATTGTTGGAAGGAAAAAGGGAGCAAAATGTATTTTTACATATCAAGTCTGAGTTGTTCCCAGCAGCATTGTGAAGCATTTCTATTTGAAAAAATTTAAATATTTGCTCTTTTGTATTTAGTGAATTTTTTTTTTAAATCTACACATCAACACATTCTCTGGTAAGAATAGACATCAAGACAGATTGGTGAGGAGTGAAGGGGATGGGCTGAAAATTGGAGGACAATAAGTCAGTAGGACAGGCAATTTAGCAGAAAGAGCACTCACTGCATTTGGAGTCGACATGAGTTTTAAATCCTGTGCCTGTCATTGACTAGTTCTGTGACTTTGGGCAAGTCCCACTGTTCCTCTAATCTTCCACTTTCCCATCTTTAAAATGGGGACAATACTTACACTGCCCTATTTACAGGGTAGTGGTGGGGCTCAAATGAGATGATGTATGTAATATGCTTTATGATAAAAATGTAAACTATGATTATTATAATGGTTAGTACTTTTTATAATATAATTTACTTTATTACATTATATTTTCATAGTATTATGTTCTGTTATAGTATATTGTTATATTAAATTTTTTGTTATTCAGTCGTTTCAGTCGTGTACCACTCTTCCTGATCCCATTTGGGGTTTTCTTGGCAGAGATACTGGAGTGGTTTGTCATTTCCTTCTCCAGCTCATTTTATAGATAAGGAAACTGAGGCAAAGAGGATTAAGTAAAGTCTGAAGCCAGATTTGAACTCAGGAAGAAGAGTCGTTGTGATTCCAGGCCTGATACTACGTCCACTGTGCCACCTATCTGTATTAAATTACATTATATCATATTCTATTGTGTTTTATTCTATCGTGTTATATTACATATCACATAAAATCTGTGGTGAGCCCAAGGTGGGTGGAGGGTAGGGTAGGGCATTTTCTCTCCCTATAGAGATAGCTAGGTATCATAGTCAATTAAGGAGTTAAGAACACCTGGATTCAAATCCTACCTTAGATACCATGTTCCTAGGAATGTCTCTCTATGTCTCTCAGTTTATGTTTCCTTATTTCTAAAACAAGGGATTGTAACAGCACCTGTTTCACGAGGTTGTGTGAAGATCAACTGAGATGATATATGTAAAGTGCTTTTCCACCCAAAAATCATTATATAAATTATCTATTATTATTATTAGAGGAGTTCCTAGCCCTGGACCCACCAGGAACCTCTAGTGTGGGTTGGATTCAAACTCGGGTAGGTCTGACCCCTAAAGAGGGTGATCAAGATTTTGTTTCCCCAACTCTCCAGTTCTTTATACCCCCACTCTGGACACCTGGAGAGAATCACTTAATATTTAGATTCAGTTTTTGTCTGGAGTCTCTCAAAAAGGGAGTGGAAAGGTACTCAGTGTACAGTGCGGGTTAGGTAGAGGACAGTTATTTGTTTCTTCCACATAAAAGAAATGCCTAAAATAAAAAAAACAGCCCTAACAAGCACATATTGACAATGACTTAAACCTGAGTGCTAACTTATAACTACTATTCTATTTTCGCTGGGGTTTGACACTTCGAGTATAAAACACAAGACATTTTCACTTTCATCCTGACATTGTATTATCTGAATAGTTCCCTTAAGTTGAGTGTCTTCTGTCAGGCCAGGCCAGAGGCTGGGTTCTTCTTCCTATTGGTGGTCTTCTCCAAAAAGCACTATAATAACTGTATGGCAGACTTTTATCAAGGGACCCAACAGGAAGGACCAGGGCAAATGTGTCACCAGGAGGGGTACAGCTCCAAATACATATGGGGCACCAGAATGGATCTAGCTCCCGGCATGGTCCAACGGAATATACTCAATGTACTCTACCAGAGCAATTGTCCTTCAAGGAAGAATCCTCTGATTACACTCATCACCATTAATTCAAAGATCTTCTTTTATCAGTAATGGGTGGGTTTGTTTGTTTTTTTACCACGTTGATCAAATAACACTTTTGTGCCAAAGTACAGTCTTTGGGAATTGCTGTAGAGGAAGAAGAGGAGAAGGAGTAAGAAGAATAAGCATTTATATTGTGCCCGCTGTGTACCAGGCACTATAGTAAGTACTTTTTAAAAACAAATACTTTCTCATATCATCCTTACAACAACCCTACTAGGTAGTGTTGTCAATGAGGCAGTACTTGTATGTGATGACCCAGGTCCTTTCCTTGGTTTATTGTGGTAGCAGGAAGAAACCAACATTTATTAAGCACCTACCATGTGCCAAGCATTGTGCTAAAGACTTTACAAATATCCCATTTGATACAACAACGCTAGGAGATAGGTACTATTATTATTCCCATTTTGCAGTTGAGGAAACTGAGGCTAACAGAAGTAAAGTGACTTGGTCAAGGTCACACAGCTAGTGAGTATCAGAGATCAGATTTAAACTCAGGTCTTGCTGACTAGGCACCCTATCCATTTCACCACCAGCTACCTTTGAAGTGTTGAAAAAAATCACCTAGTGACCAATATCCTGAGTGTTACTGAACTTTACTAGGATGGTCCTCATATAACTGGTACATCACCAGACCCATCTTCAAAACCTTTTCCATTTGATAGGACTTATCCAAGCTTTGTCCACTTTGACAACCTGGGGTCACTGCCATCTTGCAGTGAGCTATAAGAACAAATGCCAGTGGATTCTGAGCTAATCTCCCATACATTTAAAGAACATTATTTGGTTCTGTTCTTTTCCTTGCTTGGGAAAACACTAACTAAATTCTCTCCTGGACCCAGAGTGAAGAATATGAACATAGAGTGCCTTGCTATACTTATATCTGTCTTGAATATAAGTTATCTTTTTGTTCCTAGCCAAGGTACATGGGAAATAGTTTTGTTTTTAAAAGCAGAATTGTTCTGTAGCAGGAAGGGCTGTGTTCCACAATGAGCCTGGAATACTTCAGAAGATGAACAGAAGAATTACTGCAGCCACTCTGCTTATTTTTGCATCCTTTTTTAGGATTTCATAGGTCAAGTGACATAGACTCTGAGGCCACTGGACAGATTGTACTCTGTGTTTGGGGAGGGAGGGTGTGGTTTATATTACTCATCATGAGTGTAAGGGAGGACTGGCCAATAATGGCCCAGTACTGGGAGCATGACAGTTTGGTGAGCTGACTTCTAGTACCGTAGTACCTGATGATGGAACTCTACTCCACTTCAGAGTATAGACAGGATAGCTAAACACACTGTGAAGAATCTGACTTATGAGTGGCTGCTGAGCTGGAGTTGGGCCTGAATTCAAAAAAGACTAACCAGAAGAAGCAAGTTTCTCTTTTTCTTTCCTGCCTGGCTGTGTTTGAGTGAGGAGGCAAGAGCTACTGTAAGCCTCCAAGCAGAGGAATGGAGGAGGGGAGAAAGACAGTCAGAGAGACAGGAAGAAGAATAAGGAGGAGGAGGAGGAGGAGGAAGAGAGAAGAATAGAGAACCAATAAGAGGAGAGGAGAGGAGAGGAGAGGAGAAGAGGAGAGGAGAGGAGAGGAGAAAGGGGGAGGAGAGGAGAGGAGAGGACAGGAGAGGAGAGGACAGGAGAGGACAGGAGAGGAAAGGAGAAAGGGGGAGGAGAGGAGAGTTCTATATAAGAATCCTGAAAGCACCTACTCCTCCAGCTTGGGGGTGAGAAGATAACTTCCTCATTCAATCTTTTGTTCTCCTGTCTCAGTACTGCCAGTTTCTTCAAAGTCTTTTCTTGAAGGTTCCATTGTCAAATCCTTAAGCCATCCTTTGTATTCTTCTCTAAGACTGTACCAAATCCAGATCTGTTTATCAGTAAGGGCTTTGGTGGAATATATGCTCAAAAGGAGTCAACAGTGAACCAAGAAACTGTTGTAGTAACCAAGAAACTATTGTAGTCCTAGACCTTGTATAGAAGGAAATACAGTACCTAGCCTATAATAGTCTTGCTGAATTTTGCCCTGGTCAGACCACATCTGGAATATTGTCTTCATTTTGGGATGAACACTGATGAAGTGGAGAACATCTGGGGGGGACGTGTCAACCAGGATAATGAAAGACCTTGAGATATCATAAAAGGATTAATTAAAGAAACTGGAAGTGTTTAACCTAGAAAAGACTTGGAGGAACCCCGATAGTGTATAGTAGCACTATAGTGATAGTTCAAGTATTTGAAGGGCTGTCTTATGGTGGAAGATTAGACATGCTCTGCTTAATCTCAGAGGTTAGAACTAGAGACAAAGGATGGATGCTGCAGAGAGACAAATTTTGACTCCAGTTAAGGCAAAAATTCCTAACCATTAGAGCCATCAAAAGTATAATGGGCTACCTTAGCAAGTAGTGGTTTCACCCTCACTTAGAGTCTTCAGTAGAACCTGAATGACTATTTATTGGAGATATTACAGAAATATTATCTGTTAAGTACAGATTAGTCAATTTAGCCTCTAAGATTTCCTAGAAATTTGCGATTCCATGAATAAGTAATAGAAAGAGGAAGATAAGCCTTTCATAAAATACACTGAGATATTTGGAGATAAAGACCTTTTTTTTAAAAAATCACATTAATTTTTTTAAAAACATGTTTCTAAAACCTTCTTATGAATTTCACTGTCTTTTTCTAAGTAAAGTAAAAATTTAAAAAGAACCTGGTTTAAAATAATTCCTAAAAGTAGGTACTGCTAAATGTATCAGATTAAAATCTTTGTCTCTCTAATAACTTTGTCCTTCCCTGTACACAAAGATCACAAGTTCTGAGCTCCTTCTTTTCTAATTGCTTTTCTCACCAGTCCTGTAAATCTTTCATCATTTACATGGAGTGGGATAACAGGGAAAGGCTGATGCTCTTCTCCTGGCATTAGAAGCACCCACCAGGAGGGATAAGGAAAAGGAAAACTGAAGAGGAGAGATTGATGTGTTCCTGGGAAAGCAGGCTTCTCTTGCTCTGCATCCGAACCTCAAAGGAAGGAGCACATTGGGGAGAAAGGGGAAGCAGCCTCTCTGCCACTGCCTCTTGAGCTGGAAATAGGGAGTTTTACAGCTTTTCTGCTTTTGTAAAAGTGCCTTCACAAACCGTAAGGGAAAGGCCTTCATTTGTTTGACAAATATGTTGGAGGTAGGCTTTGAGGTCTGATTCTGAAAGCCTCTAAATGAGAAGTCCCTGTTATCTGCCTGGGAAAGTAGAAATGAATCAGGGAGGGAACATGTTTCTGTTTCTTACTATAGGGATGAAGCCTCCAGCAGATTCCGCCTTCATATGCTCAAACCAATGTTTTCAGAATAACTGACATTTATAGAGGGCCTTAATATTAACAAAGTGCCTAACTGGAGGTTTACAGCATTAGAGAAAAAAAGAGGAAGAAGACAAGCATACGTATAGTACATACTATGTTCCAGACACTCTTCTAAGTGCTTTATAATTACTATTTATTTTGATCCTGTGAGGTAGGTGCTGTTATTATCCCCATTTTACAGATAAGGAATCTGAGCCAGGTAGACATTAAATGACTTGCCCAGTGTCAGAGCTAGTAAGTATCGAGCCTGGATATGAATTCAGGTCCTCACCTTGTGTAATGTAATACCAAGCAAAGGCAACTTCCCAGGTTCGAAATACCAGCATAGGTGCTCTCTATTTTATTCAGTAACAAACCCAGAACAGAGAAGATCAAAACATGACATCATTCAAAATACAGCATTTACTAAGTGTGATTAAATCATCTCCAAGGCCTACCCCACCCCAGGACTTTCCAATCATTCTATCAATTACAAAGTCTCTGTTCCAAATACTTCTCCACCCCTAGGCTATACCTTAATTAAGTCCACCACAAAGCCCCTCTTCTCAAATGGAGATTAGTTTCCAAACATAAGTAAAATACATTCATTTGCTCAACCATAGAACACAAAAAGGTCAAAAGTTCCCCACCCCTGGATCACAATTGAATCTACCCCAGAGTTACATCAAGTTTAAACACAGCACTTAATACCCAAATGGAGGTCTTTTCTTCATCTTGACACGAGGAAAGTTCTCAGCAATCTTAGTTCCTGGAGAGACAAGGCTTAGCAAGGCCATAAGATACATTGCCAGTCCCTTCATGAATTTATCCTCTGTCTGTAGAACAGCCCTAGAACCCCTGAACACATTAGCAAAGCCCTCTCCCAGGATTTCTGTAAACATACAACAAGAAAATCCTTCTTCAGGGCTTCTGAACCAACAGAAAGGCTCCCAGACCCCTGCAACAACAGCACTGTCCTTCACCAGTGGACAGTATTCATTCTGTCTGCCGGACAGTCTCCAGACCCCTGCAACAACAGTACTGTCCCTCACCAGTGGACAGTATTCACTCTCAGTACTGTCCCTCACCAGTGGACAGTATTCACTCTCTGTCTGCAGGACAGTCTCAGGCCTTCTTAACCAAATGCCAGGTTCCAGGACTTCTTCAACAGGACAGTCTTTCACCAGTGGACAAATCTGGCAAAATAACATCAAAACAGACAGACAAAGTACCAGCAAAACAGCCATGTCTCCTCAGTCCTTGGCAGCTCAGGGGGCAGGTCTCAAAAGTCCAGGGCAATTCAAAGCGGCCACCAGCAATTCTCTTAGTCTCTCTCCACGAGGTGCAGCTTCCAAAAAAAAAAGATCTTCCGCCTCTCTCTTGTCTCTCCAAATCTACATCACCAGCTCCTCCCACTTCAGGACTTTCTTTTCACATCAACAAGCCCATCCCACAGGTGGGATTAACAAACTCTGGGTTTTAATACAATCAATTTGAAAACCAAGCCAATACAGGGGAATCTTTAATTGCCATTACTATCACACCTTGAGATTGTTATTATTTATTTATTATTTATTATTATTATCAATCACATTTTATAGATGAAGCTTCCTGAGAGTAGATTTTGTTTCATTCTTTCATCTCTTACCCCCAGAACTGACACCGAGCCTGGCACATAGTAGGAACTGAATAAATACTTTTGGGTTGATTGATCCTATCCTATCCTATGTAGAAGATAGAAGGTAGGCCTTAGAATGCAAGCTAGCTGTGTAACCATAGGCAAGTACCCCAGGCAAGCAGAAATTATGGATGAGTTCCATTCAGGGAGGGCATTCCCATGCATGGCATAGAGGCCATCCCATGGAACACCTTGTGACTCCTGATTAGTCCTCCTGTGTCTCTGTATCCAGGGGCCATTCACAAGCCCAAACCCATGCATGTGTGCTCTACAGGTGCCAGTAAGTTTCCTATACCAAAGAAACCACAGGTACTTACTCCAAAACATCTGAACCATGTGCTATATACCCTAATGTATTCCTTCTTTTTCTGGTTTCCCAATGACTACAGAGCCTATTTAGATAATAGGATTTAGGATTTATAGATTAGGTAAACTAAACCTTCATTTTACAGTTGAGGAAACTGAGGCTCTGAGAGCCCGATTTGAACCAGTCTCTTCTGCTTCCAAATCCTGTGCATTTTCCCTTTCTCCAGCTTCACTAATCTTTTGGTAAATCCTCAGGACAGTCACCTGGAATTTCCTAATCTTAGAAAAAATATATTTCAAAGCCTTTTATGTACCCTAGAGTTATGAAAAATCTCTATTGTCGCTCATATCTGTTCTGAGGATCTGAAAAATCCCCTAAGTAGGAAATTGAATAAGCCCCTTTTGGTAGCAGCAAATCAAACATTATATTGAGTCTTGTTCTCTCTGGTGCTTAGGAAGGCTCTGCCAATATCTTCAGCACACAGGCAGGCAAGGTTTTTCTTTGATTCAGGCCTTGTGACTGCCATTGAGCTCTTTCTATGCTCCCACCCAAGTGTACCTTATTAGCTGCTGGGGAGTGACTGAGGCACCAGAGAGAATTGTTATAACAAGAAAATACTGTATTGTTAATAGCAGGAGAGTGTCTGTACATTTTAAATTAAACAGAAATGGCAGTGACTGTGACCATTTAGCACTTTTATTATACGATTATGTGCTGGGAATGAAAATCATAAATTCTACTGCTATATTAGCCCAAATCATCCTCTTTAAACTGCGGGGATACTCTCCCGTGAAATTCACTAGCAAGAAGGTAGGCAGTGATTGCCATCTTGTGGACAAAGAAGTAATTACAGGGAAAAATCCTTGAAGAAGAATGAAGGTTAATCCTTGGAGATGGCTGAAGGTTAATTCATCCCCCATGCAAACCAAAGAGGATCACTCTGGGGGGAAATGGCATAAAAATAATCAACTCTATAATTTTTATGGCTTTGGAAGGGAACAATCCCACAAGATTTACACAGCAGTTCCAATAATAAACTAGGTATGTATTGTGATGGAAGGAGAATCATCTTGCTACCGTTCTGTAGTCAAGTAAAACCTGTCTCTACCAGTAAAATATGCTTCTATACTTTCCTCTAGAGAAACTGCTGGTCTGAATTTAAAACTCATGGGCTTATTGACCTGAGGCTGTAAATACTAGCTCTAGGCTCTTTTTTTTTCCTCTTTATTCTTTCAGAATAGAAGAAAATAAATAGGGTACCTAGATGCCTGCCTTTGATTAACAATTTGTCCATTCATTGTCTTGTTGCCAAATCTGAACTAGGAAAGGGAATAGAGAGAAAATAGTGAATAGACATTGTTCAGTGTGTAGTACAATTTAATCACAAAGGAAAAAAATGGAAACTTCCTTTCTATATTTGAGGCCAGGCTATAACCAGTTTAAATTGTGACTTGTCAATCCCTATGTATGAATTATATATTTTAATTTTGTAATAAAAAACATGTTTTAAATTAAATAAGATTCAACAATAATGTGAAGGAATTATTAAAGTCATATTTATAGAATTTGTTGATGATGAAAAGCTGAGAGGGATACCTAATCCAAGCAGATTCAAACTGGAAGCAAGCTTAGAAACCATACAGTAAAATTATGAAGCTTGCAAGTAACACAGAGCTAGTAGAAACAGCTGTTATACTGGATGGCAAAGACAGGATTTAAGATGACCTTGACAATCAAGAACTTTGGGATGAATCTAATAACGTGGAATACAAAAAATGATGTCTTACACTTAGGACTAACTTTGCAAATACGAGATGGGGAAACACGATCCGAAAGAAGTTTGTCTGAAAAATATCTGGGGGTTTTAGTGGACTGGACTCTCACTATGAATCAATAGTGTCATATGGAAGCCAAAAAAAAGCCAATGTGAATTTGAATTGTTTTAAGAGAAGCATTAAAAAGGCTGATTGAGGAAGCTTGCAGGCTCCAGCATGGTAGTGTTACCCTCTGATTCCTGGCAGCCAGCCTAAATCTTCCTGGAAATCAGCATGGGCACTGTGATGCTGAAGCCATATTGGAACCATGTCCCCAAGACCTGGAAGGACTTTGTAGAGTTGATTCAATGTGATTTCTATAATGGCGCCAAGTTCCATAGGATCATTAAAGACATTATAGTTCATGGTAGTGTTCCAAAAGGAACAGACAGACCATGCATCTAGCTATGGCAAGCACTTTGCATATGAACTTTTCCAGAGTTGAAATTCACCAGGGATGGAATTCTTGCAATGGTTAATGCATGGCATGACAACAATGGCCATCAGTTTTTTGTAACTTTGGCCTCCACCTAATGGCTTGATGGGAAGCACACCATTTTTGGCCATATGTGCCAGGGCACAGGGACAAAGAATCAAATGGATAAGGTAAACTCAAATACCAAGAACTATTCTGTTGATGATGTGAAGATTATCAAATCCTACTCATCTGAATAAAATCAGTCTAGGCAGATGTTTCCAGTCCCAACAAGTAGCCTTGTCAGTTCCTTGGAGATCACTCAGCTGGCCAGTCCTTAAGAGACTTGTGAATATCAGGACAAAATGACCTCCACACTCTAATTTATTTGTTCTTCATTTGAGTCATCATTGGACTTAGCTATGTAGTTTCAGATCTGTCCTACAGATTTAGCCCAATGTCTCACATACACCAGAGATGAGAGGGAATTTTAATAAGTCTCTTCTTTCCTTCTTCTCAGCACATAAATGTCAAAACATTTGTACATACATACATTACTACAATTGACCAGAACTGTTTTCTCCCATACTTGTCACTTCTGATTCATCTGGGGGAAAATGAAAAAGAATCAGGAGATATATGTGTGTGTGTGTGTGTGTGTGTGTGTGGAGAGAAACAGACAGACAGAGAGACAGAGAGAGAGAGAGAGAGAGAGAGAGAGAGAGAGAGAGAGAAGCATGGCTTCCAATTATAAGGAAGCTAAGGGACCTTCCATGAATACTAGGAGGACCCAGAGTTAATTTTTATTCACTTGGGGAAATCAATTCTAATCCCAGCTATTCCAGAAACTCATTGTAGGCAATCCAATAGTCTCAATATACTCTGCCAGAAGTAAGTCAAGCCAGTTCTGGAATATTGTGTTTAGTCTGTGGCACTAACATTGATGAAAGACGTTGATAAGATGAAAAGTGACCAGAGAAAGAAAGCCTGAGTAGTGAATGGTCTTGAATTCATGTCATATAATGCTCTGTTAAAGACACTGGAGATGTTTAGACTTGGGAGGGATACAAGAGCCATCTTCAAGTAGAGGGATTAGACTCTTATGCCTGTCCCCATAGGGCAGAATTAGGAGTAACTGGTGGAAGCTGCAAAGAGACAAATATAACCTTGATGTCCTAACAGTTAGAGGAATCCATTAGTGGAACTGGCTGCCTTGAAAAGTAATGGGTTTGCACTCCTTAAAAGTCTACAAGCAGAGGCTGAATGACTAGTTGTCAAGTATATTGAAGTCAGGATTCCTTTTGGGGTATGGATTAAACTAGGTCGCTATGGGAGTCTTCTCGAGTTCTAATATTCTGTGATTCTGTGAGCGTCCGACTCCCTTATTTCACAGTTGAGGAAACTATGACTCAGAATTAAAATTCAGAATGGTAAGGGCAGGCTGAAACTGTGGGCTGCGATGAAATTGAACAGGACAAATGTAAAGTCCTACCTTGAGGTTCAAAGAATCAATTGCATGAGAACTGTAATAGCTAACATTTATATGATTCCCCAAGGTTTACAAAGTGCTTTACAAATATTATCTCATTATAATTATATAATTATAATATAATATAGTAATATGTAAAAGTATATACTATTATAACATATTATCAACATAATTACATACTATAGTAACTCTAAAATAGGAATTTGTGCTGCTGAGGAAAGAAGAGGTGAGAGTGGCAAGCTTGCCTGGGGTACAGATGTTTAAGAGAGGAAACTTGAAGAACTGAGCACTGCCAATGGACTGGCCATGGCTGTAGAAGGGGTCAGTAGGGCAAGGGGGAAGGGGCTAGTGAAATTGATGACCAAGAGGAAAAAGCATGCATCAGGAGGAGGCCATTGCCACTGAAGGTGGTTCTAGATGGGGAAAAGTTCACCTGGAACGCAAAGACAAAAGGAGAGCAGCCCAGAACATTGCCGCCAGCACTTTCTAAGGTTCAGCATCCTGGGGCAAAGTGTCAGTCCTTCTGCCTTAGGTACATAACTTGGTGCACACATTCAAATTGAAATAAGTCTAACTTCAAAGCAGTTTATGTGGAAAAGATCTGGTGGACCTGGTTTGCTGCAAGTTCAGTGCAAGCTAATGGTATGATATGGCTACTAAAAGCCTAACATGATCTTAGGATGCTACGGTGACCAGACTATAGGAAGTAATAATCCTATGGTACTCCATGGTGGTCTGAGGGCCATGTTTTATTTTTATTTTTTTTTTATTTTTTGCTTTTGTGGGGGGGGGAGGCAATTGGGGTTAAGTGACTTGCCCAAGGTCACACAGCTAGTGAGTGTCAAGTGTCTAAGGCTGTATTTGAACTCAAGTACTCCTGGATTCAGGACCAATGTTCTACTCACTGCAAGGACCATGTTTTAAAAGGAGTTTTGATAAACTGAATCCAGAGAAAGGTGATGAGGATGGTGAACAGCCAGGTGACTATATCATAGGAAGAACAACTAAAGGTACTAGGAATGTTTAGCCTGGAAAAATAAAGAATATTGGGAGAGAGGATAGTCATCTTTGAATAGCTAAAGTATTATCATGTCTTATCATTTGAAAGAGAAAATAGATGCTGGGTCTGAAATCTTCCAGCCTCAGACACTTACTAGCTGTGTGACCCTGGGCAAGTCACTTAACCTTTGTTTGCTTCAGTTTCCTCATTTGTAAAACAGGGATAATAACAGCTCCTACCTCAAAGGGTTGTTGTGAGGATCAAACCAGATGATATTTGTATAAAGCCCTTAGCACAGTGCCTACTACATAATAGGCACTACATAAATGTTTATTCCTCTTCTTTCCCCTAGACTTATTCTCTGTAACTACAAATGACACACCCAGAATTAATGAAGAGATACTGTACTAAAGAAAGCAGGGCTTTCCTATGTGCATCCTTTGCAGGAAGTGTTCTACAGAACAAAGAACACTGGAATTGGTATCCTGATCCTGGGTTTGAGTCCTCACCCTGGTATTTGCTACTGGTGTGACCTTGGACAAGTCATTTAATCTCTCTGGGTCTCAGTTTCCTCATCTGTAAAATGAGGATATGATATGATCTCTAAGGACCCTTCCATTTCTAAATCTATGACCCTTTGATCCTGTGATGAATATGAAGAAAACCCACAGTTAATTTTCTTTCACTTGAGAAAATCTGTTCTAGCCCCTGTGGTTCTAGGAACTCATTGTGGGCCCTCAGGCAGTCCATCATTTCCTTAGTTCTAGTCCTAAATCTGCCACTAGCTTCTCATGAGACCTTGGTCAAATCACTTCTTTGGGTCTGTCTCCTCAACTGAAAAGTGAGAGAGTGCCACTAGATGATCTCTAAGCCCCTTCCAGCTCAAATAGTCTGTGGTTAAATCCCTGGAATGATTCACTTCTTCTGGGTGGTTGCCTCTTTTCCTGATAGGCCAGGAGATAAGGTGCCTACAGCAGCTCACTGACCTTTCAGGACACCAGGTTACCACTTACATCACCAGTTAATTGACTGGTATTGACATTTGTAATGGCTAGTGTACGGCCAGACAACAATGGCAGCCAGTTCTTTGTGACTTTGGCCCCACCCAGTGGCTTGGTGGGCAGTGCACCTTTTGTGGCCAAGTGTGCCAGGACATAGGGATGGTGAATCAAGTGGGTAATGCCTAAATGCCTAAAACTGTCCAGTTAATTGACTGGTACTGACATTTATATGACACTTTGAAAGTTTGCAAAGCATTCTATATCCCTCATGTCCTTTGATTCTCTCCATGTCCCTGTGATGTAGCTGCTATGGTTAGTATTATCTGCAGATGAACAAACTACGGTTCAGAAATGTTAAGTGTTTTGTCCATGGTCACACAGCTAAGAAAGCCAGAATTTGAACCCAGATCTTCTGCTTTCAAACCCAGAATTCTTAGCCCTATACCACAAAAGTGTTAGTTGTATTACCCTTGTAAGATTCAAGGAGTGAAACAACTTCTTAGCCTTTTTTAAGCCTTCCAATATCCTGATATAGCTAAATCCTCCCTTTTTCCTCCTCGTCTGATGTGAATGGGAGACAGTGGGTGAAGACCCTCAGAAGAATCACAAGGGTCCAGGATGGCTCTCAGGGCACTTAAAGATTGGCTAGACCCACTGCCTTATTTTACATATGAGGAAACTGAGTCCTGGAGAGGTTAACTGACTTACTCATCATCCCACGGGTAGAACCATAGTTATATTAGAATCCAGCCCCACTGCCCCCAAATCCTATGCCAAATTCTGATGTGCAGTCGGTGCTTAATAAATGCCTATTGATAAACTGATTGACTGAGAGCCTGAAAGAGCTGACGTTCTTCTATGAGCAAACTTACTAAGTATTTGTATTAAAGAGAGACTTGGGTCCTGGGAGACTGGGGGATGAATCCCTAGCCTGAAAGAGTTACAGAGGAGCAGGCCTTAAGGTTTTGTTTCCCAAAAAAATGCTTAGCTTAAGTTCCAAGGACTGAAACAACAATGATAACTGATAAAGTCATCAGAAAACACAACTTAGCTTGGTAAACTATATTTATCTGTTAGCAGTTTGGCCAGCCTAAAACCCCAGGATCTTCATTTATCACCAGAAAAAAAATGTCTCATTCCAGAACAATAGTCCTGGAACTGTCAAGCAAGCCCCCATTTGAAGCTCAGGTTTCTTGGTAGACAACAGTACCAATTAAGGAAAGGAAGGGACCCAGAAAGAGCTTCTTTTCATCATAGGGCTGCATTATTCTCTGCTGATAACACAGAACGTGATGGCACATATATGGGCTATCAGAGAGAAAGGGTACAAGGAAATTATGCAGAGAAAGACAAGAGCTTTGACCCCAAGCATCCATCCTGATGAAGAAGCCTTTGGCACCAGAAAAAGAGAGGTGAACCAGAGTTTAATGTTCTCATTAAAGAATCAAGGCTTTCTTCCTTCACCTCCGGGAGATGTCTCAGCTCACAGAGTTTCCGAGATTGCAAGGAAGAGCCAACTTTCAATTTATTAACAAGTCTGAAAGGCTTGTCTTCCATTTGTAAGTGCTCTGATGTGTTAGAACACCCAAGAAAGCAATTTGTGAGGGAAGCATTAAAGCAAATACTAGGAGGCAAAAGAAAGTGGAAATTGCTGGTTACCATAATGATGAAAGCCATTTGTATAGAGTGAGGAAGCCACGGCATCATGGATAAGAGAGCTGATTTCAAAGTCAGGAAGAACCAGGTTCAAATCCATCTCCTAAACATGACATTCGAAGACCCCTGCATTTGGCCTCCAACCTGCCTTCCCACAATACACCAAATCCTCTGAAGTGACTCATTCTCTAAATTTGCTCTGCCTATTTCCATAGGGCTGGAACCACTTACCATATTTTACATAATTATACCTTCGAATAATGCAAAAGCAAATACATGAAAACACTCCAGAATTTGTTATTTATACTAATCAGGATCTAGCCACAATTATAATAACGACTAACATTTATATTGCCCTCACTATGTGCCAGGAACTGTTCTAAGCCCTTTACAAACATTATCTCATTTGATCCTCACCACAACCTGGGAAATAGTGGTGTTATCATCCCTGTACTTACCTCAGTTCCCAAAGTTAGGAAGCTTCTGAGGTCCAATTTGAACTCAGGTCTTCCTGACTCCAGGTTAGGTACTCTATTCACTGAGCTACCTAGCTGTACACTCCTTTATGAAACTCAGTGTGATGGGTAGGAAGGTACTGCCGTGGGTACAATACTGGACTTGGAATCTGGAAGGTGAGTCCAAATTCTATTTCCAACATTATTGCTGTGTGATCCTGGACTTAACTTCTCAGTGCCCCCTAGACAACTATCCAAGACTGTAAGCTACCTGTATATATAGATGGAGGAAGTTACCTGCCAGAAGGTTCCTATGTACATGAGCTTAAAGATCTAGACAACAGGAAATGTATCTATGAAGCAGTATTTCATAAGCTTTCAGCCATGTCCCATAAGGGCACATTGTAGAGCTATAACTAAGGTAGGGTAAATGGGGTTTTATCCCAAGGTGCTGAAATTTATAGGACTGACAACATTTTCAGTCCTGCATCAATGTAGAAACAACTCTACTCAGCTATGAGTTAGCAAGAATGATTAAACTAAGAAACTATGGATGGGGATTCTCCTTCCCACTAGAAGCTGTGCCCTAGATGAGCTCCAGACTGGCCTAGCTCCATCGTGATCCTCCTTCCCCCCACAACAGAAGCCTCATAATGTTGCAGAGTTCCTTCCCATATCACTGTCCACAGAATTTTTTTTAATTGTACTGATTGCCCCATTCATTAAAAAGCTTTAGTGGGGCGGCCAAGTGGCTCAGTGAGTAAGAGCGCTGTCCTGGGATTGGTTCCAGCCTCAGATACTCGGCACCCACACAAAAATAACTGGCCGTGTAACCTTGAGCAAGTTACTTAACCCCGATTGCTTTAAAAAAATAAAAATAAATTTAAAAAAAGTTTTAGTTATGGCTCTGGCATGAAACACCACATTGGGAGTCAGACAAACTGGCTTATTCTGACTCTGAGACCTCAGTTTCCTCCTCTTTAAAATGAGGGAAGTAGACTAAATAGCCCAGATCCAGCATTCTCTGTTTACTTTCATTTTGTGAAACTGGGTTATTTCATCTTAAATCTATGGAGAAACAATCTAGAAAAAATAGTGGAGAAAATTAAATTCATTGTTAGATTTGGAGACTGGATATTGACTAGAGGAAGTTGAGAACACCATCGACTAGGCCATACGACCTAATACACAGAGTATTGCTTCAGATTCCAACTCTTCTATTTACTAGCTCTTTGATCACAGGCAAGTCATTTGATTATCTGAAGCCTATCTCCCCATCAGTAAAATGAAGTGTTAAGAAAAGCAGCCTCATGGGAGAAGGGGGTGGAGCCTACAGTTACGTTATCAATGGACACCTGAGCCAATAACATCACTCCGTGGTCTTACAATGTTGTGACATGGCCCAGGAAGGAACGGCAATATTGTGTGATTACCGCTTTGTTAGACTTAGCTCTTCTCAGCAATCCAAGGATCTAAGACAATTCCAAAAGACTCAGGATGGAAAATGCCATCCATTTCCAGACAAAGAACCATGAATCTGGAATACAGATTGAAGAAGATTATTTTCTCTTTTTTTTTTGTTTTTTTCTTTCCTATGGTTTTTCCCTTTTGTTCTGATTCTTCTTTCACAACATGACTAATGTGGAAATATGTTTAATATGATTATATGTATAAGACCTATATCGGATTGCTCGCTGTCTTGGGGAGAGGGGAAAGAGAGTGAGGGAGGGAAGGAAAGAGGGAGGAAAAAAATGTGGAATTTAAAATCTTATAAAAGTGAATGTTGAAAACTACCTTTACATGTAATTGGAAAAATAATATACTTTTAAGTGAGGGAGAGGGGAAAATGTTACAAATGCTAAATGAAATAAAGTATGTAATAGCACTTTGGAAAAGCAGAGTGTTATACAAAAAACCACAATAACAATGTTGTCTCGTGGGGACTGGTTATACTGTATGGGCATTTCAAAAATAATGCCATAGGGGTGGCTAGGTGGAACAGTGAATAGAATACCGGCCCTGGAATCAGGAGGACCTGAGTTCAAATTTGATCTCAGACAGTTAACACTTACTAGCTATGTGACCTTGGGCAAGTCACTTAACCCCAATTGCCCTGCCTTCCCCCCTCCAAAAAAAACAGAAAAACAGAAACAAAAATAAATAATGCCATAAGTTGGGGAAATCCTATTTGCAATTTGCTTGTTGCACCTAAGGGAAGTAAGGCAGACACAAGAATAGGAGAGGACATTAAAAACACAAAGAGAGGGTACAAAGTCCTACAGAAAGTTCAAATTTCCCTATTTCTTCGTGACTGGCAAAGTGCTTTCCCCATGACAGCTTTGTGAGATGTGAATAATCTTTTTATAATTTTTTCCCATTTTGTTGTTGTGTTGTTCAGTCTTATCCAACTCTGTGAACCCATTTGGGGTTTTCTTGGTAAAGTTATTGTATGGTTTGCCATTTTCTTCTTCAGTTCATTTTGCAGATAAGGAAACTGAGGCAAACAGGGTTAAGTGACTTACCCAGGGTCACACAGTTAGTGTCTGAGACCAGTTTTGACCTCACAAAGATGAGTCTTCCTGACTTCGGGTCCAATTCTAGCTAGACTCCACATATGAGTAAACTAAGGCTCAAAGTTACCTGAGGAGAGGCAGCATGGCTTAGTGGATAGGACACTTGGTTTGCAGTTAGGAAGATCTGGGTTCAAATCCCATTTCAGACACACATTAGCTATGGGGTCCAGGGTGCATCATTTAATCTCCCTGTGCCTCAGTTTCCTCATCTGTAAAATGAGTTGATTGGATTTGATGGCCTCAAAGGCTCCTTCTAGAAATCTGTGATCCTGTCACAGAGCTGGGACACAGTCCTACACCCTGTCTTCCCCATCACACTACAATGAGGTAGTGAGACTGGGAGCTGGGATGAGTTATCTTTAAATTCCCCATCAGCAAGCCTTGATCAATTGATTCTCCACAGGCTAATGGAGGGCAAGGACCAGTCATTGCACCTTCATTCAGTCAGCATCCACCAAGGTCTCTTGAATATAGTAAATACCCAGCTAAAGTGGGTTGAATTGTTCATTTCTTTAACTAGGCTCCAGTACTACCAATCCAGTGGGCATCTCGCCTTACCTCTGCCATCTAGTGGGAAAAGAGGGACGCTGCAAACCTTTCCAAACCTGAAACGAGGGGACAGCCCCTGAGAATCATAGATTCAGAGTTGGAAGAGTCCTTCCAGGTCATCTTGTCCAAACCTTAATGACTTGCTCAAGGTCTTTCACAGGGGGCAGAAAGGGACAGGGGGGAATTCAAATCCAGGTCATCCTCTCAGACTACAACCTTCCAGTGCCCTGTGGTTTGTCATTTTTCAATCATGTCTGACTCTTCCTGACCCCATTTGGGGTTTTCTTGGCAGGTTTGTCATTTCCTTCTCCAGCTCATTTTACACATGAGGAAACTGAGGCAAATAGTGTTAAGTGACTTGCCCAGGATCACACAGCTAGTAAGTGTCTCAAGACAGATTTTGAATTCAAGAAGATGAGTCTTCCTGTCTTCAGGTTGAACACTCTACTTACCCAGTCCCCTAACTGTCCCACATTCTATAGTGGGGTTTTTTTTTTTGCTTTTATACACAGAATGGCTTTAACATAATTGATGTTCTAACCCGTACATGGAAAATAAGAGTCTCAGAGCAACACTGCCTGGTCACTGGGGCAGCTGGGTGTGCCCAGTGGAGAGAGTGCCCGGTCTGGAGCCAGGGAGACCTGAGGTTCAAACAAATAAACAAAAACAAACAAGCCAGAGATTGAAAGTAGTGAAGAAAGTGGCAGTGATGGAAATGAATATGTATGTGGTATAAAGTATAAAATCTGAAAATATAAAGTAACAATGCATAAAAATAGCTCTCGATGGTTACACAATGTTTCCTCCTACATAATCTCAAAGGTCTGCACAACACCATTGTGGATGAAGAAGAGCAAGTATTATTATACTCATTTTACAGGTGAGAAGTCCTTTGGATTGTCCAACATCACACAGCTAAGTGACAGAACCAGAACTCCAAACTAGGGTGTCTAAACAGAGCTGTACCTAAGGCTGGGTAACAGGGGCTTTGTCCTGGTGCACTAAAATTTAAAGTGCATTGATAATAACTGTACTCCAGCAGGTACAATCAAATACACTTAGAGCCAAGTTAGCAAAATACAATAGTTAAGATAGGAATCTATCATATGAATATACCCAAGGATGTGCTGGTAAATGTGTAACAACCAGCTCTCCCCACTTCTCTAAAAAAAAAGTATGACTTGACACGTTTTTAAATTTAATCTGAATTATCAACATTTTGTCCCTTTCTTAAATCCAGACAAGCAACAAAACAAAAAATCAAGACCTGATTTCTGAGATGCAAATGCTCACAAAGAAAATTAAACAATTGCCTTTTAAGGGATGCTTCTAACTGGTTCCAGCACACCCCTGAATATTCTCCACCCCCGGTGAGATTTTCCCCAGCTCAAATCCATTCTGCTGCCTTCCCCAGCGGGTCTGGGCCTTGTGTCCCAAAGCCTTGGGCATGTTTCATAGTATTTGCCCCATTCCCCTGAATTGATAGCTGCAGTTCAACTTCTGATTTCAAGTCCCACAGTCTTCCAGTTACACCATCCTGCCTTTTCAAAATAAGAGCAGAACTCAGCTCTTCAACCAAGACAAGGGCTAGTGAAAAATGTCTGTTTTTATTGTGGATTGAGTACAAGTATGTACTAAAAATTAAATTATTCCTTGTCTTTTTAGGGAGGTCACCTTATCATATTCCCATTTGGCTTAATTTCAGGTCAACATGGCATTGCTTTGATTATAAGTGAATAATGTTATGACTGATTATAAGTTAATAATAAGTTATAATCAGGGACCCTGATTATAAGCTAATCATGTTCAGCTCCATGCTGTTCAGAAGTCAGGGTAACATTAAATAGACTTCACCTTGTATTTGAATAGCCAGGGATGCTCCTGCCCCTGGCCACATCCCTCCGATTTGGTTAAAGGACAGTGGGGTTGACAGTACAGATGAGAAAGTAGAGTCTCAAGAAAGTAAATTACTTGGGGTGGTTAGGTGGTGCAGTGAATAGAGCACCAGCCCTGGAGTCAGGAGGACCTGAGTTCAAATTCGGATTCAGACACTTAACACAAAAATAGCTGTGTGACCTTGGACAAGTCACTTAACCCCACTTGCCCTGCCTTCCTCTCTCCAAAAAAAAAAAGAAGAAAGAAAGAAAATAAATTACTCCCCCACAGTCACATGGTAAAGTATCTGAATCCAGGTTTCCAAACTTTGAGTCTGGCTCTTTTTCCTTGTTACACATCAACTGTGACATCTGTTAATTAGTACACAGATGGAAGCAGTGGGGTTGGCAGGCAATGAGCCCTTTACTCTTGGTTAGCTCTTATTAAAGCCCCTTCTCCAGCCCTTGCCCTCACTTGTTCTCATTCCCCACTTTATACTGCTTCTCTTTCCTGCTTCTGTTCTCTGGCTTACCCTTTCCTTTGTCTCTATCCTCTGATTTCCACTTCCATTTTGCTACATGATTATGAGACGTTTTAAAAAGAAAGAAAAAGTGTGCTTGTCCATGCTGTGACCTGGGAAATGTCCCACTCTTCTCAAAAAAACAAACTGTGTGTGAACCCCTTGAAAATCATTCTGTACAGGTGTCTGGAGGGAGAGAGAAATGCTAGATCCACTCTCAAAATCACTAGTAAATTCTATTTCCCCTTCATTAATCAGAATTGGTCAAATGGGTTGAAAACAAAACCCAGGAATAATATAAAAGGACCAAAGGACAGGATCTTGAAATAACAACAGAAGATTGTCATAGTCCGCATACCATGTTGGGTTGAAGAGACCCCCCCCAAAAAAAATAAGACTTTTTAAAAATTAGGGAATATGAAAATATCCAGATTATTACCCAAATTACCTCCCTGGAATTCTCCTGCAGAGCTGGAGTCTTGTGAACTTGGCAATAGTGCATCTTGGCAGATTGCACCCAATAAATTGCATACACAGTTTTCTCCTTGAGAACAGGGGTATAAATTTATTGAACACAAAGGATTAAAACATACGATAATTACTTTGGGGAAACTTTAGAGATCCATTGGAGAAAAATTCATCCAGGACAGTTTGGTTTCTCACTTATGGGTGAGGGGTTGACTTAATCAGTTCCAAGTCCCAGATCCCTTTTGGTAAAACATTACATGCCTTGAGAACTAAGCTAGGACTAGACTTCCCTTCTGAGGAGAGAAGTTTGAGTTTTTTTTTCCTTTCTTTTTTCCTTTTTGCTATTGTTAATTTTTTTTAAATAATTTTTCCTAAGATGGAACAAGCACCATGGCAGGCAGGCACCTTTAAGAAATTTGTAAAACTGCATTTAACCATTGAATTTATGAACTATTTTGTTTTGGGGGGTGAGGGTAGGCTCTAAGTTCACCAGTTAGAGAAGATCTGGACCCAAAAAAAAACCCTATTGCTTTGAGGAGTGTCTCAGAGTTATATACAATGGACATTGCTGAAACTCAGTGCATGGCATTAAGACAGATAATCAGAAACTTTGACTAGTGGACAACTGCTGGACCAATGTGTCCCAAAGCTACTCAGTTTGATTTAATGGGACTGATCTCCCTGCCCAATCCAAACCTCTCTTCTAAATGTCAGTCTCACATCTTCAACTGCCCATCGGACATTTCCAGCTGGATGCCTTGCAGATGCCTTAAAATCAACACGTCCAAAACTGAATTCATTATCATTCCTCCCAAATACATGGGATTTCTAGACTTCCCCATGACTGTGGAGAGCACCACCATCCTCCCCATCACCCAGACTCACAATCTGAGGGTTATCCTCTAACTCCTCACTCCCTCATTCCCACCATATCCAATCTATTGCCAAGTCCTGTCAATTTTACCTCCATAACATCTCTCATACATGTTCCCTTCTCTGTTCTGACACCACTGTGGTATGTCAAGGGTGAAAAATGAAATGTCTACACAAACAAAGGTTTGAGGCTCTGAGCATATTGATTTATTAAATAATGCATGCCAATTGTATAACAAATAGGGACCAGGCCTCCTCAGCTTTGGCACTGGACCCAGAATGCAGGAGGGAACAGATTTTCATGTGTTAAAAACACTCAAATAAGACAAATTAATTAAAAGAAAACAATTAACCAGGATACAAAATTAGGTAATCTGATTTCTAACTGGAGGAAAGATTAGGGACTTTCCAGACTGGGAGGGAGAGAGCCAACAAGTGTAATTCCCTGAAATCAGAAAAAGAAGTGTCCCGCCCGTCACACTCCACGTGTCTGTATTTAATCAAAGGAAATAATAACTGATTGACCAGCCTGGGGCCAGTTTTCAGATAAAACATAAGGGTTGCTTAAGATGTATAATTTTGAGAAAACTCCTTTCATTGATCTTTGGATCTGACCAGGTTTCTGATCAGCATGAGGACTAGTCTGTCCTTAGTTAAAGGTTTCTAAGCAGGAGGTCTGGCTTCTTAGCCATGAAGATCTGGGTTCAAACAATGCAATAAAGTCTTCTCACAATTCCAACAAATCTCCAACAATTTTTTCACAAGACAGAAATTGGACCAGACTCAAAATTGAATCGAAAGGGAACTAAGCTAGCTCCGGAATTGATTGGCTCAGCTCCCCCAAGTGTAGGCCCTCATCTAGTGCCTGATCTAGATCTCTCCCTACTCTGGTCTATCTTTCAGTATAAAGCTATCAAATTGATCTTCCTAAAGCACAAGTCTGACCATATCATCCCCTCTTCAGTGAGCTCTGCTGGCTCCTTATTACCTCCAGGCTCAAATGTCAAATTCTCTTTTGGCTTTTAAAGCTCTTCCATAACCTTGGCCCTTCTTACCTTTCCAGTATTCTTACACTGTACTCCCCTCCATTACTCCTTAATCAAGTGGCACAGATCTCTTTGCTGTTCCTTGACCATGACACTCCATCTCCAGCCTCCAAATGTTTTCACTGTCTCTCGTACCTGGAATGCTCTCCCTCCTCATCTCTACCTCCTAGTTTCCCAAGCTTCCTTCAAGGCTCTGCTAAGTCCCTACTTTCTGCAAGAAGACCTTATCAGTCCTTCTCAATTTCAGTTCCTTCCCACTGGGAATACTCCCAGTTGAAACCGTTTACATCATGTCTGTACATAGTTGTTTGCATACTGTCTTTCCCATCACACTCTGAGCTCCTTAAGAGCAGGGACTGTGTTTTTGCCTTTCTTTGCGTTTCCAGTACTTAGGAGACAAAATATATCCTAAATAGACATTCAATAAATACTAATTAACTGGCCTGATTTGTACAAAAATATTCTAAGAACTCTTTTTGTGGTGGTGAAGAACTGAAAACTAAGGAGTGTGTAACAACTGGGGAATTGACAACAAATTGTGATATATGAATGTAATGAAATACTGTTGTGCTGTAAGAAATGACGGAGACAGTTTCAGAGAAACCTGGGAAGATCTCTATGACCTGACACAGATCAAAGTGAGAATGATTTATAGGAAAACAGCATTTTACAAACAACTAACTTCTAAAGGTTTAACTCTGATCAATGCAGTGACTAGCCATGATTCCAGAGACCTTATGTGGAGATATGCTACTCACCTCCTGACAGACAGGCAATGGACTCAGATTGAGACATACATTGTCAATGAGAGAGTTAATTTTGCTTTGACTATGCTTATTTTTACAAGGGTTTTATCTTATTTTCTTTGGGGGGGGGAGAACATACATTTTTGTTAATAGGATGTTGCACATGTATAATCCATATTAGATTGCTTACTATCTCAGGGAGGGAAGCAGGGAGGGATAGAATTTGGAAATTAAAACTTTTTTAAAATGTCAGAAATTTTTCTTACATGTAATTGGGAGGGGAATAAATTTTTTAATTTATTTATTTATTTTTAGTTTTCAACATTCATTTCCACAAAATTTTGAGTTACAGTTTTCCCCCCATCTTTCCCCTACTCCCCACCCCAAAATAGCAAGCCTACTGAATACTCCTTCCCCCAATCTGTTCTTTCTTATATCCTCCCCATCATCCCCCCCCCAACTTTCCAGCAGAGCAAGATGGATTTCCATATCCCAGTGACTGTACATCCCATTTCCCAGTTGTATGTAAAAAACAATTTTTTTAACATTTGTTTTTAAAAATTTGAGTTCCAGATTCTTTCCCCTAATAAAATATTCTTTAAAAGAGGATACACTTCAGTAATAGGGGCTGCCCCCAAATTGGATTGCTTGATTTCCATTGTTGTGAGTTGCGTGTTATAGGAGGAGGCAGCCTTGGCACTCTGGGGATCTTCATTGTGGACTCACGATCTTTCTTATTCAATTCTCCTCTAAGGACATCCTGAGAATATGGCAGAACTGGGATCAGGGTAAGAGAGCTCCCCTAAACAGGGGCTGTTAATGGAAGCCTTGGGCCAGAAGCATATGGAAACTCTAGATGTTCTCACATACACGTTCCAAAAGGAGGGTTTCTTCACAAAGTCAAGTTCCTGGGCTTAGCCTTGGAGCAGCAATGATGCAGCCTTTCAATCCCTTGGTAGTCATGGAAAGAGGAATCATGTAACTCAATGTTGAGAGTTCCTAGCTGCTTCTCTAGCAATCCCAGATTGGAGTCCTAGACTCCAACCTTCTATCTAAAGAAGGGAAATTTCTTCAACAGCCTGGTTCCAGAGTCTGGATTTCTACCCAGAGAAGGGGGATTTCTTGAGCAGTAGTGAGTTCAGAACTTACTTCACAAATAATGCCAAAATTAAGAGTTCAGTGATCTGGGCTATTAAGAGGAGGGGAATTTCCTGAGAAGTATGTCTCTTGGCAAGAGACTAGTTTAATACACATGGTTCCCTGGCACTGGGAGGACTAGCATCAGGGAATAAAATCATGATATGGGAGAGCAAGGGCCCTGGACTTTCCCTTCCACTGTTAACATGAATTACTTAGATGGTATGGGTCCAATAGGAATAAAAGGGTCTCCTGTTTAGTAGCTCCAAGTGAATTTCCCTTGTAGGGGAAATTTAGTCTCTCAGGACAGTATTATATGACTTATATGGATCTCTGTGGGGCTAAAGAGAAACTCATGAAAATGTCAGGGAGTTCTTTCCAGGAAACCTAAGTTCATTGCCCTTTGGGGGGGAGTCTAAGTCACAGGGTGACACTGAATTTGATGGGGTTTAGGAACCTTCGAGTAAGACTCACTATAGAGAGGAGAATTGTATTGATTACTCACGGCTATTATGGATCATTCTACAATATGTGTTTTCAACGTTTGTCATGTGATAGTGTTAGTCCTTTGCATCTTCTGTATTTTGTATGGGATGGAATAAACATTATCCCAAACCCAATAAATGTGCTGCTACCTCAAACTGTTACGCAGCATCTGGGTGGAGGGCACCCTTTTTATCCACAGTCATGCAGAGCTAGACGTGAGCTATATTTGGAGACTTTCCCAAATAAACTCTGAGTTACAAAATAACACTGATTTAGGGGGCTGCCCTACAAATCAGACTTGAATCATATAAAACCAGAGCTTGGGGCCCTTGGCTATGGGTTATAGGTGAGTAGAATTCATAGGCCTAAGCCAGGAAATATCTTTAAAGCTGGTTGGTCAAAATTACAATAAGCACTATTTACCTACCTTGTGCAGAGTACTCTTCTAAGGGAGATATAAAGTTTAAATTAGACAGGTTAAGATCTTCCAAGAGTTTAGACATAATCTAGCAAATATAGACTTCCAGAATCAAGTGCTAGAGCAATTAAAGGATATGCTTAGTTTAGTAATTTTGGGGGGAAACAGTTCCAAATTATTATCTAGAATGGTTGGACTAATTCACAACTTCACCAATGGCATATCAATGTGCCTGCTTTCCCACAGGCCCTCCAGCATTTGTCATTTTCCTCTTTTTTTGTCTTGGTCAGTCCACTGGGCGTGAGACAGAACCTCAGAGTTGCTTTAATTTTGCTTTTCTCTAATTATTATCACTTTGCTATTTTGAAATCCTTATGAATAGTGATAGAAGTGCTATAATACCACACATTTATTGTTCACTCACTAGACTCACGTCAGGTAGAATTTTTTAAGGGTACTTTTTTCTTACAGTTTGCCATTTATCTTAGAGTTTACATTTTTTATTTTAGATAAATAATTTCATCTGAACTTACTAGTTGAGATATTTGTAAAACACTTAGCACAGTGTTTGGCACACAGTAGGTACTTAATAAATGCTTTGTGGAATATGCCTCATCTTTGCAGGTCTAACTGAAGAAAAGTAGAATCAAGGTCACTTGTGTGTGGAGTTTTTTTCTTTTCTAAGGGCAGCACAATACCTTGTCAAAGCACAATTCTTGAAGGTCCAAGAAACTAATTCTCCTCCCTATAGTGAATCTTACTTAGCCTCCCCCCTAAAGGGAAATGAACTTGGGTTTCCTGGAAAGAAATCCCTGAATTCTCCACCTACTACTTGCTTGTCATCAGGTGCTATGGATTAAGACTGTGTGCCAAGGCCTCTTGGTTGCCAGGGAATTATGAGCAGTAACTTGACTTAGGCATTCTCAGGAATAGTCAAGAAGGCAGCCATCACTGACCTTCTGACATAAATTCATCACTCCTCAAACTTCACGTCTCCTGTCTGCTCTAGAATGTATGCTGTCTCCCTGTGTCCTTAGCAAGTCTCTAAGCCACAGAGCAGGTGCTGAGATGGATGCTTTGGTAGGAGATGTCCATCATGGGGAGTTCCCTATCCAGTGGTTCTTAAAGTATGATACAGGAACCCTCCAAGTGATCTGTGAAGTCAAAACTATTTTCTTAATAATGCTAAGATGTTTTGATTTCTTTTTTTTAAATCAATTGGGGTTAAGTAACTTGCTCAAGGTTACACGGCCAGTTATTATTTCTGGGTGTGGTGCTGAGTATCTGAGCCCGGATTTGATCCAGGTCATCCCGACACACACTGGAGCCGGTGCTCTTACTCGCTGAGCCACCTGGCCGCCCCTAAGCAATTGGGGTTAAGTAACTTGCTCAAGGTTACATGGCCAGGTGTTTCTGGGTGGGTGCTAAGTGTCTGAGCGCGGGATTCAATCTCCAGGTCTTCTCAACACTGGAGCCGGTGCTCTTACTCGCTGTGCTACCTGGCCGCCCCGATGTTTTGACTTCTAATACAATACATTTCAATAGACATAGCCCACAAATAATTAAGCCCTTTGGGGTAGGGGGGAGGTCCTCAGTTTTTGAGAGTGTAAAGGAGTCCTAAGACCAAAAAGTTTGAGAATCACTGCCCTATATCAATTAAATCACAGCTCAAGTTTCAAAATTGTTTTAAAAGAATTTGAGTAGTTTACAGCAGAGGTGTCAAACACAGGGCCAGCTCGCTGCATAAGACACCCCCTCTCTCACCCCCACCCCAGTGTGGCAGAACTAGTCTAACATGTAACTGGGAGATATTTAGCAACATAAAAATACAACAGACACAGATAATGCTAATACATGGTTTTCTAAGTCAATATGCAACCCACAAGGATCCTTATGTTGGGTTTAGTTCCCCCCCCTCCGCCCCCATTTCTATTTGAGCTTGACAGCACCAATCTAGTACAAACCCAAATACATTTTTCTATACTCCTGCACTGGCGTGGTCGCACCTAAAACCTCACCAACTTTCATAATTATTCTACCTCCAAAGGGAGAGAAGGTGCTGGATTTAAAGTCAGAGGATTTGGGTTCAAATCCTGACTTTGCTACTTGCTACCCTGTGTGATCTTTGGGCTGGAGTTTCCTTGTCTGTGAAATGACAAGGTGGGACTCATTGACCTCTGGCCTGAGATATACTAGTAAATATTCAACAACCAGTTGAGGGGGTGGGGCATGTCAGGGGAGGAAGGGAAGGAGCCATACTTTGAAGTTTTTTCTGCATCATTAGCCTTTTCCCCATCACTTTAAGTCTAGACAATCAACTAAAAAAATAAATCCAAGTCCTGATTTGTAGTGGTCACTGATTTGCAAGGCATAAATGCTCACATTTGACCATTTAACCATTGGCTCTGGGGCAGCTAGGTGGCACAGTGATTAGAGTACTGGCCCTGGAATCAGGAGGACCTAAGTTCAAATTTGGCCTCAGACACTTAACACATACTAGCGATGTGACCTTGGACAAGTCACTTAACCCCAATTACCATGCCTTCCCCCCTCCAAAAATAAAAAAATAATAATTTTTAAAAGAATTTAATCATTGGCTCTTGAGAAACTAGCTCCAGCTCACCCCTGCTTCTAAATACTCCATAACTGTGATCTATAATGTAGAGCTTTAAAATTCCACTCTCCATTTGGAGCCTTCTAAACGTCCCTCTCTCCCAACCCCTCATCCTCCACCTTCTCATTGACTTTATCATGACCTTCAGTCCCTTGCCCCATCCCTATTCTGCCACTCCACTTCCCTTTAATCTAGCTTTCCTTGCCTCAACCCCATAGCTGCTCCCTCCCCTTCAAGACTCACCCAGGGGTACATACAATGCAGAAGAATGAAGCTATGCATGGGGAAAGCCTTGCAGATACCAGTACAAATACACAAGCAGATTCCTAGTGCCACCCCATTCTGAATTTTCTCACTCCCTAATTCTTTTTTCTAAAATAAACATCTTTTATACAAATGAGCCCTTGCTATCTCTCAGATGCTAGACAAATCACTTAACTTCTCCAGACCTCACTTTCCTAGTCTGTAAAATAAAGGGGATGATTTGTAAAATGTTCTTTCCAGCTCTAAACCCATGATGATGCAAAGATGGGACTCCTGCCTGCAAAGAATTTAGTCTAGTAGGGAAGCTGGCAGGCACACAAACAACTACTTTATAAAGGAAATTTGGCTAAGCCCATAAGAGAGTTACAAAGTGCTTTGAGAGGTGAGAGGAATAAATAATCACTTGTGATTGGGGGATTCAGGGAAAGATTCACTTTGTTGCTGACATTTGGGCAGGGTCTTGAAGGACAGAGGCAGTATTTCAAGATATGGAAGAAGGTCAAGGAAGGTATTACTGGTACACAGAACAACAGTACAATCAAATTTGAGAGAGAGAAGAGAGAGATTGGTCAGGTTCACTGTATTATTTTTTTGTTGCTTTTTTTGTTTTTAGGAGGGGGAAGGGCAGGGCAATTGGGGTTAAGTGACTTGCCCAAGGTCACACAACTAGTAAGTGTGTCAAGTGTCTGAGGTAGATTTGAACTCAGGACCTCCTGACTCCAGGGCCGGCGCTCTATTCACTTTGCCACCTAGCCACCCCCACTATATTATTTTTAATACATTACCTCACACTAACCTTACAAAATCCACACTTTTGTCCACATTTTACACTGAGATTCAGACTATAAGGAAGGTCCTGCCTAAGTTAGGGGCAGTGGCAATGGAAAGGAGGCCACAGAGAGAACAGGCAGCTGGTTGGAAATGGAAGCTGAGGGAGGAGTCAAGGAACGCTGGCCTTCTGTGTGGACAAACATGGTGTTGATTGGTTTCCACTAAATGACCTTCTCATGGGGAAGAGCTGGAAAGGGGCAAAAAAAGAGGTGGAAGGTGAAGAAATCTTCATCCCCTTCTCACTCCTTTTCCTTAGGGATAGGTCCTGGTCCAAAAATTAAAGCCGTTGAGAGAGTTGTGTAAGGTTCTGAGCCACAAGATCAAGTTTGTATGCTCTGTTCTAGGAACTTTACGATTGTCCTAAAGCGCAATCTGGCTCACATCACTCTTTCTGTGGCTCCCCATTATGCACCAAATAAAGTCTGGCTCTTTAGCATGACATCTGGAATATGACTCCTACACTTGTCTCCCATTTTTACCTTTTACCTTTAATAAGAATAAGTGTGTTATCGTAGATTGAATGCTGTATTTGGTGACTGGAACATCTGAGTCCAAACCCTATCTCCAACACATACATTGATGTAACCATCAATAAGTCATTTAAGGGGCAGCTAGGTGGTGCAGTGAGTAGAGCACCAGTCTTGGAGTCAGCAGGACCTGAGTTCAAATTTGACTTTAAACACTTGACACACTTACTAGCTGTGTGACCTTGGGCAAGTCACTCAACCCCAATTGCCTTGCCTTCCCCCCTCAAAAAAAAATCACTTAAGTTTCAGTTACCTCATCTATAAAATAAGGATAATCCTAGCTTATAGGGTTATTGTAAAGTTCAAAGGAGATAATGCTTTTAAAGTACTAGATAGATGGTAGCTATAAGTATTACCCCAGACTTCAGCAAAACTGGACTATAGGCCATGCCATGAACCTGTCCTATGAGCTGTGTGATCCTTCCCCAATCTCCCCCTTCCTTCCCAGTCTTGGTGTCTCCTGGCTAGCTGAGCCATCAAGTAGCACACTAAGAGACTCCTTCTTACCTTCCAGGGCTTTGGAAGAGAACCCACTTTACCCAGAAGGATGCAGGCAAACATTGAGGTCTGGCATTCACCAGTAGGAACCTGACCTGTTTAGCTGCCCTGGAGCAATGTATGCATGGTATATTTAATTAGAAATTAAAATTCTGTTCTCAGCCCTCCTAGATTAAAAAAAAACTTTACTGCCTTTTTTCTCATCCTAGAAATTGGACCCAGAAGAATCTCTGGGACTAGACATCTTTTAAGTGAGAAGTTGTAATATCTAGCTTCCTATAGGAAGGTAAGGATTCTGGGAATTGGGGGTTTATATGGATAAGCACTTGAGAGGCATCAAGGATGGGTGGTGCCAATTTTGATTGAAATGTAGAATACATGAAGAAAGTAATAGGAAGTCAATCTAGAAAGGGGTTGGTACCAGACTATGAAAGGCTTTAAAAGACAGTGGAGCTTGTATTTTATTTTTGAGGCAATGGGGAACCACTGATGTTTTTTAGAGCATGAGAACAACATGGTCAGGCTTTCAGGATATTATTTTGGCAGCAGTATGGAGAACAGAATAGTGAGGGAAGAGAATGGAAGCAGGAAGACCAATTAGAACCAAGATTCTTTTTTTCCTTAATAGTATTTTATTTTTTTTCCAATTAGTTTACAACATTCACTTTTATAAGATTTTGAGTGCCAATTTTCTTCCTCCCTCCTTCCCCTCCCCAATCCCAAAGAGAGCATGTAACTGGATACAAGCTATACATGTGCAATCACAATGAAAATATTTCCACATTAGACATTTTGTGAAAGAAGAATCAGAACAAAAAGGGAAAACCACGAGAAAGAAAAAAGAGAGAGAATAGTCTGCTTCGATCTGCATTCAGACTCCCTAGTTCTTTCTCTGGATGTGGATGGAATAGTTCATCTTGAGTCTTTCAGAATTGTCATTGCAATCCTGAGAAGAGTTAAGTTGCACAGTGTTGCTGTTACTGTGTACAATGTTCTCCTGGGTCTGCTCATTTCACTCAGCATCAGTTCATGTAAGTCTTTCCAGGTTTTTCTGAAATTTACCTGCTCATCATTTCTTATAGAACAATAGTATTCCATTACATTCATAGACCACAATTTGTTGAACAGAGATTCTTAACCTGCAGTCCACAAGAAATCCATGGATAGATTTCAGGTGGTCCATGAACTTGGGTAGGGAAAAAATTACATCTGCATTTTTGGGGGGGATGGAGGAAGGCGAGGCAATTGGGATTAAGTAACTTGTCCAAGGTCACACAGCTAGTAAGTGTGTCAATTGTCTGAGGTCAGATTTGAACTCAGGTCCTCCTTGCTCCAGGGCTGGTACTCTATTCACTGAGCCATGTAGCTGCCCCTGCATCTTTATCTTTACTAACCTTTGGTTGCCTTTGGAATACTATGTATTTTATTTTATTCATTTAAAAACATGATTCTGAAAAGGGTTTCCCCAGACTGGCTTCCCCAGACTGCCAAGGGGGTCCATGGCTCAATGAGAAGATCACAGAAATAGTACAAGGAAGAGGTGATGAAAACCTTAACTACTCAATGAGTAGAAAATCAGGAACTGATGGGAGACTGGTTTGGGAGGCGGAATCCAGAAGACTTGGCAACTAATTAGGGGGTGAGCATGGGAGAAGAGTGGTAAGAGAGAGTGAACAGGAGAGAATAACTGTGAAAAGATGACAGTAGTCTCAACAGAAACAGGTAAGCCAGGAAGAAAGGTAGGTTTGGGGGAAATAATACTAAATAATAACTCCCATTTATGTGGTCCCTGGAGGTTTGTAAAGCACTTCACATTCATGATTTCATTTGATCCTCACAACCAAACCATGAGGGAGGTGCTTATTCTCCCCCTTTTGAAAATAAAGAAGACCAGCCAGTCCCCCCTTCACTTTTATCATTGTCTTCTAGGACGTCGGATTGGTCTGCCTGCCTCAAGTCTCTTCCCACTCCACAGATTCCTCTGCAGAGGTCATTGTTCCAAGTGCTGACCATGTCATCCCCTCCCCCTCATTTTTGATAAACTCCATTTTCTCCCTATTACCTCTAGGACCAAATATAAAATCTTGGTTTGGTTTTTGCCCCTTCCTATCTATCCAATCTTCTTATACTTTTCTCCCCTCTCCTTGTAGCAATCGATCTGCTACACTTGCCTTGGTGCCATGCCTTGAACATAGCACCCCACCTCCTGCCTCCTGACTTTGTAAGGGTCCTACCTGCAGTGTTCTTCTCCTTCATTTCCACCTTTTGGTTTCCATAGCTTTGTAGTGGCAACCACACATACCCAGGATGGCTGCTAGCACAGGTTCTTAGAACTGCTTTAGTAGGGAAGATAGCTATCCACAATCTTTTTTTAATTACATTCATTATTTCAGGTAAAAAAAATCAGCACCCTGAACTTCAGAGAAAATCCACACAAAGAAAATAGAGAAAATACAAGAAGAGAAATAAAAACCAACAGACAGGGCTTCTAACTGTCTAAGAAATTAGCACAGATCAACAGATAGATCCAATTGTCTGACCAAGGCAATACATACATAGTTACCAGAGAGAGGCAGCAACATCTGGGTTTTTCAAAGCTGGGAGTGGGGGACAGGGGAGAAGATCTTATATCCTATTAACATTACAAGCTTCCAGCAACTCAAATCCCACCTTCTCCTAAGAGACCCCCCCTGTCCCCAAGCTACTACTACCTTCACCTCTGACATTACCTCCCATCTATTCTTTATACATGTTGTATGTAACTAGTGATTTACATGTTTATCTCATTGTTAGAATATAAGCTGCTTAAGGGCAGGTGCTGGTTTTTTGCCTTTCTTTGGCCCAGCACAATACTAAGGTACACTGCCTGGTACATAGTGCTTGTTGACTGACTAATTGACACTTCTACCAAGTCAGCCTGGGAGTGGAAGGTAAAAATGGAGCTGGAACCTGGCTGGAGATAGAACATAAAGGGAACTAGGGATGAAAAGAGGTTTGGGAGCTCAGAGTCCAAGCAATGACCTTGACCAGGGGTGAGGAGGCAGAAGAGATCAAACAAGTATCAGAGTCAATAGGAACCACAGAGGTCATGTGGTCTAATCCACTCATTTCACAGATGGAGAAACTGAGGCCCTGAAATTGGGTCTGCCTTTTAGGTTTGGGACAATTGCCCTAGTCAGGACCGAGATAGAAGAGGTAAGGAAAGCTATAGGTGGGTGTGGATGGGATGCAGATGTGAATTCTGCCATTGCTGTAGCCTCTTCAATTGTAATAACTAGCTCTGAGAGCCCAGGCCTTAATCCTTAATAAGGGAGCAAGACCTGGGCCCAAATGGAACACGTTAGGACCTATTCATGCACCAGCTTAAAGTGTTCTCACCAAGTATTATGTGCCCCATATAATGGGATATGTGGGAGGCAGGGAGGAGCTGTGAGAGAAGCCATGTGGTATGATGGCCAGAGCCCTGGATCTGGAGTCAGGACCTCTCCTTGTCCCCTTAACCTCCTCCTCAAATGATGCAGACTTATCTGATCTCATGCAATGCAAACTGTAAACTTCTTGAGGTCAGGAATGATTTTTCCCCTTTGCATCCCAAGCATGTAGCAAAGTACTTTGTACTCAGCAGGTGTTTGATAAATGCTTGTTGAATTGGATTCTATTTATCCAGGCTCATACTGTGTATCTGAGGTGGGATTAACACCCAGTTCCGTCTTACTCTCAGTACAGCCCTGCCACAGTTTTTTCTAAATCCTTTCTTGGATTCAGAGCTCCCTAAATCCTCTCCTACCACTGACAGTGTAGCCTTGGATATGGTGAACATCTCCTGAAAATATGGGAACTTCCTACCACAAGGACAGTGAGCACCAGATTCACAAAGGACAGGGTCCAAGAAGAACAGAGTCCCCATGCATGGTCACATACTAGGCACTCTGACTAGAAGAAGAGGGGAAAAACACCAGGATCACAAAATTGATCTGAGGCTTGAATGTGTTGGACCCAGCTGTGGATCTGAGAGGAGGTTGGTCATTAAGATATATGGGCATTTTGTGCTGAGAGGAGACAAGAAGAGAAAGGAGCCAAATAATCCAGTTTTAAGCTTCATCTTTTAATAACAAAATAATTTAAAATACTGAAGCTATTAAAATTTTTTTTAAAAAAAGAATCCTTCAGGGCGGCCAGGTAGCACAGTGAGTAAGAGCACCGGCCCCAGAGTCGGGATAACCTGGGATCGAATCTGGGCTCAGACACTTAGCACCCACCCAGAAACACCTGGCCATGTAACCTTGAGCAAGTTACTTAACCCCAATTGCTTAAAAAAAAAGAATCCTTCCTTGGGTCCAAGCATTTGCATGACTATCCCTCCCCCCCCAAAAAAAACAAGTAATTTTGCATGCTATAGGGGAAAGAACATTAGTCTTAGAATCAGATATCTTGGGGTGAAATAGAGCCAGAACCAGCAGAGGGCAAGGGGGCTTTACCCCAGTAGTTGCCATCTATAGTGGGGTGTCGGCTTCTTCTCCCTGGCAGAGTGCCAGCTAGCCTCAGCCTGTCCCTTAAACCAGCCCTGGGCTATCATCCCTCAGGGTTCCATGGCCATCACCCCCTTCCCCTGGGGCCAGCCTTCCCACTAGGACAGGCTGCTTCTGATGTATCACTTGGAGTAGAGACCACCCATGAGAAAGGACTGGACTCAGCATGAGATAAGTGGTGATGGGGAAGACTCCTCCTCCCCACCCCCTCGGTAATAAACTCCCCTCAAAATCTTCTTCTTTTACATCTCTGCCTTACATTTCCATTGTATCCTCTGGCCTATCCTCTCTTGTCAACAAACTCAGCTTGCCTGGCTTTCAATCCCATCCTGAAGCTGTGACCTTGGACAGTTACCTCTTTGGGCATCAGTTTCCTCATCTAGAAAATGAAAGAGCTGGATTTAAAGGCTCTAGAGTTGGCCTGAATGGCTCCATCTGACTCCACCATCTCTTCCTCTCACCAGCCTTCTCCTGAAGGCCAGTATGTCTTCGAACTCTCCCCAAGACTGTTCTTTCTCTCACATCCTCTTATGGGACAGGAGCTCCCTCTGCCACTATCCCTCAACAAGATCCTCCTCTCCCTTAAAGTTTACTCCATTCTGTCCAGATCTTTGCTCTTTTCTCTGGACTTCCTGATCACCATCCTCCTCCTCAAGCATGTGGCTCATGGTTTTCTTATCTACTTCGGACCCATCTCCTTTGAACATCTAAGACTCAGTCCTTCCAACTTCCTTTCCATCCATTTCCTCAGTCTTTCCAACTTCCATGACCACAGTTCCTAATCCACCCCTTCTTCCCCCATCAACTTAGCCCTAGGTGCCAAAATTCCTGTTGTAGCTCTGGATTCAAGTCCTGGCTCCCATACTGACTATATGACCTTACAGGAGTCACTTAACCTGGGCTTTAGTTTCCTTATATCTAACATGGGAATAAAAATCCCTGGGCTATGGGCCTCTCAGGGCTACTGGGATAATCAAATGTGATAATGGATGGAAAGCAGTTCTTTCTAATTATGCTGTCAGCCATACAGATGTTGAAACTGGAGGGGGAGAAAAGACTTTTAAAAACCACGAACAAAAATACCCTTTCCATTTCCTCCCCTATTTATGACCTAAATAAAACTGTCCTTTTCTACCTCTGACTCCCTTCCCTCCTTTGCTTTTATTTTGTTGAACCACATCAACCAATGTTTTAAATTGTTCCTTTTACCTTCTCCAAATTCCCTCCTGTTTATCAGTGTTTTTCTGGTAATGAGGTGTCCAAAACGGAGCCCAGTCCTCCAGGTGCTGTCTCCCTAGGATTCCACAGAGAGGGCAGTCATCTCCACACTTTGTGACATGAGGCTGATCTGCTGCAGTCACAATTTTCTTGCAAGATTCTGCTGTAGACATGTATCTAATTTGCTGCTTAGCAGCACCCAGAGGGCCTCTTTCAGGCATTACTCTTTTCCAGGTGTTGCCCTCCCAATGAAAATTTGCCTTAATGATTATTTTTCCCTAGATGCCTCAATGTAAATTTTTTCCCAAGTTCAGTATCATTTTCTTTCCCATATTTCTAATCTTAAAAAAAAAATCCTTTCACTTGGGTTTTATTGGCACTTGTAACATGGCCTAATTGAGTGTCATCTGCAAATTTAATTAACACATTTGAGACAGGATGTTGGAGAAAGGGGTTACTAAGGGACCCTCTTGCTATTCCTTTATGACTAGGTGCCGGCATCTAAAGTGAGAGACAGAGCCCCTCTCACAGATGTGGTACACAGGTGCTCTTTTCATTTGTTTAAAAAATTAAAACTGCATTTGGTTTCCTGAACAAATCTTCCTGCAAAATCATCCTGAATCCCTCCCCTAAATGAGAACCATTGGAATCCCCATCCCTAACCTATGACTCCATTAAATTGTCTTCTTTACCCAAGATCATCCTCCTGGAGAGGGGACTGGCTCTCAGGACAGTCAATTCCCATTCAGCTACCACATTGGTGACCCTGAGATTTTTCATCATATTTTCACTAAATGCAATTCCATGCACTCCTCCTAACAGTGTCACCTGATCGGCTAGATGCTATTTAACCTCCTATCTCTAGCCTTTTCTTTACTTTGTTCTAGCCTGGCACCCTGCAAAGGATTATTTGGAACATATATTCAATGAATGGATTGACTAGTTGCAGGTTGGGCCTGGCTTTCTGCCTCCCTCACCCTTCCTACTCCCCATTTCCCCTATGTAAGAAGTCCCCAAGTATCTCCTTATCTTTGAGCAAAAGATACACATCTTTGCAACACCCAGGTAATGACAAGTGACAACATGGCACATGAATAGCCTGTTATAATCTAGGAAAGACCACTGGATTTGGTGTTAGAAAAACGAAATGAGTACCACTTGTGGCAATTATTAGTCTTGTGGCTGTGAGAAATCAATCAATCAATCAATCAACATATATATTTGCACCTACCATGTCCCAGGCAATGTGCTAAACACTGGAAAGTCACTAACATCTCTAAGGCTCAGTTTTCTCCCCTATAAAAATGGGGATGCTGGTATTTTGCACTTTTTACTTCACAGAAGAACATGTTACCACCATGGAAATATGAATAATTATTACTTTCATCAGAGGGCTGGCCAATAGATGATGAATATTTTTGGCCTTAGAAGCTCAGAAAACATCATTGCAATTTACAGAGGTTGCAGACTTCCCTCTCCTTAGATGCAGACCATGTGTACCCACACTAGTGATATTGTGAATTCTTGAAGTATTTTATTGTATTATTTTTATCATGAACCTAAAATTCCTAAGTTTCCATACTGAAGTACTCAGTACTGGTCTTTTTGTTTGTTTGTTTTTTGTCTTTAGTGTATAAAAGTCAGGAAGAACTGAATTCACATTCTGTCTGACACTCATCATGGGACCCTTGGAAAGTCACTTAGCCTCAGTTTCCTCATCTCTAAAATGGGGATAATAATTAGTAACCACCTTCCAGGGTTTGTTGTGAGGATAAAATGAAATAATATTTGTAAGGTACTTTGCAAACCTAAAAGTGCTAGCTAGTATCATCATTAGACTTCTTGGAAACCCAAGCAGTTAACTTATAGTAATAGGTCCTCCCCTAAACTGCCACTCCAAAAAAAAAAAAGTGAGAAATCAGAGAGAACAGCAGAAATGCTTTAAATGTCATGCCAATTTTGAGCTCCAATCTATCCCTTCCAGCAGTTTGCCCTTTGATGACCTATATAATATGACTCAGCCTTAGGTTTTTCCTCCCCATCCCACCCAGCTCAAGTTAGGGGCTTCAGTTCTTCCTGATCTGGATTTAGTAACAAGGCCTGCCTTGAACACTATCTATTTAATGTTCATATACAGTAAGATCATAAGCTCCTTGAGAGATGATTTTTGTCTCTATAACACTGTGCCTAGCACAGTGCCTGGCATACAGTAGATGCTTAATAAATGTATTAAGTGAAATCAAATGTGAAATATGTGATACAAAACACAGGGAAGGACAGTACTTTCAACCTGGACAATATTATTCTTCTAGGTCCTAAATATCTGAACTTTCATTTTCACCACAGCACAGGATAGGGGACAGATATTATTCACTTAAGTTCCCTGATATATCTGCCAATTTATCCTCCCTCACATATTAACATGCTCCCATAGTAAGCCAGAAGCATATTACACATATATTTTTTTGTAGTACGCTCACTCTCACCACGTCCCTGGAGTGCTCTCAGTTACATCACGACATTGGAAACTCAGAAAACTTCTAGGACTCAGATAAAGGAAAAGGTATTTGATCCCTCTTTACTATCAGAAATCACATTTCAGTTTTTTTCATTGTTCATTTTTTTAAAAAGTGCAGGTTTTCTTTTTAAAGAAGATTCTGAAGCATATTATCCGCCTCCAGTGAAAGAAATGATACTGTCTGAATACAGACTGAAGCATACTATTTTTCACTTTCATTCTTTTTTTATTTATTCGAGTCTTCTTGTACAAAATGACTAATATGGAAATGTCTTACGTGATTGCACATGTATATTGCTTACTATCTCAGGGAAGGGGGAGGGCAGGAGGGACAGATAGAATTTGGAACTCAAAACTTTGAAAAAAAGTTTTTAAAAATTGTTTTAACATGTAATTGGAGGAAAAAATAAAATGTTATTAAAAATAAAGAAGATTTTGAGATTGTGATCCGAGATTGTGAGAGATCTTGTCTTTAGTGCCTTAATCAAGGCCATGGGTGTTGGAAGCACAAGGGAATGACTTGAATTTCAGGTGTCTTTTTCTTTTGGAGGTGGAGGAGTAGAGATGAGGTTGAGGGAAAAGAGAGGAAGGTTGGGTCATTGTGCATGGCCCTGACCCAACATCTTTTCCTTATCCTTTCAAATGGTAAGGATGAGGCACCAATGGGCCCTTCACAGATGTGGCCTCCCTTCTGCCTTTTATCCAAAAGTTGTACAGGAGTTGTGTTTGGGGCCTGGCTCCCCTCTGTCAGTTTTGCTGCACAGAGCCCTGTCTGGAATATTTTGTATGTTGTCAGATGGTAGATGTGTTGCTTCATTTTGATGAATTACTTCCCCTTCCCCCTTTTTATTTTTCAGGTAGAGGTTGAAGGAGGGCTAAATCCAAAAATGAAAAGTATGCAAAGATTTTAATAAATTAATTATTTTTTAGTGTTTGCTTCCTAGTGAGGGAGAATTAAAGCCAGATACCTGACTTCCATCTAGTTACAAAGTGGAGGAGAACTGATTTTGACTACTGATGGGAAAAGCGATAAAGAAAAAGAGAGGGGTGCGGCTAGGTGTCTAAGTGAATAGAGCACCGGTCCTGGAGTCAGGAGGACCTGAGTTCAAATCCGAACTCAGATCTCAGATACTTAACACTGACTAGTCATGTGACCTTGGGCAAATCACTTAAATTTAATTGCTCTGCCCTTCCCCTCTAAAGTAAAAAGAGGGAGAGGGAAGGAGAGAGAGAGAGAGGGAGGGAGAGAGAGAGAAAGAGAGAGAGCGATGGGGAGAGAGAGAGAGAGAGAGAGAGAGAGAGAGAGAGACAGAGAGAGAGACAGAGAGAGAGACAGAGAGAGGAAAGAGAGACAGAGAGAGACAGAGAGAAACAGAGAGAGACAGAGAGAGAGAGAGAGAGAAACAGAGAGAGAGGGAGAAACTGTTTAACAGATAAGACAGCTGGTTAGTATGCTTTTCTACTTATTTAAAGCGAGACCATATTCAAGTAATTAAAAAATGAACCTGAAAGTTATTAGAAGAGTCTATCCCAAGTACCAAAGTTTGCACCCAAAATGCGAATTATTATTCCCAGTATTTCTTGCAAATACGGGAAGGAATGCAGCTGATGGGTTGATCTCAAACGAGGCAAAACGCAAAACAATTTAACTTGCCAAGAGAAGGCAGTAGGATGCACTTGGCTGAGATGATGGTGGAAGCATCCAGGATGGATAAAGGGCCAGTTCATCTGTTTCAGACCATTATGAAAGGGAATGAACG
>NW_027187330.1:4215668-4245545 GCF_028583685.1 Petaurus breviceps papuanus
CAGCCCCGACTCGCTCTTCCGGGGAGAATGACACCAGCGACTGGGCCCCGAGGCTTGTGTTTATCGAAGAGCCCCCCGGAACCAGTGTCGTGGCCCCTAGCGCCCTCCCGAGCCGACCCCCGGGGCCTCAGCGGTGCCTCGAGCAGAGCGGCTGGGCATCCGACGTGGAGGTCCTGGGTCCGCTGCGGCCGGGCGGCGCGGCAGGCTCGGCTCTGGTCGAGGTGCGGGTGCGAGAGCTGCGCAAGGGGGAGGAGCGGGCCAGTTCTGGAGGCCGCGGGAAGCTCTTTTCGTTGTGCGCCTGGGACGGGCGCGCTTGGCACCACCACGGCGCGGCTGGCGGCTTTCTGCTGCGAGTCAGGCCGAGGCTGTATGGCCCGGGAGGGGAGTTGCTGCACCCCGTCTGGCTGCGGGCTTTAGGGGCGGTCCTGCTGCTCGCCCTGTCGGCGCTCTTCAGCGGCCTGCGCCTGAGCCTTCTCTCTTTGGACCCTGTGGAGTTACGGGTGCTGAGGAACAGCGGCTCGGCTACCGAGCAGGAGCAGGCGCGCCGGGTCCAGGCGGTGCGGGGCCGCGGGACGCATCTGCTGTGTACCCTGCTACTGGGGCAGGCCGGAGCCAACGCAGCTCTGGCTGGCTGGCTGTGCGCCTCGTTGCCCCCGGGCATCGGGGATGAAGGGGACGAAGACTGGAGTGGGGGGAGTCACTTTCCCTGGCTTCCCACACTCCTGTGCACCGGCGCTGTGTTTCTGGGCGCCGAGATCTGCCCGTACTCTGTGTGCTCTCGGCACGGGCTGGCCATCGCCTCCCACAGCGTCTGCCTGACCCGGCTCTTAATGGCTGCTGCCTTCCCGGTGTGCTACCCGCTCGGCCGCTTGCTGGACTGGGCGCTGCGCCAAGAGATCAGCACCTTCTACACCCGGGAGAAGCTGCTGGAGACACTGAGGGCCGCAGATCCTTACAACGACTTGGTCAAGGAAGAGTTGAACATGATCCAGGGTGCCCTGGAGCTGCGGACCAAGGTGGTAGAGGAGGTGCTGACCCCTCTGGGGGACTGTTTTATGCTTCGCTCGGACGCTGTGCTCGATTTCTCCACCGTCTCCGAGATCCTGCGCAGCGGCTACACGCGCATCCCAGTGTACGAAGGCGACCAGCGGCACAACATCGTGGACATCCTGTTTGTTAAGGATTTGGCTTTTGTAGACCCTGACGACTGCACCCCACTCCTTACTGTCACCCGCTTCTACAACCGGCCCCTTCACTGTGTCTTCAATGACACTCGGCTGGACATGGTGCTGGAGGAGTTTAAGAAGGGTAAGCAGCCCCCCTCTCCCCCTCTGTCCCCTGATCTCTAGCATTGTCTACCTAGGCCCAGAAAGCCACCTCTCCTTGGGCTGTATGGATTCTCTGCCTCCCCAAATACATTCCGTTCAGACTGTCCAAGAGAGCATCTTCTAGCCCTTTCAAAACTTTTGCCTTCCCACCCCCAACCTCATGGCTCACTGTGTGTTCTCTTAATACTACTGCTCCATCAAGCTGTATGGGCCTCCCTGGTTCCCCTTGTATCTAAGTTTGATATCCTCACTCATTTTTGCACATTCCAGCTTTTAACATCATAGATTTAGGACTGGAAGAGACCTTAGAGATCAAAGAACCTAGATTCTTCATTTTACAAGTAAGGAAACTAAGACATAGAGATCCCATGGCATGCCCAAGGTTACACTTCGAACTAAGTAGCAGAACTGGGATTTGAACCCAAATTCTCACTTCAAGTCCCAAGCCCTCTCTGCCATTCCCTCTTCGCCTTTCATCCTCCCATCTTCCAAAGCCTTTCTTGTATTATGTAAGAAATACTCTTCACTCAGCTTCCTCCCACACCTGTCATTGCTTGAGCTTCATAGCATTGAGAATAAAGGTTTCTTTCTCCCTAATTGTCAAAGGCTGCTTTAGAGCTTCAGGAAGACAAGAACTGGGCATTTCTGGAGAGCCAGGAAAGAATTAGTTGCCTGGGGCAACAGCAGTGTAGCTATGGATGGAACATGATAATTATAGCAATATATAATTATAGCTGTAACAATAACTATTGATATTTATATAGAGCTTTAAAGTATGCGTAACAATCTACATACATCCCATTTGGACCTTACAACACTCCTGTAAGGTAAATTGATATGGTAGTATTATTCCCATACTACAGGTCAGTTAATTTGACTAATAAACATTTATTAAGGGCCTGACAACTATACTAAGAACTGGAGATAGAAATGAGAAAAAGAAAGATAGCCCTTGCCTTCCAGGAGCTTACAATCTAAGAGAGGGAGACAACACACAAAAGGAAGTTAAAAAGGGAAGGAGGAAGTAACTAGCTCAAAGGCATGATGAAGTCTAGTCCAAGAAGTGGAGCTGCTGGGGAATGAAGAGTTGCTGAAGTAAGGAAACTGAGGCATTTCTATAGTTCTTTTGAAGTCCTATTACATAGATCATCCCAGTTAGACCTCACAATGATCTTGTCAGCTAGATAGTACAAGTATTATTTATCCTGAGTCTCATATCTCTTCTCTTGGCCTACTGAATAGACCTTAGTGAAATCCCCATGACAGATTTCCTTAATCAGATCCAGAGAGGCCTCCACAGGCAATTTCTGTTAACGGCCTATTGGCAGTGAAGCAATCCAGTGACAGGCGGTATAGATTTGAATCACTGTGAATACCCTTCCAAAGAAGTCTTCTGTAGAATGGGGTAATTGCCCTGTCCTTTAGCGGGCCCTTAGTAATGGGACTTTGTTCTGGTAACAATGAATTACTGTATCAAGAGAATAGAATGTAAAAGCAGCTTCTTTGGTTCTGGTCCCCAGCTCAGTCACTTTTTTCAGGTTATGTGCTGGTTCCATTGGGGGGTGGGGGGGGACAGAGCTGAGTCATTCTCTCCTACTCTCCTTTTGTGGCTGCCCTTCAGTTTTCTCACTTCTTCCCACTTCAAACATCTTGACCATCTAAACAAAGTCCCTCCCCCAACATCCCATGAGAGACCACTTTGGTTAGGTTCTGAGCTGTCTTTTCTTTGATAATTCACTACTGAGATGTTTTGGGACAGCTAGATGGTACAGTGTATAGAGTGCCAGGCATGAAGTCAGAAAAACTCATCTTCTGAGTTCAAATCCTGCCTCAGATACTTATTAGCTTTGTAACCCTGGGCAAGTCATTTAACCCTGTTTGCCTCAGTCTTCTCATCTGTAAAATGAGCTGGAGAAGGAAATGGCAAACTATTTCCAGTGTCTTTGCCAAGTAAACTCTAAATGGGGTCACAAAGAGTCAGAAATGAATGAGACTACTGAATAAGGACCTATAGCCTAGGATTTCTATACACAGAATTTCAGAGTGAGAAGGGATATCAGTGTCATCTAAGTCTAACCAATACCTGAATAAGAGTTTCTCTGCAACATATTCAATGCATGGCCATCTAGCCTTTGCCTGAAGACCTCTGACAAGGCAAAGCCTGGAGCTTCCTCAGGCAGAATATTACAATTAGGATAGCTTTAATGGTTAAGGAGTTTTCCCATGTGCCAAACTTAAATTCTCCTTTTGGCATCTTCTTCTTGTTCTTCCTAGTTCTGCCTTCTGGGTCTAAGCAGAACAAATTTAATCTTTCTATGTAACAGCCTTTCCGATTCTTGGAAGCATTCATCATATCCCCCTCTCAGCCTTCTTTTATCCAGGCTGACACCTTTCTCACTGAGTTCCTTCAGACGGTATGATCTTAGAACCACTTACTATAACTATTGACCTCTTCTAGATTCTGATCTTTGTAGAATGAGGTATGCACAACTGGACATGTACTTTCAGATGTGGTGAAGAGCACAGTCATCATCTCCCCAGTGCTGATCACAGTACCTCTTTTAATGCAGCCAGGATCATGTTAGATTTTCTTGACTTCCTATATCTGATTGGCCTATTGACCTCTGTTGAGCTTACAGTTCATTCAAACCCTTAGTTCTTTTTTTAAACTACTACCTAGTCTTATTTCCCCCATTTTGAATTTGTGGGGCTAATTTTTTTAACCTAAGTGTAGGAAGTTACATTTATCCACACTCGAATTTCATATTATCAGATTCAGACCAATCTTCTAAGCTATTGAGATATTTTCTAGATTCTCACTTTATCATCCAACATGTGAGCTAGCCCTCCAAGCACTGTGCCATCTACAAATTTGATCAGTGTACCCCATCTCTGCCTTCATCTAAGGCATCAGTTGTTCATTCTTTTCAGTCAGGTCCAACTCTCCATTTTCATGACCCCATTTGGGGTTTTCTTGGCAAAGACACTGGAGTGGTTTGCCACTTCCTTCTCCAGCTCATTTTTTACAGATGAGGAACTAAGGCAAACAGGGTTAAGTGACTTACCCAGGGTCACACAGCTAGTAAGTGTCTGAGGTCATATTTGAATTCAGGAAGATGAGTCTTCCTGATTCCAGGCCCAGTACTCTATCTACTCCACCACCTACGTGCCATAAATCATCAATAAAACTGTTAAATAGCATAGACCTCTAGTAAAGACCTCCTTCAGAGTGACTTTTAGCCAGGTGATAATATTCACAAAAATTCATTAAAACAAAATGATTTAGATATTGTGGAGGAGTCTCATGCTTATTATCCCCATTTTACAGATGAGGATCTGGAAGTTCTTGAGAAGGTGTGTGTTGCCGACAAGATTTTTCTATCACTGCTATTTGGGTTGGTCTCAAACCTAGATCTTCTGATACCAAGTCCAGTGTTCTTTCTTCTACATCCCAGTCCCTTTTAAGTACTAGGTGAAGGGAGGGTTACTCTAGATCCATGGTTCTTAACTTTTTGTGTGGAGCTGATGTACCATTTCTCGGAATCATGTTTCCAAATGCATAAATATAGATCCATGATTACAATAGAAGCCAATTTTATTGAAATACAACTACATCAAAATATTTTTAGTTCATGGATCCAATTTAAGAAGCCTTGCCCTAGATAGATGACATTCACAGTCCCTTCCGACTCTAAGATTTTCTGATTCTTTAGTATGAAGAGCTGATCATAGAAGGATTTGGGAGTAAGGAAAACCAAATGCCAAAGGAGGGCACCAGTCCCATACTACATCTACAAATGGGAGCACTCTAATCCTTTTCTGGATTCAGGATATCTCTGTGGTTTAGTGAAGCTGAACCTAACAGAAGCATATATAAACAGCATTCTTGTTTTTTAATGGAAAACATTTTAATATTATTTTATTTCCCCAAAATTACATGTAAAAATTATTTTTAACTTTCACTTTTTTTGAAGTTTTGAGTTCCAAACTGTATTCCACCCTCCCTCCCGTCCTCCCTCTCCCCTCCCTGAGATGGTAAGTAATATGATATAGGTTAAACATGTGTAGTCATGTAAAACATTTCCATCTTAGTCATTTTGTGCAAGAAAACTTGAAAAGGGGGAAGGAAGAAGAGACGGAAGGAAGGGAAAGAAAAAGAAAGAAAGATAGAAAGGTAGATAAATAATATGTTTTGATCTGTATTCAGACAACATCAATTCTTTCTGGAGAGGATAGAATTTGGAGGTATATATTGTTTTTCATCATGAGTCCTTTGGAATTGTCTTGGATCATTGTATTGCTGAGAATAGTCAAGTTCTCTATTCATTCACAGTTCTTCATCATACAATATTCCTGTTACTATGTACAATGTTCTTCTGGCTCTGCTGACTTCACTTTGCATCAGTTCATGTAAGTCTTTTCAGATTTTTCTGAAATCATTCTGTTTGTCATTTCTTAGAGCACAATAATATTCCATTACAATCATATACCACAGCTTGTTCAGCCATTCCCCAGTTGATGGACATCTCTTCAATTTCCATTTCTTAGCTATATAAGCAGCATTCTTGATCAGTCTTTATTGTAATGGGAGGCACATCCTGTGTTTCTCCAGGAAATCTAATTAGTTGTCCTCAATCCTCGCATTGTGGACTGTTGCACAGAAACAAATGAGATTTTTAAAGTATTATAAAAAGTGCATTGAAATTATCAAGGCCCATCATCCTCCATGTGTCTCTACTTAGATGGTCTGGTATTTAATTTTTGGGAATTACTTCTGCTTTCAATGGTTTGACACTTTCAGTAGAAAAAGAATTCTGTAATGACATTAGAGGAACTGAGTCTTAGAAGCATAGACAAATTTAGAGCTGAGAATGAAACATTGAGATCACTTTGTCATTCATTCATTTGTCCAACAATCATCTATAATGTACCTACTCTGTGCAAAGTCAGACTTTCTCAGACTTTTGGCTAGGTTCAAGTGTAATGAAACATTTTTATCCACTATATTCAAAATAGTATGTTATGAGGTCAAAGGCCTTTTGGATACTGGTTAATGCCCTTTGTGTGGTGGAACAATAATGTATAATGCTGAGCATTTAATCTCTCTGGTCCTCAGTTTCCTCCTTTGTAAAATGAAGGCACTGGATTAGATGATTTCTAAAGGACCATTGGTTTAAAATCCTATGATATTAATACCATCTTTCTGTAGGAAGGATAACATTTTAAAATAGTGTCAAGTAACTGTCTACAAGCTAGCCTGACCATAAGGTACAATTTTGCAGATTTGTACATTTGTTTAAACAGATTATGATCTTACTTTTTTGTTTTACTGTTTATAGTTAGAACATAAACTCCTTGAGTTCAGGGATGCTGTTTTTAATCTTGTCTTTGTTTCCCTAGCACCTAGCAGATTGCCTTGCATTCAGTAGGCACTTAATAAATGCTTGTGTGGGGTGGCTAGGTGGCAAAGTGAATAGAGTGCTGGCCCTGGAGTCAGGAAGACCTGAGTTCAGATCTGGCCTCAGACACTTAACACACACAAACAAAAAACCTAGCAGTGTGACCCTGGGCAAATTACTTAAAACCAATTGCCCTCCAAAAAGCAAAAATAAATAAAATAAATGCTTGTGAAATAGGACTGGATTAGAGTAAATAACCTTTTCCCTAGAAGTCACTTCCCCTCTCTGGGCCTTAGTTTACTGATTTGGAAAATACTGAGGTTGGATTAGATAACCTCTTGTGTTCTATGACTAAGACCATTCATTTATGAGAGTAACCCCCCCACACACACATAAGCCCTCCCCACCGCACTGCCAGAACTATAGCATTTTCCATTCTTTGCTCTCTGGCAGAGTTGTAAAGGTAGCAGGAAGTGAGCTCTGTTGGAAATGCTAAAGCAATTTTTCTAATATCTTCTTTATCCAACATCCTGGGGACTAAGGTGAGATAAGATATTCTACTGCAAAAATGCATTTTCTAGATAACTGAAGTTTGCCACTTCGAGGACCAAAGCTCTGTTTATTTTCACTGTGTGATAGGAAAATCTTACCCAAACAGACCATACACGTCTCTGCTTTCTTGGACAGAGGATGGGGAATGTCATTACCCTTTTCTTGATAACTGGAGGTCATCGTTTGAACATTCACTCCTGTGCAGTGTTCTAGTGCAGCCCAGTTCTGGGTCTCCTTTCTGGCTAAAGGCTGGTACTTCTTGCTGTTGCCTGTGGGTTTGCCTGTCTATCACTCCCCACCTCATTTGAATCTGTTGCTTCCAATTAGCTGTGGGAAATCAGACAAATTCAAGAAATGCATGTAAGTGTAGACTTGGTGCTTAAGAACAGGCCACTGCTACTTGGGGGGGGGGCGGGGGGGAGGGTGTTGAATATGGTTTGTGTGTGCTCAGAGATCTGCCCCTCACTTCTCAGTTTGGGGCTGTGGGTGACCCTGCCTGAGCGAGTGGAACATTTCCTGGAGAATGCTTTATAGCCCTGCCCAGAGAGCCTGATGGTCCGAGCTAACTATGCTTTTCTCTCCAATGAGTCACAGCAATTTTTTCAAGTCTTGGTAACGCTAGTAACCATGGTTTCCTTGATGGTGGAGTGGGGGGGGGTGTGTGGGGGTGTCCTGCTTTCCATTTAGTGACTTGAGAATTTTCTTTCAGATGATAAACACATGAAGGGGGGAAATGACTAAAAAGTATAATCCAATAAGAGTAGAAAGGGATAAGTGTGTTTTTTCTCTTCAAGACAGACAGTTAGAGGATTATCAGGATAACATTTGTATCTTTCTGTTCCCTCTACAGGGCAGGGCAGAGTTATTCTTTAAATTGGATGTACAGTCCCAGGTCTCTCCCTCCCCTTCCCCCTCTCCCTCTCTCCCCTCTCTCTCTGTCTCTGTCTCTCTGTCTCTCTGTCTCTCTCTCTCTCTCTCTCTGTCTCTCTGTCTCTGTCTCTCTCTGTCTCTCTCTCTCTCACACACACACACACACACACACACAAAATTTCCCTGCTATTCCAATGCAGTTGGAGAGTTCACTTTACCAAGATGTAAGAGGCTATAAACACAGCATTGCTGTTGCCATAGCAAGATACAAGTACCATTCCATCCCTAACCCCTCTCTCACCTATCACTTGGGAAGGAATTGTGATGTACAGGAAAGAATAGTGGACTTGGTTTCAGAAGATCTAGGCTTGAATCCTGCCCAGAGATGCCAGGATTGTATGTTCAGAGCTGAAAGACTCCTCCAAGGCCGTCTAGATCAACCCTCTCAATTTAGAGGTCAAGCCAAGGCAACAGGCATTTATCAGGCACTTACAATGTCCCCAGTACTATATTCTTGGGAATAGCAATACAGGGTGCTCCAAAAATCTTTGTGTACCAAGATTTGGGGTATATCTTGTATAAACAGAAAGATGATCCTTGCCCTCAGGGAGTTTACATTCTTTTTCCCCCTATCTGCATCACCTTCTTTTTTTTTTTTTTTTGAAGGGGGAAAGGTAGGGCAATTGGGGTTAAGTGATTTGCCCGAGGTCACACAGCTAGTTTTTGTGTTAAGTGTCTGAGGTCATATTTGAACTCAGGTCCTCCTGACTCCAAGGCCGGTGCTCTATTCATTGCGCCACCTAGCTGCCCCATGCAGCACATATTCTAATGTGGGAAGACAACACAGAAAAGGGGAGGGGGAAGGTACGTGTATGAGCAAAGAGTCAGGAGTGGAGCCCAGAGAGAGCTGGAGTAAACATGGCAGGTCAGGGTACTTTCCTCAAAAATGGAGGTTCTAGAACCACCAATGGGAAAGAGGCTGCAGGGTCAAAAAGCATCCTCCCGCCAAGCAAACTCACAGATTAACTCACATGCTTTTCCTCATCTGCAAAATAACAGAGTTGGTAGCTCTGATGTTCTGTTTCCTGAGTGGTAAATTCTTCACAATAATTTACTCTGATGCTAGTTGTCTGAGTGCAACATAAATTTTCTGTAGGCTGAGACATCATAAAAATGAGACATTTGTTGTTCAGTTATATCTGACTCTTCATGACCCTGTTTGGGGTTTTCTTGGTAAAGATGCTGGAGTGGTTTGTCATTTCCTTCTCCAGCTCATTTTACAGATGAGGAAATTGAGGCAAACAGGGTTAAGTGACTTTCCCAGGGTCACACAGCTTGTACATGTCCGATGCCAGATTTGAACTCAGGAAGATGAGTCCTCCTGATTCCAGACCCAGTACTCTGTGCCACCTAGCTGCCCTGTTTATTTCACTCTAAATCAGTTCACATATCTTCCCATGCTTTTCTGAATTCTTTATAGTCATCATTTTTTATGAGGTAGTAATATGCCATTATAAATTCATATGCTACAGTTTGTTCAGCTATTCCCCAATTGATGAGCACCTGCTTTGTTCATAGTTCATTGCTGTCATACAAAAAAGTACTGTTATGAATCATTTGGTGCTTTTGGGACCTTTCTGTCTCTGACCTCCTTAGGGTATATATCTAACAGTAGGATTTCTGAATCAAAAAACATTTGAGTAAACTTCTTAGCATACTGCAAATTGTTTTCCAGAATGGCTGTCCCAATTCACAGTTCTACCAACAATGTAATAGTGTACCTGTCTTTGTTACGCATCTCTGGTATTATAGTGACCTGGAGCAATCTTTCTTCTAGTCGTATAATGAAGAATTGATCAGGGCATTCCTGAACAATTGAGTCCTTCCCAACTCACTTGAAATTACAGGATGGGAGGGTCAAATAACAAAAGTTGTACAGGGATACGCCAGAATGGGAACATGACCTATGACTCCACAGAAAAATGTGAACAGAGAAAGAAGCTCTAGCTACACCAGGGGAAAACTTACATGTGACCCTGGACCATCCTGGCACTACGCCTTCTTTGCTCTGTCTCTATATGATACCTGACTTGGCCTGGCCTGGAATTGGTGCAGAGATCCATGATGTTATTTTGTCTTGCTGCCTCCAGGAGAGCAAGAGGACAACTGGCCTCTTGTGAATAAACTCCCCCAATTAACCTAATTAACCCTAATAAAACCTATTAATAACCAAGTTGGTATGAGCCCCTATTTCTTTGGTATCTCATTAATCTCTCAGAGGACATGCCACCCTACAATTGGCATAATTAGGGCAGAACGGATCTTTGTCCTTACATTTCGTATAGTTGGCAGAAATCATCTGTCCTGTTACAGTAGTACAAAGTTTTCCCCATTTCAGACTCTGAGTGATTTTTTTTTTGCAGCCTTTAAGGGGCAGGTGCAGGTTGAGGGGCAGCCCAGAATACCTTGCACCCCTGCGTTTTATTAGCTCTCTTACCTGCCCCTGGTATCTTAAAAAAAAAGCAACAACTGAAAATCCAGAAGGTGCCAGACTTTATAACTTACTATTTCTATTACCTGCCCATTTCCTCTTCTAATTTCACGAAATTAGTTGAGAATTCAGTGGATCAGGGGTCCACCAATCAGTGCTCCATTCTAGATATACTGGTTAATAGTTTATAATCCTGCTTTTGAGAAGTGTTTGTTCACATCCTTTGACTACTTCTCTATTGGGGATGATTCTTGGCATTATGTATTTATGTTAATTACATATATATTAAATATAAAGTATAGGTGTAATATATCTTTGCATCACAAATCTAGAATAAGAAGCTCATCTATATGCACATATAAAGTATTATATAGATGAGATCCTTATATTAATATAGAGGTTCTTAACATATATGTGTATATATGTATGTATATATGAATGAGATCCTTAACATAGATATGGGATGCAAAGATTTTCTATCTGTAGTTTCCTTCTTATATAGTTGCATTGATTTTGTTCATGTAAAAAATTTTCACTTTCATGTAATTGAAATTAATAGTAGATGAATTTTCAATACCTCTTCTAATCTAGTTATTTATGGTTAATATAAGAAGCAAATTAATTCTCTTCTATCCTATTCAAAATTAGTTATTTTGGTAAGTTAATTGTTCTCTCTGCTGTAATGTGTAGTATAAGAATTAGCATAGATAATCAATAATTAGTTGTACTATAATAAGAATGTAGAGCAAGAAGACTAATTAAAAACTGAAAGGAGAAGGAATTAGAAGGTAAGTCATGAGGGGCGGCCAGGTGGCTCAGCGAGTAAGAGCACTGGCTCCAGTGTTGGGACAACCTGGAGATCGAATCCCGGGCTCAGACACTCAGCACAACACCCAGAAATAACTGGCCGTGTAACCTTGAGCAAGTTACTTAACCCCGATTGCTTAAAAAAAAAAAAGTAAGTCATGACTTGACTGATTAAACTTTAAAGTTTAAAAGTGTGGCAAGACAAATATATGACTAGAATATGAGAGTAATAGCAGAGAGAAGAAACCTGGAAGTGTCCTTAGAGGTTATCCATTTCATTCCCTGCCTCCAACACACAACTGCTTGTGTGTACACATACACACACACACATACACATGAACTATTTAAAGATAAAGAAGAAAGCACCATCAGGGGAAAAGGTGGTGATACATTTGAACCTCATTATCTGCCTCTGTAAAATGAGGAGGTTGAACTCATATTCTATGATCAGCTCATTTTAGACAGGGTTCCAAAGTTTCAAGATGTAAGGTACCTTAGAGACCATGTAAGTTTAACCCTTTCACATTGGAGCTTCTTGAGAGAAGGAGGCTCTCATTTTTTTCTATTTGCATTTATACACTTTGCATAGTGTTTAGTTAACAAGGGTGGGGAACCTGCGGTCTCCGGGTCACTGCACTTGAGAACCTAGAAGACCATATGTGGCCTTAAGGCCGCAGGTTCCCCACCTCTTGTAATATATAGTAAATACGTAGTAGTAGTAAATACTTAGCATATTAAAAAAAATCGTTAATTCATTCATATTATAGATGAGAATGCTGAGGTGACATTTCTTGCTCAAGGTCACATATTAATAGTCCATAATTAGTTGCCCTTGAATCTAGATCTTCTAAGGCTGAGCCCAGTGTTCTTTTTATTAAGATACTAGATAAGCAGAACTATGCACACAGTATTAGATCAAAAATAGAGGGTACCAGTGGATACCTGTATGACTCAGTGACTAGAGTGCCAGATTTGCACTCAGGAAGACTCTAGGAAGGAGTCTGAATCCTGCCTCAGACATTTAATAGCTGTGTGGCCTCGGGCAAATCACTTAGCTTCCTTCAGCCTCAGTTACCTTATCTGTAAAATGGGAATTATAATAGCATCTATGCCTTACAGGGTTATTGTGAGGATCAAAGATACTGTGTGTAAAGAATTATGTGAATCTTAAAGTACTATGTGTTAGAGGTTATTAATTGAAAAGACAAGAGAAGGGATACCTCCTAATTAACATTTCTTTTTTAAAAATGAAGACTACATTTCTTTATGAATTTCAAGGTCATAGACTCATAGTTTTAGAGTTTGAAAGAACTTTAGAGAATACTAGTCAAGGGGTTAGTTAGAAAATTAAACCTTTTTTTGTCATTTTATGTCACTTTTGGCAGTCTGGTGAAGCCAAGAGACCCTTGCTCAAATATTTTTAAATGCACAAAACAAAATATGTAATATTATAAAGGCAGAAAATGATCAGAGAAGGGAATAAGCATTTATACAGCACCTACTATGTGTCAAGCAATGTGCGAAACATTTTTACAGATATCTCATTTGAGCCTCACAATAACCTTGTAAGGTTGGTGCTAATAGTCTCACCATTTTATAGTTGAGGAAACTGAGGGAAACAGAGGTTATGTGATTTGCTCTACATGGTTAGTAAGTGTCTGAGGCCACATTGGAAATCAGATCTTCCTGGACCCTGGCCCAGCATTCTTTCTGTCTGCCCCCTAGCTTCCTCAAAAAGAAACAAATTATATTGAAATATTGTTATCTTTTTTTTTTTTTTTTCAGAACAAGTTCACAGACCCCAGGTCTCTGATCTCATCTAACCCTCTCATTTTACAAATAGTGAATTTAGTTTAGAGAAGTGATTTGCTTAAGGTCTCCCTGAAAATAAGCAGTTGGGTCGAGATTAGAACCCAAGACTAAGCCCTTGAACTACAGACCCAGTGCTCTTTTCACTGTCTCGCCAGAAGACCTCATTCAACAAAAAGAGTGTGTTTTTCTTGTCGTCTTTGGTTATACTTATTGATATCCCACTCTTTTTTTTTTTAATCTATTTATTTGCTTTTAGTTTAGAACATTTAGTTCCACAATCTCTTAAATTTCAAATTTTCTCCCCCTCCCTCTTCTCCCCTCTTCCCCCATAGCGGCATGTGATCAAATATAGGTTCTATAAATACCTTCACATTGAACGTTAGTCATGTTGTAAAGGATTATAACCAACCGGCTGAACAATGAGAAAGAAGGGATAAAACAAAACAAAACCAAACACAAACGAAAGAGAGCAAATAGTTTGCTTCAGTCTGCAGACTCTGTAGTTCTTTCTAGGATGTGGATATCCCTTTCCATCATGAGTTTTTTGGAGTTATCTTCTAACCTTGTATTGCTGAGAGGATTACAGTCTATCAAAGTTAGCCATCACACATATGATGTGTCTGTAATTGTGTACAAAATTCTCCTGGTTCTGCTCTCCTCAAGAAGAGTGTATTTTTAAAAGGAAAAACTAATGAAATTGATTCTGAATGGTGATTTTAATTGGTTTAGATTGACATTGTCACTTTAGATTGAATTGGTGAGAGTGACAAGATGGAGAGTGGAAAGAACTTTCAACTAGGAATCAGGAGACATGGATTCAGCTGGCCAACTTTCAGTGTGACTTTAAAGAGAACATGTCACTTCTGTTGGCCTTGATTTCCTCATTTGCAAAATGAAAGCATTGAACTAAATAGTCCCAAGAACCTTTCCTGTTGCCGAGAGTCTGTGAGTGCATTTCATGGTGTGGAGTATCCTTTGGTCTCTTTCCCTTATGGGAAACCATAAATATATATGTATATATACACAGCAGAGCCTTGAGTCTCTCAGTCAGTCTCTCAGTCTGCTGAGACTCTGGTCAAGCAATTTAGGTTGGTATTTTATGAAATAGTCTTACTGATTGATTTATAGGTAACATAGTAGCATTTATAACAAGTATCTACCATGAGTTGGACAGCTAGATGGCAAAGTGGTTAGAGCGCCAGGCTTGGAGTCAGGAAGACCTGAGTTCAAATGTGGCCACAGACACTTAGCTGTGGGACCCTGGGCAAGTTGTTTAATCCTGTTTGCCTCAGTTTCCTCATTTGTCAAAGGATCTGGAGAAGGAAATGACAAACCACTGCAGTACTTTTGCCAAGAAAACCTCAAATGGGATCACGAAGAGTTGGGCATGATTCAACAACCACAACAATCTACTATGTTCTGGGTATTGGGGATATGAAAAAATCTCTACCCTCAAGAAGAGACATTCTACTAGGGAAATATGCACACGCATAAATAAATACAAAACAATTTTGGGGGGAGGGACCAGCAAGCCAGGGCATGAGAAAAGGCTTTATGTGGGAGTGGCTCTTGGGCTGATGTTGAAGGGAGTTCCAGATTCTGTGAGACTCCCCCATCTTTAGAACCACAAACCTTGAAGCCTGAATCCCCATAAGCTTTGGTCCTAGAATTCACAGAATTTGTAGAAACCACACAGTTGCTACAATTGAGCAGAAATAATACCTAACAGGACCTGTTTTTTTCTCCAGGGTTGGGAGGATTTATTGAGGTGGGATGGACCTTCCCATTGGATGTCTTCTTTGTTTCTAACAGAGGCATGACTGTGCCCAGCATCCTTAGCACAGGGATCTGTCCACCCTATCTTGTGTCAGATGAATGAATAATGGGCACATCTATCAGCAAAATACATTAAAAAGAAAAAATAAACAGGAAGACCATTTAAATGTACAAGAGAGACTAGTATAATACTGTGGCCAATTTTCACATTGGATTCTAGGTCAGAGTGACAATGACTCATTCAGCTCCTCCAAATCAGTGAAAGAAAGTCACTCTCTTAACTCACTTGAAATTCTCCAGTGCAAGAGAAGAGTCTTTTGTCACAATGGTCTGAGGATGAGTCTAGAGAACATTTTAAATGAACCATTAGAGCCAAAATAAGAAATGACCAGCAAAGACTAGCTAAATCTTGACTCACCCCTCAATGAAAACCAGGTCCTTAGAGTTTCCTGGGAGTGTGCCATTTGTACAAAGTAGCTATTATCCTGAGACTTAAAGACAGACCCTGGTAGGACTGAAGTTTAGCTGAGAGATTAGATAGACACACATGGGAATTGTGCACAGAGAAGGGAACTAAAGGGATGGGAACTGATGAGAGTGTTAAGAGAGACATTATAAAGGGAAAAGAGGACCTAGAACAGAGTAGGTTAGATTTAGGAGTAGGATGTAGATTATAAATTCTTTGACTGTTAAGAGCTGGTTGTGTGTGTGTGTGTGTGTGTGTGTGTGTGTGTGTGTGTGTGTTCCTAGCACCCATCACAGTGCCTGACACATAATGGGTGTTTAATAAATGCTTGTGTAATTACGTGGAATTGTTGAATTAGGCCAGCCATTCAATGCAAAACAATAGGCTTTTATACGTCACCTTTAGGAAGGGATATGTGGCTTAACTGGAGATACCCAAGGTTGGAAACTTGTAAATGGAGGCCAGGATAATGAGGCAAAGGCATTAAGGGTAGTATCCATCCCCAAACTGTGGAAACAGCTGATTTGTTCAAAGCAGGATAGGCAAGGGGCAGAGAATGGTTACAACATGGTTATCACTAGAGGCTTGGCATCCATCTTGGGTTTGATAATGAAACTATCCAATGTATTATCAATCTATGTCAGGGACTGACTGTTCTGGAGGAGCAGTTCAGGACATAGAGGAATCCGGGGTTTCATTCAGGTGAATACCCTTTGGTTCCCTAGCTCTGATGTCTAACCAGGTACATGGGAGATAGAAGTTTTCATCATGGAAGTCTCTGAGCCACAAAAAGGAGGAGGTCCCAAGTAGAGGAAGGGAACTTGTCTAGAGCACAGATAGCCTGTCTCAAGAAAAATGAGGTATTTAGACCTCCACAGGGAAGTGAAAAAAGTTCATAGTCATAAAGTCATGGTGCTTTCCATTTCATGGTCCTATGCCAAAGGTAGCTTTAAAAATAGATACATCAGAACTAAAAAGATCTTTCTGCTGAAATGAAAAAAGCAATTCTTGGGCCTCTGCCCCAGCTTTATGTGGTTCTAAATGATTTAAAGAGCAGCCTTCTTTTCTGGGGATACTCTTGGTCATTATGTGGAGGGAAGCTGAAATCAATACAGTTATATTCTTGGGGAAGCTTTTTTGAAATTTTGCTGGTTTCCGCACAGCTAGAAGTACCACTGTTCCCTCCATACCTATAAATCTTTCTACTTCAAGAATTTCTCAGACCATCCCAAGAAAGGAGAGACATAAGAGCACAGTCAGGATTCAAGCCACTTCCCCCATTATTGCCATTAAGAGATGATGATACAAATGGTATAGCTGGGAGAATCAATAATGTGTGTTTTAAATCAGCAACTATCCAAAGGAGAATGAAGATGCTTGCAAAATTAGGACCAATATGACACCTACAGATTCCAGTTCTAAATGCCCATAAAATGTTAAAAAGGCTGGTTAAAACTTCAATAAAGGATCAAAGGAAATTGAGGGTTCATGGTCCTAGGACCTTTCCAATCCAGTCAACAGAGACCCAAGTTTACCACTCAGATGCATAGGGACCATCATTTATTTCCCAGAGATTGCCACCAGGTGGAACTCTTTCACCTAGTTTGGGGTTGGGGTAGCCTGTGACCATACATGCTGTTCACCCTCTCACTTGACCTTTGCACAACAGACTAAGACCAGGACTAATGTTCTAAATAAACTGATTTATTGTCTTTGAGTCTTTGGTTTTTATGAAGAATTCATTCCTCCCAATGGAATGTCACCTTTTCCCATCTTTCTCTGCCTCCCCCATAGAAGTATGACTTTTTTTTTAATCCCTAAAGAAACTTTCTGATTTTTTTTTTGACATAGAACTTTTCAGTTCATGAGACATTCCTTACTTACTATGTTCAAGGGCCTATGTTAGTAGGGATGCAAAAAAGTCAGTTTCTGTTTTTCTAAAGCTCAAAGGAGGTAAAGGAGGCCATTGATTTAGAGCTAGAAGGACATCTTAGAATGTGTTTGGCCCAACCAATCATTCCATTTCATAGATGAGAAAACTGAGGTTCCAGAGAGGTTCACTGACTTCTCTGAGGTCTCTTGGGTGGCAAGTGGCAGAGGTAGCATTCGAACCCAGAGATCCAGCACTCTTTTCTGCATACTGTGAATACCAGAGGTACAGAGACACTTGCATCACAAGGCACAGAATATATTCCTTTAGAGCTCTCAATTCATACCTTAACTTATTCCTTGTTGTTTCAGACATGAAATCTTTCTCATCTTCACATTTAGGTTTCATATTGGAAAGTGAAACAAGCATCATGTCCCAACAGAAATAGACAATGGGCAGAATATTTTTTCTGGCAGGAGTGCTCTTATATTTAAATGATCACTTTTCGTTTTGCCCCTAACCGCTCTGGCTTTTTATTCACCTATGTTTTTCATTTTTATGTATTTTCCTTGGTCAACCACTCAAAAGGGCTTTAAACTATAGAACTTCACATTTTTTTTTCCTGCTAGATTCATATTTGGACAAGTACCTTTACTTAGATTCTCCTTAAATGGACAAGGCATTTGTATGCGCTAGGCCAGGCAAGGTTTGAAAATCATACCCCCTACGTGCATTCCATTGCTAGAGAGTAGGAGGCTTTCATATAACAAATGTAACTTATCATTGAGTGGGATCTCTGTACCCTCTGTGAAGACTTCTCAGAGTGAGGAAAGAGGGAGAGAGGTTATCTCGAAACCAGAGACAGACCTTTTGTTAAGACTGGACAGACCTGAGTCCAGGGTTTCCTAAGAAATTACATAACTCAGGACTATTCCCCCTCCCTTGCTGCCACATTAGCATTAAGCCCTTTAGAAGTCTTTCAGGACCCTTCCCCTTTCCTTGCTTTAGCGTTTGCAAAATAAGGACATGTACATTTGGATTGGCTATACTCTGTTTTCCTGTTCTTTGTCTTTTTCACGCCTAGACTGTAAGCCCTCCTCCCAGCCAATGAGAGCAAGGGATAGTGGTGGGAGGTGGCTTGACTGCATTAGGATATAAAGTCTTGCTTTGTCTTCTGTAACACGCCTCCTTCCATCAGTCCTTCCTAGTGGAAGTGATGTCTTTTTCTCACTGGAACTGAATAAAAGCTTCCTGTTCTTACCTTGAGACATCTCTAAGTTTTCATAAAATTTGGGTAGAAGATTTTTGGGGTCTCCACACTTTTGGGGTCCCCATACCCCACACATCAGTAAATAAACCCCAGTGTTCCACAGAGAGCAGAGTTTTCTAGCATTAAAAATTGTGCATTTATAAAAAAAAAAATTAAAATGTTTCTCTGCCCCCTATCAAGTGTTGCACCTTAAGCCACTATCCTCTTCTCCTACCCCTAGGTTCAGCACTATTGCCAATACTTGCCACTAGATTTGTATTTTTGAGAGGGTAATGAGTCTAGACGGAAGGGAAAAGCAGAGTTAATTATGGTCTCAGGGAACCCACATAATGCAGATATGATGCCCAGGATTTTGGCCTCTTGGCCTCTTAGAGGCAGAACGGTTTAGCACAAAGAATGCTGGACTTGAACTGGAAAGGTTATTGGATCTAGAGTCAGAAGTTTAAAAGGTTTGAATCCTACCTAAATCTGGGTCCTTGGATTTCAAATCTAGTGCTTATTCTGATGAATGAAGTGTGAAGCAGACAAAAGTACTTGAGGCAGATGGAGCAAGCAGGATGCATGATGTGAGATATGAGATAAGACGTAGCCAGAAGAGTGGTCAAAGGAGACTATGCACTGGAGCCCCCCCTGTGGACTTGCTTGTGTGCTTTAACAAAGCACCCCAGTTCCAAAACAACTCTTCCCCTCCCCTTTCCTGTGCTCTTTGCTTATCTGTATGATGAAGGCACCTCCGGACTACCTGATATCCCAGGCATTTTAGAGTCAGGCTTCCTCCTCCCATTCTTTTGTTCCCTTTCTTCCATTCCATAAAATTGTATTTAAACCAGACACCTCACCCCAATAACTGCCTTTGCCTCCTGCAGGTCTGCAGCCTATGGAGTAGATCTTGTTGGGGCTCTGCCTTAAAGGAGCAAGCCCCCTTGGGTGCCTCACCCCAATCAATGCCTTTCTTTAACTTGGAGACTGACCAAATGAATTTCTTTCAGGACAATAGAACCCACTTGTCCATCCTCATCATTTCATGTAGCACCCCATTGGTACACCTTGAACTCATCATTTCCATTGAGTCATGCTGTATGGAAGAGCATAGAAAAAAATTGCTTTTGCCTCATTGGGGCGCCATTAAAAAACTTCCATGAAAACTCCTATATGGGAAGTGGGAAGAGGGGTCAAAATGGGCTATTGCATATGATCATTTATTTCAAATCAGGACTTTCAGTGAGCACCAAGGCATAGGGTTGTTTTGCTTTTTATTTTTTTTTTTTTGAAGGTGGAAGGTAGGGCAATTGAGATTAAGTGACTTGCCCAAGGTCACACAGCTAGTGTTGTGTTAAGTGTCTGAAGTCACATTTGAACAGAGGTCCTCCTGACTCCAGGGCCAGTGCTCTATTCACTGTGCCACCTAGCCACCCCTTTGTTTTTTATTTTGATTTTGTTTTTACAGCTACTGGTGTGAATCAGATGAGGTATTGTTAGTTTTACTTTATTGCTTCACATTGTTACTTGAGACCTCTCTTGGAGTGGGGATGGAGGACAATCTGTAGATTTATAATATAAATGAGCTCCTCAGGGTCTGGGACTGGTTTTTGTCTTTCTTTGAGTCCCCAGAGTTTAGCCCTGTGACTCGCCCAAGGTAGACACTTAATAGATGCATCTTGATTTATTGATTAAAAAAATAATTGGGCAGCTAGGTGGTACAGTAAATAGAGCACCCACCCTGGATTCAGGAGGACCTGAGTTCAAATCCAGCCTCAGACACTTAACACTTACTAGCCGTGTGACCTTGGGCAAGTCACTTAATCCCAATTGCCCTGCCTTCGCCCCTCCAGAAAACAGAAATAATAAATAAATGAAAGCCTGGTGAGCCACTGAGCAAAGTAGAAATTGTATACTACTTTTTGATAGCAGAAAAATTTAAGAGAATCTCCCAGATCCTTAAATCACTGTGCCTACATTTCAAATTTCTTTGCCTCAACAGGAAAATCTCATCTAGCCATAGTCCAGAGGGTAAATAACGAGGGAGAAGGAGATCCTTTTTACGAGGTGATGGGGATCGTTACGCTGGAGGACATCATAGAAGAGATCATCAAATCAGAAATCCTGGATGAAACTGACCTGTACAGTAAGTGCCAAATGTTTGCTTTTATCTGGATTTTCTGCTATTCCCCTGGGAGCCTCCATGTCGCTGAAGCATGAAACTGGAAAAGAACTAGCCAGAAGTGCTTTTTCAGCTTTGGACAGCGTCCACTTAAAATGACACACTATATTGGCCCATGTGCCTGGGGCAGATCCTGGCTCAATTTGAATCTTCCCCTGAGTTATTGTTAATGAAATGTAATAATAATCTCCTTTGAACAACATACTCAATGACTACCAATAATGTAAATGAAAAGAATACTAAAAGGAAACCAAGCTTTGAGTAATTTTAATAAGTAAACTTGGTCCTGGAGGACATGTAATGAGACACACCTCCCTTCTTTCATCTGAGAGATGAAGGACCTTGGAGGCAAAATGTTGTATGCATTGTCAGACATGGTCATTGAATTATTTGTTTTTGCTTTTTTTTCTTTAACTTTTGGAGGGTGGGGTTTGTTTTAAGAGACTGTTCAGTTGTGAGGGAAGGAGAGAGGGGGGTAAGAGGTAGATTACTCCAGAAATGACTATGACCTAAAAACAAAAAGCATCAATAAAATTCATTGTGTAAATCACCTATATGGCATATTGAGGATTAGTGAGTTCCCTTTTCAGACATTGGGACAGTATGGCTTAGTGAATAGGACCCTGGACTTGGAGTCAGGAGTGATCAGGACTTCATTTTGTGTTTTACTGATTGTTCAAACTTAAAAAAATAATGAAGAAAATTTTAATAATGAAGATTAAGCCTAATAGTGTGTGGTGTGTACATTTCCTGAAGATCCAGTTATTACACCATCATATTACCATCATACTGATGGGGTCCAAGCTCTGGGAAACCCCTTGAACTCTGATTGAATCTTCCTACTTGAGGAGGTATTCGCCTTAGGTCATAAATCTTTCATTATCCTAGGCCCAAACCTCTGTTACTCTTAACCTAGCCTAGCCCTCCCTTGTCCAGCTACTTCCCACCTTTGGTCCTATCAAAATATCTACACCCAAATCTGTTGGTCTTAAACTAGCCTAGCCCTCCAGGCTGTCATCTCCAGGTAGCCTTCAGCTATTTCCCACCTTTAATCCCTTGACTGAAGTCTAACCTCACTTCTATCAAAGACCCTCCTTAGACTCCTCCTCAAGAACCTCCCCAAACCCCTCCTCTAGACCACCCCTAGATCCTCCCACAGTCTTTCTGTATAAGATCCATCTTGCCTCCATGAAGGGGCTGAGATGTCTCAGATTATTATGCCCCACTTGTCCAATACAAGCGTCACAAACACTTAGGCTCTGTAAGAGTCTACCCATTATTGCGAATCTTTAATAAACCTTTGCTGAGAGAATACTTGAGTCAAATTCATTTGGCAGGACCTGGTGTGTTGGTATTTTGGGGTCTGATCCTAAACCTCAACAATACTACCGAATGAAGCTGCTCAGAACTACAGTGGTGTCTGGAACAACTCTGGTGGAAGCCTTCCCATTGAGTCCTTGTAATGAGTAAAGACCTGGCTGGTGGGTGTGTACTGGTTCACATTGTCTAGATATTAAGCTGGCGGAGGGCTGTGAGGAGGAGAGAGGCATATGCAGCCACATGTATAGGAGAAGTATACTTCTCTGCCCCAGTCCTCACCATCTCAGAGCAAAGTGGGAGAGAAAGCAAGTGATTGCAATTCTGCAGCACATAGTAGGAACTAAACACATCAATCAATAAACACTTAAGTACCTACTATGTGCTCAGCACTATGCTGAGAGCTTGTTGGATTGGATTTACATAGGCTGTTTGCTGGAATAGTTGAGAATATGATGGATTGAGATGTCCAGGGTATTAGAAGCATTAGAATATGAAAGAAGTGGTTTGGGTGAGTGTGCCTTCCAGCATGAGAGGAGAGAGTGAATGAAGGAAGGTGAGAGGTTGGGCACCAGGAAAGCACTGTGGATGCTTGTCTTGGATCACCTTTCCTTTACACATAAGAGATGTGTAAAGATGTCCTTAGCTAAGATCTGGGGCTTGCTTGCCAGTATTCCTCACAAAGCAGGCAGCTTGGAACAGTGGGTAGAAGTGGGAGGATCTAGGGGTGATCTAGAGCTGGGGTTTGGGGAGGTTCTTGAGGAGGAGTCTAAGGAGGGTCTTTGATGGAAATGAGGTTAGACTTCAGTAAGGGAATTAAAGGTGGGGAATAGCTGAAGGCCACCTGGAGATGACAGCCTGGAGGGCTAGGCTAGTTTAAGGCCAACAGATTTGGGTGTAGAGTCCCAGGACCTGAGTTCAAATCCTGACTCTGCTATCTATATGACCTTGGGCAATTCACTCCTCCTTTCTGGGCATTAGCTTCTTCATCTGTCAAATGATGGAGTTGGACTCAATAACCTCCAAGATTCTGTGTCACTTTTAGTCTGTGTTCCTATGACCAGTATGGAATAAGTAGCAATGAGAACCATATGGTAATATTTAATCTAGTCGAGCTTATCTGGATCGTGGGGATGTTTAAACTTGTTTCTGTGTTTCCCATCCTCAAAGGAGAATATGTGAGCAACCTAACACATCCAATGATAGATTGTCCAAAGACCAGTCACAAGGTCAGGGGTCTTCTATATTCTCTGATGGCCCCTGGCTAGCCTGTTATGACAAAGCCTTAGTCCTCCAGTCTTCCTTTCCCTTTTAGGCTATGTAACGCCAGGTGGAGGTGGGATAGACCACTGGTTGTAAATTTCCCTTCTGGGAGGGAGTGACCTATTCATAGATGACCTTGAGTAATGCCTCCCACTGCTGATATTGACAAATACTCTCAACCACCTCTAAGGGTGGCTGGATTGTTAAAACATTTTGAGGCTTTAGAATTGATAGGGGAAGTGGCTTCTTCTGGGAACAAACCAGCTTAGGTTTTATTTTTAATTTCAAAACAACCTGAAGACTTTTTTTCCTCCAAGGACACAGTGTATCTAAAGGAAATCAGTTAAGGAAAAAAAAATGCAGTGTTGTTGGGAGGAGCAGAGGAGTCCATGTAAACCTGCCGCTGGTTCAAGGTCTAAGTCATAGGTTCTTAACCTGGGGGCTGCAAACTTTTTAAAATTCTTTTGATAGGTATATTTCAGTAGAGATTTCAAATAGAGAGTCTGACACAGTCTTGGAAGGTGTAATTATGCCATTCTCTAAAGGCAAAATTGGTGATCCTTGTTTTTGTAAGCCTCAGTGTTTTACTTTGTGCACTTAAAAGCCTTATTCTGGGGAGGCTAGGTGGCACAGTGAATGGAGCATGGGCCCTGGAGTCAGGAGGACCTGAGTTCAAATCCAGCCTCAGACACTTAACACACACACAAAAACTAGCCGTGTGACCTTGGGCAAATCACTTAACCCCAATTGCCCTACCCTTCCTCTCCAAAAAAAGAAAAGAAAGCCTTATTCTGTGAAGGTTGCTAAAGATTCTGCCAGATACTGCCAAAAGAGGTCCATGACACAAAATGGGTTTAGAACTCTTAGTCTGGACTGGCTGGAGGGACCCCAAGTAACAATAATGGTTAACAATAGCTAAAATTGATATAGCACTTACCATGTGCTAAACATTTTACAAATATTATCTCATTTGATCCTCACAACTACCCTGGGAAGCAGGTGCTATTATTATCTTCAATTTACAGATAAGGAAACTGAAGCAAAAAGAAGTTAACTGACTTGCCCAGGATCACACAACCAATAAACCAATAAACATTTGAGGTCTAATTTGAACTCAGGACTTCCTGATTCCAGGCCAGTGTTCTGTCCTCTGTATCACCTAGCTGCCCTGCTAAATTCTAGTGATCCTCTGGGATTCTTAGCAGGTGCTGGTGGCAGAATTCAAAGGCCATCTAAATGATGACTGGTTTCTTCTCTCCATTTTTTTTTAACGTGTGCACTTTTATTTGAACTGGTCTTAAGTTAGTGTACAGGTAAAGCTCCTCCCCTCCCCCAAATACTGGCACCAATCTCAAAACTCGCAGGGAGACTAGAAAAGTCCTCATTCACATCTATGTTGGGGGCAGGGAGGGAATTTAGGGAGCCATTCCATATGGCTGACAATTTAAAAAAAAAAGGAACAAGTATTAAGGCGGAAGATACAAAAAGTTCTTTTAAGGATTTCATAATTTACACTTAAAGCCATACTAGTACCTCCCCCTCGGGATCTGTTACATCACTCCTCAACAGCCTTCACAGAGGCCTGTAACTGTCACAATGCATTAGACGGTATTTGGAATGACTATTAAAAAAAAAAAACAAATGTACAATCAGAGTCCTGAAGATGCCCTGGAGAACTTTGGGGGTGTTTGAGCAGTCTCTAGACTGCTCATCACCTTCACCGTTCCAGTTTTTAAATCCTGAGTCAAGCACCAAAAAACAAAACAAAACACAAAAACAAATAAAGCCATGCAAATCTCATCTCTTTTTTTTTTGGGCAATTATCATGTCATCATGTCACATCTTTTGACAAAAAAAAAAATAAAAAACAACACAAACAGTCCATTTAGAAGCATTTGCGGTGGACAATGGAGGGCCCAGATTCATCATACTCCTGCTTGCTGATCCACATCTGCTGGAAGGTGGAGAGAGATGCCAGGATGGAGCCTCCAAACCAGACAGAGTATGTGCGCTCAGGCGGGGCAATGATCTTGATTTTCATTGTGCTGGGAGCTAGGGCTGTAATCTCCTTCTGCATCCTGTCAGCAATGCCTGGGCACATGGTGGTACCACCTGACAACACGGTGTTGGCATACAAATCCTTACGGATGTCAACATCACACTTCACGATTGAGTTGAAGGTAGTTTCGTGGTTTCCACAGGATTCCATACCTAAGAAACATGGTTGGAAGAGAGCTTTTGGGCACCAGAACCTCTCGTTGCCAGTGGTGATAACCTGACCATCAGGGAGCTCATAGCTCTTTTCCAGAGAGGAGCTGGGTGCAGCATTGGCCATCTCCTGCTCAAAGTCTAGGGCGACATAACACAGCTTCTCCTTGATGTCACCCACGATTTCCCTCTCAGCTGTGGTGGTGAAACTGTACCCTCTCTCAGTCAGGACCTTCATGAGGTAGTCCGTCAGATCATGGCCAGCCAGATGCAGATGGAGGATGGCGTGGGGAAGGGCATAACCTTCATAGATGGGCACAGTGTGGGTCACACCATCACCGGAGTCCATCACAATACCAGTGGTACGACCAGGGGCATACAGGGACAGCACAGCCTGGATGGCAACATACATGGCTGGGGTATTGAAGGTCTCAAACATAATCTGAGTCATCTTTTCTCTGTTGGCTTTGGGGTTCAGGGGGTTTCTGTGAGCAGCACAGGGTGCTCTTCAGGGGCCATATGGAGCTCGTTGTAGAAAGTATGATGCCAGATCTTCTCCATGTCATCCCAGTTGGTGACAATACCATGTTCAGTGGGATACTTCAGGGTCAGAATACCTCTCTTGCTCTGGGCCTCATCCCCCACATAGCTGTCTTTCTGGCCCATACCCACCATCACACCCTGATGTCTGGGGCACCCAACAATGGAAGGGAAGACAGCCCGAGGGGCATCATCTCCTGCAAAGCCAACTTTGCACATTCCAGAGCCATTGTCAACAAGGAAAGCAGCAATATCATCATCCACGGTGAACTTTGAAGTGGCAAATTTAAACCCTTAAGACAAGAGAGGAGGTGGTGCCGCACCTGGAGGCAGGGGGGAGGCAAGTGCACACTGGGTGGAAGAGCTCACAGCTCTCTTCTCTACATTTTTAATGTTGAATTCTGTTGGGGTAGGAATTTCTGCAGGGAGGCAATGTTGACTGACAAAGCAAGGGGCCAAAAACAGCATTAATGAAATTGGCATTTTTCCTACTAGAGTCCTATTAGAACCAGTGCCCTTAGGTTGTCCTTTAATGTTCTCTAGATTCTAAGAGGCAAGGTAAGGCATCCTCCACCCTCAGATTTGCGAAATGACCCTTTATGGGCAGAGCTGTGATGAGGCATTTGAGAATAAAGCTTGAAATTGTTCCCTCGACCCACTTTTCTCACCTGAGACTCAGAGCCTTCCCTGAAAAGGTACTACTTACCACTATTTTTTTAAACAATCCCTGTATGCCATGGAGAGCAGAGTTTTCCAGAACTGAAAATATGTGTACTTATACAAAGTAAAAGTAAAAAGTCTCTCATAGTATATCCATCCCCTGCTCCCATGTGTTGTACTTTAGGCAGCTACCTAAGTGAAAGCTACTTTGTCATGGCAGAGCCTGTGTTCTACTGTCTAATTTTCTATCTGAAAGTATGTAAAGGCAGAGATGGAGGTATAATAAACCTTAGGTTATGAATTTCCTTTTCAGGAGGGAGGAACCTATTTAGGAATTGATTTCTCCATTCTCAGCTGTGCTGTCAACTTGCCATTAGACTAATGTTTTAGAAAAAGAACCAGGGTGATGGAAAAAGAAGAAGAAATGGAAGAGGGAGGAGGAGGAAGAAGAAGAGGAGGAGGAGGAGGAGAAGGAAGAAGATGAAGAAGGAGAAGAGGAGGAGGAGGAAGAAAGAGGAGAAGGAGGAGGAGGAGGAGGAACAGGAGAAGTCATCATTGAAGCATTTATGAAAAGTGCACAATCTGACAGAGAATGACCCTAATAGCAGTATTGGGGTTATCATTGTCCATAGTGGATGAGCCTCAGCCAGGCCTTATACATTTTCCTCTGAGTTAAGGGAGGCTCACAAAATACCATATAGGGTATGATTGAAAGATCTTTTTAGGAGACGGGAAGAAAAGTAACTAGTTTGTAAAGTAAACTGACCTCTTTTTACCTGATGGTGAACCTGTTATAAGAAATCACATAGGTTTGGGGTTCCTCTCCCATCTTTTATTCCATCTCCATTTCTTCCTATACTCAAAGAAATAAGATAGAGGTTCAGAGCTGTAAAGGGTCTTATAGGCCATATGGTTGAACTTTCTCATTTTATAGACAAGGAAACTGAAGCCCAGAGATGGAATGAGTTGCCTAGGCTCACATAGCTAGTAAGTGGCCAAGCGAAAATTCAACTCAGGTCTCTGACCTCTACCTCCTAATCCTGTGCTTTTCCCATTGCACTGAAATATAGTAAAGTAGTTTCGTTTGTCTATTTTCCATTGCAAGAGGTTTGTATGTAACTTCTAAAGGACTGGACCTGTTGATGAGACAGCTGCAGTTTGCCCCGTATGCTGGTATAAACATCCTTTGTCTCCTTGTGGTTCTTTAGCAGACAATGTGAAAAAGCAGCAGGTCCCTCATCGGGAGAGGAAGAGACATGATTTCTCCCTTTTCAAGCTTTCAGACTCTGAAATGAAAGTGAAGGTTTCCCCACAGCTTCTGTTGGCGACACATCGATTTATGGCCACAGGTATGTCTGTCTCTCTGGAACCCCAGGTCCTCTGAGTCTTCCGTATCAAAGGCAGCTTTGGGATGAGCCACAGTAATTGGCAGAAAAAGCCTTCCAATTCTAATAGTAATATGTGCTTATTCACTATGCTCCTTGGCCAATCACATGGCTTCTGCTCAAGTCCCTTTGGGGGGAGTATGGTTTGGTGGTTAGAGCTGCTGGACTCAAGTCAAGATGCTTGGTCTGTAATCCTGCTTTAGATACCTACTAGACACTGGACCATGGGTAGGTCACATAACTAAACCAGAGTCCTAGCTTTCTCATCTGCAAAATAGGGATAAGAATGCCTGTATTACCAACCTCACAGGGTTGGTAGGAAAGTGCTTTGCAGAGTGCTATAAACCATGACGATTGCCTTTGCTTTTCCAAGGAAAAGTAAATTTTTCCTATTAAGAGGTCAATCTAGAAGATTCTTCCCCTAATCTCACCATAACTAGGGTGGGGTGACTGGACTTTGTCCAAGGGCACCAAATTTAGAAGGTGCTAAGAATGCTTGTAGCTCTTCCACAGCATTTGGAATAACATAGGTGTATGCCTAGCTAGTAAAAATAATTGATGATGATGATGGCTAGAATTTATATAGTGTTTTAAGGTTTACAAAGCTCTTTACAAATATTATCTAATTTTATCCTTACAACAACCTTGGGAGGTGGATGTTATTATAATCCCCATTTTACAAATGAGGAAACTAAGGCCTCAGCCTTACTTGGCCAGGGTCACACAACTAGTAAATACTTGAGGCCAGATTTGAGCTCTGGTCTTCCATGAGTTCCAGGGTGTCTTTTGATGGTAACTTGCACTTTTTTGCTATGGTGACTATTTCTTCTGTGATCGTAACCCAGAGACCTGTATTTCCAGCTTTTTATATATCTCAAAGTGAATATCTAGGGGAGCCTACACATACTTATCAGTTTGGGGTCCAGTGTTCCTGTGGCTGGCCTGTTGAGGAAAACCAAAGAAACAGGACTATGGCTGTACAGGCTTGTTGTGCAGTCCATACCCACTGGTGCTGAAATTGTTAGCCTGACTCCTTCTAGGATCAGTACTGGGCCAAATGGGACTTCTCTGCTCCCTTTGTGCTGAATTCAGCCCAGCTTCTTTTCTTCCAGAAGTGGAACCCTTTAAGTCTCTGTACCTTTCGGAGAAGATCCTGCTTCGACTCCTGAAACATCCCAACGTGATCCAAGAACTGAAATTTGATGAGAGGAACAAAAAGGCACCTGAGCACTACCTCTACCAACGCAACCGGCCTGTGGACTATTTTGTGCTCCTTCTGCAGGTGAGTAGATGGAGAAGGGAGAGGAGCTCTGCCCCCACTCCTGTGGAGTCATTAGTGAATGGGGAGGCGAGGCCTTCAGGCTCAGCAACAGTGACTGCATCATACTGGGGCAGAATTTAATTCAATTAAGCCAATATTTGGCTTTTAATGTTAATTTGAAAAAATTTTGGTTTTTGTTACATTCTCACTGTCCAAACATATCCCTCTCCCTTTTAACAAAGAGAAAAAAGAGAGAGAGAAGGCAGTTCAGCAAAATTAGCCAATACTTTCCCTATGCCGGACAATTGTTGAAGAAAAAAGTTAATACTCTATTTTGTGTCTAGGCACCAGTCTGCTAGAAACAATTTTAAGATTATTATAATTCTAAGCCATTTCTCTCTCTCTCTCTCTCTCTCTCTCTCTCTCTCTCTCTCTCTCTCT
>NW_027187330.1:4245555-4247971 GCF_028583685.1 Petaurus breviceps papuanus
TCTCTCTCTCTCTCTCTCTCTCTCTCTCTCTCTCTCTCTCTCTCTCTCTCTCTCTCTCTCTCTCTCTTTCTCTCTCTTTCTGTCTCTCACACACACACCTACAGATTCAAAATAGCAACATTTTCCCATGCCCTCAGAGTTGTTTCTGTTCCATGACAATTTTAAGGTAACGTTTATAGAAATATTAAACAAAGAAAAAAGTGATAATTTGTTAACATGTAATAACATTCCAGAATAGTCATCACTCTATTCTTTCTTGGACCACTTCCCCTTAAAAGTTCTTTCCTATGATCAATATCTTTTTTTTTTCTACAATCAATATCTTAACCTTGATTTTCAAAAGAAAAGATACTCTCCCCAGTTGGATCCTGGCACTGATCACTACAGGCAATCTTATCTAGATAAGAAAAAGCTTATTATCACCCTTACTCCATTTCATAGGAAAAGACTAGAGGCTTTGTTCTTCTTATCTTTTCAAGGGAAAAGTCTAGAAAAGGTTATAGGTTAGAGAAATATTATTTCATAGTATTTTCAGTTTTGCAATTATATTTTTAAAAATACATTACCACATAGTATATGGAATATTTCGTACCCTTAGTCTCCCATTTCTGGAACAATAACAACAAAATGGGGGGAAGTTCATAGATTCACAGATTTACATCTGGAAGGGACCTCAGAGGTTATATAGTCCAACCCCTTCATTCACTCATGTCTTCTCAGGGGCCAAGCATGATCATAGTAATTGAAAAGTCTTCTGGTTTATTCTTTTTTTCTCTCTGTTTACTTAGCTTCTCTGAAGTCTTTATATTCATCATTTCTTGTAGGACAGTAATATTCCATTTCATGAATATTTTACTATTTGGTTTTATTGTTTCCCAATGGATGAGATCTACCTGCTTCCAGTTTCGGGATACTACAAAAAAATCCTTGTAATCCTTTTATACTTGTCAGAGTGGCCTCTGAGAATATCTTTATTCTCTGTTCCAGTGGAGTAGAGCTAGAGAACAGAGGTTACGTGAGCTAAGTTCTGTTGGACAACAGTAGATTTAGTCAAGTAGATAGAGAATGTCACAAGGCACTTCCCACACCCAAAAATATCTCCCTACTAGTCTTGCCACTGTATCTGAAATGACCATATTAGTCACTCTTTTGGATGAAAGAGTTGGAGGCCGCTATGAGAGTATAGTTGTTTTCTTAGAGAAATATGCTATTAATTGAAGTCAGTTTTCTGATGATCCAGCCAGTCACTAGCAAGGCATTGAGGGAAAGGGATTCAAGATAAGGTGTAAGATAAGGATTCAAGATAAGGGAAGACTATCAGATGGTAATCAGGAGGCCTGGTCTCTAGCCATGCCTTCACCACTAGTGGTCAGCTAATTGATACAATGGATAGAGCTTTGACTTGGAGTAGGAAGTCCAGAGTTCGAATCTAGCCTTAGGCACTTGCCAGTTGTATGATCTTGGACAAGCCACTTACCCTGTCTGCCTGAGTTTCCTCATCTGTAAAATGGGGATAATAATAGCACCTTTAGCCTAGGGTTGTTGTAAGGATACAATGAGATGATATTGGTAAAATTCTTTGCAAACCTCAAAGCACTATCCAGAGAAAGAATTGGAAAGAACTGAGTTTATATCCAGGTGGAAGCAAAATACCTGATCTTTTTCCTTCTCTTGTTTGTCCTCTTTCCCATTTTTCATTCCATCTGATACAATCCCTCTTTATAACCTGACTAATGTATAATGTGAAAGTATTTACAGATCCTATACTTGACTATATGCCTCCATGGGGGGGAAGGGGAGAGAGGGGGACAAAATGTGAAACTCAAGGAAATGTGGAATTGAATCCTGTAAACTAAAAGGAAACAAACAAATTAATTAAAAAATATAAAAATAAAAAAAACCTCAAAGCACTTTATAAAAACTATGGCTATTGCTACTAACTAACCAACTCTGGACCAGTTACTCATACTTCCTAGACCTTAGCATAATTATCTGTTAAAAAAAGGGGGGGAAGGGGAATTGAAGTAAATGATCAATTCTGTATGATTGTGTCAATCCAGAGCTTGGGGTGAAAATGACTCAGCATCAGTCCTGGGTGATTGATGCAATGTCTCTACAAGTGTAGTCCCACTGAGTGGGAATAGAAGTAGGTATGGGGAAAGCCAAGGATGGTATGTTTTTTTGCCATGATAGCCAAAACTGTGTCAGTGTCCATTTAGCATTTCCATGATAGCTAAAGGTCCTTGTATAGACAAGTAGACAGATGGACAGATAGATGATAGACAGATGGGCAGATAGATAAAAGATAGACAGATGGACAGATAGATGATAGACAGACATGCACAAATAGATGATAGAATGACAGAGGAATAGATAGATAGATAGATAGATAGATAGATAGATAGATAGATAGATA
>NW_027187330.1:4247981-4347659 GCF_028583685.1 Petaurus breviceps papuanus
GATAGATAGATAGATAGATAGATAGATAGATAGATAGATAGATAGATGGATGGGTGGATGGGTGGATGGATGGATGGATGGATGGATGGATGGATGGATGGATGGATGGATGGATGGATGGATGGATGGATGGATAGGCAGTTATTGTTACCAATGGAGAAGTTATCAACAACAGCAAACAAGTTGGCCCAACCTCACCTGTCATCTCTGTGATCACTCCAGAGGTTGGTTGAATGAATGTCAAAGATCCAAAGCAATCTTGAAGAGGTGAGCCTGGAACTTCCCTATTCATCTATAGGCCCACCAATGGAGTATCCATCTCAGCAATGCAATCCCATGATGTGATTATTGTTTGTTTATGTGAGTTTCCTTTTGACTTGCTAACCTAAGAATATTGTTATTACAGCCTCTCCAGGTACTCACAAGAGCCAGATGTTTGGATACCAGTAACTAAGTAACCAGTTCACTTGAGAATTTGTTTGAACTAGACACGAAGAGAAGACATAAATTAGAAAAAGTCTCTTTAAAATTTATTTTTTTAAATGAATAGTTTATTTATTCCTAGCAGAAAATATGGTAGTAATAATTAATTCATATGAAAACCCAATAAAACAGATTATTTTTCAAGTAATGTTAAAACAACAATCTTAAGAACTTATTTCTTTTGAAATCATAGATCTATAAGCCAGTGTCATTCACTCCCTGACTTCTTGACCTGAACTCTCCTTGCCCAGTTCTCGACAAGATTCTAACAGTTCCTAGAATCTGCTGTTGCCCTAATACTCAAATATATTTCCAATGTAGTTAAATTTAGTCCTTATTTTTGGAAGGAGAAGATCTTGATCTGTAATTTTATTAGGATATGGAAATTCCTTCTGGGGCTGTAGACTGGTAACTCTCTATAACTTAGAGTCCTAAAGAGTTGTGAGGGGTATTGAGGTTAAGTGACTTGCCCATGATTAAACAACTAGGGTTTGTAAAAGGAAAGACTTGAACCCAGGTACTCCTAATTCTCAGATAAGACCTCTAGCTACTACTCCACACTACTTCTCTAGGTTGTATTAACCTAATTGTTAGTAATCATGATAATTATAATTTTACCAAGCAATGGGATGACAGTGGATTTGCCAAATGTAACCAAAAGTGAATTACCTCCAGTTGGAGCTCATGAAACAATTATGATCTGAGAGTGGAATTTAAAGGCCCTCCATGAGCACTGTTTATTACATGAACTCAATCCATATTGTGTTGACAAATAAGCATCCAAAAATGTCTGACTCATGCATATTTGCTTGTTTAAATAAAAGAGTTTTATGATGGCAATCAGGGACCCAAATCATTGCCACAAGAAATTACAGGAGGACTACCTTTAAGTACCCCAGACATAATGATCCATGTAGATTGTGCAAGAAAATGGTGGAGACTGTGCATATAACTGCAGGCTGCAAGACTTTAACACCCATGGAATACCTAGCAAGACATGACCTTGTGTGGCTTGAATTATACGACATCTGAAGCTTGCTATCTTTTATGGACAGATAGACAATAAGTCTATATAGTCACTGAAATATCCTGGAGAACTCAACCAATAAACTATATTGGAACCAGACCATGATCACAGACTGAACTGTTGCCCACAATCTCCTGGATATAGCATTGATGCATAAAAACTTAAAAACAGCATTTTAATAGATAACATCCCAAATATTCATACTCTCCAAGCTTTATGGAATAAAAAGTTTTCAAAATATCAAGACTTGGCTGAGAAGATAAAAATAAAACCCACGTGGGGATAGGATGAGGTCCATATCATCCCCAGTGTCCTCTCTGCTATTGGAATTGTGCCAAGGATGTTTTCAGTGAGCCTCCAGAGCCTGAGTTTACAGTCTGATAATTTTATCCAACTACAGAAAGCAAGTTTTTAATATGCCTACATGCAAAAGTCTGTGGAACATGGAACATAAAGGAATAATAGCAAAATGGAGATTTGTCCTACAGCAGTTTCTATCTAAATGCTTTTGTAAAAGGTGAAAAGAATAAGATTACATCAACAAGAATGAGAATTGTAGTGATACAGTATACCATCATTCCATTATGATTAATCTCCATCCCAGAACTATAATCTTCCTCTTATATCCCCTGTTAGCTACTGTCTCTATCAGTAGATTTGGTTAGAAAGTCTCTTTTCTTCTCTACTGAAAAGGTATATTCTAACCTGTTCCAATTCTTTAAAGGACCCTAAAGCATCATCTATACGTAATAAGAGCCTGGAGTCAGGAAGATCTGATTTTAAATCCTGTCTCAGACACTTAATAGCTATGTGACTGGACAAGTCACTAAATTTCTATTTGCCTTAACCTATTGGAGAAGAAAATGGAAAACCCTCCAGTATCTTTGTGGAGAAAGCTCCATGAACAATATGGTCTGCAAGGTCATGAAGAATTGGACATGACTGGATGACTGAAGAACATCAGTACATAAAATAAGAAGGGGAGAAAGGGAATGAGAATCTATAGGGTGTCTACTATGTGCCAAGTACTATGCTAAATGTCTTAAAAATATTAGCCATTTAATAAATAAGTGAGTTAATAAGAAATAATATCAGTTTTCAAATAATAAAATTAAATCCATCACAAACTGAGCCAGACTGAGACAAGACTCTAGAACTGTATTCAGTTCCTCTGTGCCAAAATAACATGTAGGCACAAATCTCTGGTGCTGCCTTAGTGGTGACCTGGCTTCAGGTAGCATGTAATATGCAGGATGTCCCAAAAGTCTTAGTGCAGTTTTAACCTAGGTTTAATAACCTAGAAGTATAATGCTGCAGACTTAAAAAAAAAAAACCTCAACATTTGAGAAGTTAATTATCCAAATTTTAATGATTATAATAATAATTAATTATTAAAAATTCAAAATAACCACAGTCTTGTGCTATACATCATTCTTGTCAGTTTTTTAGCTTCATAAAAGCTTTCATTAGGAGAAACAATGCAAAGAATGAGGTTTTGATGCACGCTAGAAAGTTTTGGTGTGACCCCACTAGAAAAAGTCTAATGAAGTTAGGTCAGGTTACTGAGGTGGCCAAGCAAGAGGTCCTTCTCTGCCAAACCACTGGCCTGAGGAAGTGTCATTCAGAAGCTGTCACATACAAAATGCATAATGACAAGTTACACTGTCTTGTGAAGATTAAAATTTAATCAATTGGGGAATGGCTGAACAAGCTGTGGTATATGAATGTAATGGAATGATGAGATAAGATAATGATAAGAAATGATGACCAGGAAGACTTCAGAAAAACCTGGACTTATATGAACTGATGCTGAGTGAAGTGAGCAGAACCAGGAGAACATTTTACACAGTAACAGCCACAGTATGGGATGACTGATTTTGATAGACTTAGCCCTTCTCAACAATGCAAGGATCTAAAACAATTCCAAAGAACTCATGATGAAAAATGCCATCCACATCCAGAGAAAGAGCTATGGAGTCGGAATGCAGAGTGAAGCAGACTATTTTCTTTTGTTTTGTTTTTCTTTCTCATGGTTTCTCCCATTCCTTATAAGTCTTCTGTGCAATATGACTAATGTGAAAATGTGTTTAATAGGAATGTATGTGTAGAGCCTATATCAGATTGCATATAGTCTTGGGAAGGTCAGCGGGAGGGAGGAGGGAGAGACGAGAAAATTTAAAACTTACGGAAGTGAATGTTGAAAACTAAAAATAAATAAATAAATTGCAAAAAAAAAAAAGAAAAATAAAATTTTAAATGCATCATTCAAAATTCTCCAACCTAAATAAGTATACAAGAAATTTAAATAAGTGAATTCTAAAAAGGCATTTTTGTAGGTTCATAGCATTTACATTTCTTTCTCTTTTTTTAGCATTTATATTTCTTAAGTTAACCAAAAATTAAAACCACACTAAGACTTTTGGGGTGCCATGTATAACTCACTGTGATTCACTGGGACAACATACTCAGACCTAGGCAATTTGGAATGCTGTACTGCTGCACATAACATTAAATCCTAGGCATAGTGGATAGCGTGGAATTGGAGTAAGGATGTCTTGAGTTTGAATTCTGCTTCAGACACTTACTAACTGTTTGATCTTAAACAAATCATTCATCCTCTCTGACCCTCAGTTGTTACATCTGTAAAATGGAGCTAACAGCACCTACTTCACAGGCTTGTTGTGATGACCATATAAGATAATATATATTAAGCACTTTGTAAACCTTAAAATGCTCTATAAATTCAGCTATGATTACTATCATCATCATCATGTATGATAATTACCTATACGATATGTCTTTTCCCCTTCTTAGACTATAAGCTCAATGAAGTCAGGAACTGTGATTTATCTCAATTTTGCGTGTCCCTTCAGCACCTAGAACAGTCTGTCAACTGCCTAGAACTTAGACTCTGCACATAGTAAGCATCTGGTTGATATCTGTCTATTTTAACTCACACCTATGCAAAAAGCATGAAATCTGCTTAATGTAAGTCAAGCCGGGTGTTTCTTCTGTGTCTAGTAACTTGTCTAGGCTACTACCAACAAGATAGAAGCAATGTCCTTTCTTCTTTCCCTAGGGTAAAGTAGAAGTGGAGGTTGGGAAAGAAGGTCTTCGCTTTGAAAATGGAGCCTTCACTTATTATGGTGTGCCGGCTATCATGACCACTGTGTGCTCAGGTACCTTAATTACCCCACCATAGTCTGTTCAGCATCAAAGCCAGTGATGACAGAGGGGTTTGATTTTTGAGTGTATCTCATCTCCTCCCCTGTCCCCCTGCCCCATCCCCAACCCTCTAGATGTTTTCTCGATTTTTGTGGCTTCAGGTGGGGCTAGGGTTAACAGAACAGTAGCATTCAACAGGAAGATGTGTTTTCTGAATTACCAGTGACTCCATTTCATGCTTCTTTCCTCAGATAATGACGTGCGGAAGGTTGGAAGTCTGGCTGGATCCTCTGTCTTTTGTATGTATCTCTTGATTCCTCTTCTCACACATGGCGATATGTGTCTGCCTCAGATGCATTGCACGTGGGCTTTGGACTGAGCAGTTCAGGCCCCAAGCTTGGAATGAACATAAGTTGTCTTGTCCTTTTGTCGTTGGGCAGCTCTTGCTTATTTTCTATGTGACTAAAATGCTTACTGCTTATCTACATACTGCTGAAATATTGAAGGGTGGAATTCTCATTATTTTCAAGTACCAAAGAGTCAGGTTATATGGATGCTTCTTAAAAAAAAAAGGCTAAAGTTTTGCTGTTTGTACTAGATAGGGAGATGGTATAGTGAAAAGAGTATTGGAGTCCAAAAACCTGGGTTTGAATCAGGGTCTCTGTGTGACCCTGGATGAGTCACTTAATTTCCCTTGGCTTCAGTTTCCTCATCTGTAAAATAAGGAGGTTTGACTAGATGATTTATAAAGTCTCTTCTACCTCTAAATCTGTGATCCCTCATAAATGAGGCTTTTACCTAAAGACAGTCACTGGACACCATTAATGTGTTCATTGGTTTTGGTACTTGGTAAGAACTAGTGAGGGTACTCTGAGGAAGTCACTGTTGAGTTGGTATAATAGGTCACTTTGCTTCTCAGTGAAATCTGCATAAGTAATGATAAGACATTGATTGGAAAGTGCACGTAATCTGCGCAGTGATGAAATGAGGCTGATTGTTGCTAAGCTGTAAATATGATGGCTGCTTGTCTTCTCTCTGTACCGTTGGCCTGCTTTCTTCCATTTAGTTCTTACAGTTGGACATAGGTGCATGGATGTGGCATATGTAATCCAGGAGGTATTTTTCTCTCATGTGCTCTTGGGTTCCCTGATCTACATTTTGCATTACTTTAGGTCATTGACTCTCATTGTGGTCATTTGTGTATCCAGGGAAGACATTTTCTTCCTTTCTTTTCCTTTGTTTTTTTTAACATTAAAAAAAAGAAAATAGAGGGGCGGCCAGGTAGCACAGCGAGTAAGAGCACTGGCTCCAGTGTCAGAACGACCTGGAGATCGAATCCCGGGCTCAGACACTTAGCACCCACCCAGAAACACCTGGCCGTGTAACCTTGAGCAAGTTACTTAACCCCCATTGCTTAGGGGCGGCCAGGTGGCTCAGCAAGTAAGAGCACCGGCTCCAGTGTTGGGATGACCTGGAGATCAAATCCCGGGCTTGGACACTCAGCACCACACCCAGAAATAACTGGCTGTGTAACCTTGAGCAAGTTACTTAACCCTGATTGCTTAAAAAAAAAAAAAAAAAGATAAAAAAAAATAGAGAATAGCACTTTGTTTTTATATTTTCATCAAAGGACCCCAAAGCACCTGATTCTCATATTTCCTGGTGTGTTCCTCTGTGTCTGTTTACATTGTGATGAATTACCACACTATTACATTACTATTAATAATTAGGGTAATGTAACCTACTCCATAGGGAGAAATTGAAAAAGTGATTTGTCTCAAATCATAGAGAAAACCAACAGACCAGCCAGAACTAGAGTCCCAATCCAGGGTTCTAACTAGCTCATACTTCATCAGGGAGATACAGAATATATGTCCCTTACTGTGTGTCAGGAAACTGAATTTTCACAGAATCGTTTGCTATGAAATTTTACTTCACAGTCATAACAGAAATGGAAAGGAAAGTGAATTTCCCATAGGAATATAATAGAGCTGATAACAGAGCAGTAGACTTAGCAGATATTTAAAATGAGGACAGGACACTTCAGTCTTGCTTAATTTGGTAGGTGAAGGTCATAAAACTTAAGTGTGGTTGGGGAAGTCTCCAGCTGAGGGAAATGAAATCTTAAGCAGGAACATAGTGAAAGCTATGATGCCATCTAGGTGAGGTCATGTTCTAGTGGGGGCTACACCATAAGTACTCCCAGTCCTCTGTGAGTGAAATGGTTGACATTGACTTGGTTTCATTAATGTTGCTATAATGGGTGGTAAGTGGTTCAGGGAGACCTGCAGAGTCAGGAAGAGAAAGAAGAACTTTGATCCCCTAAGGTGAGCTCCAGAGCTCATTTCCCCTTGAAGACCTACAGAATTTAGGGAAAAGTGACCTTTAGAAATCTAATTAGCTATAAGGAGGTCTTCCCAAAACTGTCATGCTCCCAAAATTCCAGAGTAGGTAGGAGCAAGTGAAGGCTAGTTCAAAATCACCTCTCTTCCCTTCAACCCAGACTACTTTCATTCTCTCAAAAACATGTGAGAAAAGACAGGATACTTCTAGCTTCCTCCTTTCCTCCATCTTCTTTTTTAAGTTTTGTCCCACTTTAAAAGCATTGTCCCATTCACTTAGTGATGTAGGAACATATTTGTGCCCGACCTGTGTGGTACCTTCTGAGCATGTTACATTGGTCTGATCAGCCACAGCTGGACACACTGTACATTGACCCTGATGTCGATATCATGTTGTCATTTTGATCGTCTTCAGCAACAATGATGAGTGAGGCAAGAGCATAATCTTCAACACTGTCTGACTGGGTGAAAGGTTCTGTCACTGTTGAAGTCACTGTTGTGTTACCATGACAGGTTACTTTTCTTCATCTCAGTGAAATCCCAGCAAGTAGCAGTGCACCATTGATTTGGGTAAATGCATAACCCACCAAAACAAAAACAAAACCTCTTTAAATAATCTTTTAGGGGAAAAAAAGCCTATAGGCCAGTGAAGATGGAGACTACTATTCTCTGTCTCTACCTAGTGAATAAAATGCTTACAAACCTGGTGATAACCTACTTAATGGTTGGTTGCTTAGAAGGAAGCATCCACTGAGAATCTGACCCAGCAAAGCCATCTCCCTTCACAAGCCAAGCTATGAACCAAATGGGAGAGGTTTTGGTTGGACCATAGTACAGACTGAACTGGGAGATGAGTCCTTGCTTTGCCTGGTTTCCTATATTATGACTCATGGCTAGACTGAAACCAAACCAGCCAATGAGAGTAAGGAGTGAATATGACAAAATGGCAGGAAAATTTGCCCCATGGCAAATCATACAAAATCAGGTTTGATAAGGAACCCCACTTTTCTTGATAGTTATAGGGCATGAGACTTTCTAAAAGACTCTTCTGCCTATGGGAAGCCAGCTTACAATGCAATGAGCTTAATAAAAATCACAGGTTCATGGGTTAGAGCTGGGAGGGATCTTGGAGTTGGCTTCCCCATCAGAAGCTACCTAGAATCTCAGATGTCGGTTACTCTGATGTTAACTGCATCCCTCCTATCCCCTGAAGCAGCCTTAATGTTGCTACAGGTGTGCAATGAGGGATTTCAGGATTAACTCACCTCTGGTTAGTTACTCTGGCAAGTAGAGGCTGTCAGTTTCAATGTGTGTTCACTTGTAGGTAATATCTGGTCTACTCCTGGAAAGATTTCAAATTAGGTTTCCCTTACCCACTTTAATTTTGTAGAAAAGAAGGGAGAAATGAAAAGGGGAGAGAAGAGTGGGGGGTGTGTGTGTTTAGGACAAAGAGCACTGCTTGTGCCAGTTGGGAAATAGATGCATGGAATTAAGGCTGCAACAGAATTGATCCCCCATCCCAAACTCTAGCCTTCATTATTCATTAAATAGCACTATTATCCATGGGGAGGGAGCTCCTAGTTCAGATACAAGGAGGGTACATTTACTTAATATATTTCCCACACAAGTTACTACTTGTAGAGGCATGGGTACCAGATGCAACTAGGACAACGTGATCAGGGCCCGCCTCCGATGGGTCAAAATTTAGAAGGGGGCACTGGGCACGTTTAGCCCTTCAAAAACTTAGAAACAATTGAGTTTGGCACCAGGTTACCAAGAATTGTTAGTTAAGATAAGAGCCTGAAAGAGAGTAGCTTCCTTCCCCGAAGACCAGGTGAACTGTGACCTAGCTTAAGGCTTCTCAGTAGCCTGGTTGAAGATGTCCCAGGGTCTCTTCTAGCTTAACTTAATTGAATTAAAGGTTCATTTGGTACTTTTGATTCTTCATATCAAATGAACTTTTGGTTCATTTGGTAATACTTGCCTGGGGTGTGTTTTGTCTAGCTTGCCTGAGTTACAGAAAGTGTTCATTTTATATCTTTAATGGAACCATTTTCAAAAACTGTTTTTTTTTTTCTTACAGCACTCTAAGAAATTGTATGAGCTTCCTCATTTAGGAGGGAAGACAAGTGCTTGTGTGGTAGCTAGAATTCAGTGTTGAGGTACAAAGGTCTGAGCTGCCCCAGAACTGGAGCCTCTGAGAGAATTCTACTCATAAATTTCCTCCATTAGGGCATTGTCTTTTTTACAGTTAATATTTCCACTTTGATCGCCAAGATTATTTACATCATTGAAGACTATTTGCTTATCCAGAAGTCAAAGGCTTCATTTAAAAATATGGCAATAGCAGACCTAGCTCTAACCACTGGACTCCCCTGGAAATGCCCTCGCCATTTCTGTTTGGGGGCAGATTGGTTCTAGCTGAGGGTGGTTATTGGTGGATCCAGAGACAGGCTTACTTAAGACAGAGTATTGTAATGTTGCGAAGTTCCAGGTACAGACTCTTACACTTTTTCCTCTTCCTTTGTTTTTCTTCTTGTGTTTATCTTTCCTTTCTCCTACCCACATTTCCCTGACCACTGCCTCTCTAGTGCCTGTCTCAGTGTCCCGTACCTTCGCCTTCAGCAGAGGGGAATCCTTGGCAGGCTCCCCAGGTAATCGTGCATGGCTGTCTCAGGGGACGCTGTGGAACTTAGGGGACTAGAAGGCGCTGGTTGCCCTGCCCTGCATGAGGAGCTGGTCTGTACCTCTATACCAGGATAGGAAGTGGGTCTGAATTGAGGACTCATGGCCACATCATAGAATGCTACATATTCACTCATGCAGAAGCATAATAATTTACATGTTCATTTCAGAATTTACCAGTATAATGATGGAATACATCTGTGAAATACACATACAAAGTCCTAGATAAGCTATTCTATGTAACATGGCATAATGGCTATGGAGCCAGGAGAACCCATGTCTAAAGACCTGCTTCTAATACCTACTAGCTATATAACTGTGGATGAATCATCCAGTCTCTCAGGCAACCCTCTGTATTCACAGGGCATCTCTTGCCTTAAGTTATGTTCAGAATGAAGCTCCTGACTGTCCCAGGTGAGTTGCTGATCCACAATGATGGAGAAAGTTTAGCAGTTCCCTGAACCAATAAAACCACAGGTTTAGACCAAAAAGAAAACAAGAAAAAACCTTGGAGCAACTTTCTAATTAATTCCATGTCTCCTATAAAATAATTAAACATTATGTATCTGTTGCTATTTTCCAAATGAGGTAGAACCTGAGACAAGTACACAGTTCAGTAAAACCTTGATTAACCAGAATCCAATTCATCAGAAGTCTTAATGGACTGGACTTTTTTTTTCGGGGGGGGGGGGGGTGGGGGAGGGGATGAAGAAGCAAATGACAAACAAAACAAACTTTCAGATTCCAGAGCATGCCTGGGGATTACTTAATATTCAGCCCAATCTTGAAATCCTCTGTATCTCTAGAGGTCCTGTGATTATAAATAATACCCAGAAGGATGCTCTGGATTCCCTGAAAGAATCTCAGATATTAGCGAAGGAGGTCACTGAATGCCATACTTTTTTAGATTAGAAGAGTGAACTCAGAGGTTTTAGAATTTTCATCAATAAGGATTGAAATCGAAAGGATTTGTCTGCTTAGCCCTCAGGTAACCAGAAAAGTTTATTAACTAAAACGTTCTCCAGGCATTCAGTTTGATCAACATTTTACTTGATAAGCTTCACAGTTAATCTGGGTCAGACTGGGCTCCAAATCACAGGGTCCTATTTGCAAAGATCTCTTCACTAATGCTTGGCTGATGCATCAGTCCAGTGAGTTCTCTTCTGAATTTTTCATCCTCATTCTTTATCCTTATCTTGGTTCTTAGATGTTTAGACATGGGAAGGAATGGGAGATATCCAGTTGGAGCAGCATGAGTTGTTTTCCCTCACTCTATGTGATAGAAGTAAGGAATGATGAGAGCAACAGAAGAAAAACTGGAAGAAATGTGAAAGTGTAATTCTTTCTTCCTACCAACCTTCCTTCCTATTGCCTCATTTTAGCCAACCCCCTCTTCTGGGCATCTAAAGTAGGTACCCCTACTTTAGATTATATGAGGAATATATAGATTATATATGTATATATATATATAATTATATAGATTATATGAGGAAGTCTCATTCCCATTTGGGCCCCCTCTTTGACTGACAGCAGTCTAGAAATGTCATCTTATATTTTCATTTGCTATTTCCCTTTGTAAGGTGGGAGTAAGAGGTATGCACGTGCACGTTTTTTAAAGTGTTATGTTTTTAAAGTATTTTTTAAGTGAACCCCCCCCCCAAAAAATGAGTCTCCTGATCACATAACGTAAAAGAATACAGCACTCTTAACCATCTTTTCCACTTCTTAGACCAGTGCTAAGTGCAGTTGAGTTGATGTCAGAAGTGGGTCCAGGGTCTGGAATGGAGAAGTTCATGGCCACATTTAAACTGTTGTTTAACATTATTATTATTATTAATGCTAAAATGTTGTTCATAGTGGTTATTTCTCTATAGGACCCTCAGTTTGAGTTGAGAGAATGGTGTTGAGTGGTATAAAAATTTATGAATATTTTTGAAAAGCCATTAAGATCAAATGTTCTCATGCCCCTGCTAGACTTACATGGGCTCCACAACCTTCTGCATTGTCATTGCCCCTCCTAGCCATTTACTCTTTCTTTTCCTGTCCTGCAGAGTATCTATCTGTGACAGATGTGAGTCCTTCACTGATAGAGCCTTATGGAAACAAAAGAAAAACAGAACTTTCAGGAGACGCAGACAACTGTATTTTAAGTTTCTTTTTGGATACCTGGGTTCAAGCCTTGCCTCTGGTCACTGATAGCCATGTGACTGTGGGCAAATTAACAGATTTCAGCACTAGATCTTTTCTCCCAAGACTAGATTCCGTACTTTGAAATCCTCAGACAAAGTATTATTAATTAGTATATTCTCTGAGTACTCAAGCAGTCTAAAACAAATGGCTTTTTTTCTTTTGTGAAATATGATCAGTTCTGCTAGAGTGAACATTGGCGTGTGAGCAATTGATTTAGGATCATAACTGGGATCAATTTGCAGAATTTAGATTATGATCAGAAGTTGCTGTACCAGAATGTTTTTTTTTAAGCAATCGGGGTTAAGTAACTTGCTCAAGGTTATGCAGCCAGTTATTTCTGGGTGTGGTGCTAAGTATCTGAGCCCTGATTTGATCTCCAGGTCATCCCAACACTGGAGCTGGTGCTCTTTACTTGCTGAGCCACCTGGCTGCCCCTACCTAAATGTTTTGACAGATTCTTTTTGACGTTCTGTGTATTTGTGCCACCAAATAATGGGTCCCAAAATTCTAACTTTTGCTATTTCAGGGTCATGTAACTATATGCAATTCCAATGAATTTGGCATAGCTAAATGACGATAAGCCAAACTCAATTCTCTCTCTCTCTCTGTCTCTCTCTCTCTCTCTGTCTCTGTCTCTCTCTGTCTCTCTCTCTCTGTCTCTGTCTCTCTCTCTCTGTCTCTCTCTCTCTCTCTCTCTCTCTGTCTCTCTCTCTCTCTCTCTCTCTCCCTCTTTCTCCTCCTCTTTCTCTTTTTCCCCCTCCCTCTCTTCTCTCTCTCTCCACTTCTTTCTCCCTCTCTCTATCTTTTTCTATATCTTTCTGACAGTCTCTATCTCTATCTCAGTTAGAAGGAAACTCAGAGATCATCTAGTCCAACCCAAGAATCCCCAATACAATTATTGTCAGCAGTTGTGATCACTAACATGGGCCTCACTGCTGAGGATCCAACAGGTATATAACAAATGAGCATCATGCCAGACTTCTGCTTCACATCCCTATCTGTGCACACTAAGGGAAAGTACCACCTCTGTACCACCCAAGTTTGAGGACTCACTGATTCTATACCCAGGACACAGTTGGGAGGAACCATCATTTCTTCATTTTGACTCATCCCATGTCACTTGTAGATACAGATGCTGCAACTCAAGCAAGGGTCCTAATTGCTGTGGGGTCTTCGAGTTCCTACCTGTTACCAGGGGGGTAGGGGGTAGGGGTGGTAAGGCTTCTGAAGCATTGGAGAATCCTCATCCATGCCCACACATCAGTTGTGCCTGTCATGATTTTTAATCCTCCCTCCCCCACCACCCCAGTCAGAGCCCGCTTGGGTAGCATTCTCTTTCCTAATTTGTATGGTTCCCCTCCAGCATTAAGGCGTCAGATAGCTGGTGATGTTTACCAGCTTAGCCATAGCTGTTCATAACAGGTAGGATTCCCACACTTGGACATCCTTTGACTAAAGCCTTTGGTCAGGGTTCTTTTCCATCCTCCTTGGAATGTACTAGGCTTTCCCTCCACACTGTATTTCCTGAGTCTGTGCCTCTGTGTTCTTAGAAAATACCAAAGGAGGGTGGCTAGGTGGCACAGTGAATAGAGCACCAGCCCTGGAGTCAGGAGGACTTGAGTTCAAATCCAGCTTCAGACACTTAACACTAAATAGCTGTGTGACTTTGGGCAAGCCACTTAATCCCAATTGCTCTCCAAAAAGCCAAAAAAAAAAATACCAAAGGGAACTAGACAAGGTAAACTTGTTTGCCATGCTCATGATATTGGTCTGTTCCTAATTTCTTCTTTTTATTAAAAGCATTTCTATGTCCCTTATTTAAAAGTACCTAAGTATAGGCACATACTTACTTGGAAAGCAAAGTCATCAGTGTCCTATCTAGTGAGGAATGTCAGATTGGAGGAACAAAACAAGCTTTTACATAGAATTCAGACTAGCTGGGGTTCAGACTCATCAGAAGGAGCATTTCTCTTTTTTTTCTTGTTGTTGTTTTTTGCTTTTGGAGGGGGGGGGGCAATTGGGGTTAAGTGACTTGCCCAAGGTCACATGGCTAGTTTTTGTTAAGTGTCTGAGGCCACATTTGAACTCAGGTCCTCCTGACTCCAGGGCCCGTGCTCTACTCACTGAGCCACCTAGCTGCCCCAAGCATTTTTTTTCCCTTAAAAATAATTTCCCCACAAAAGAAAAATTGATATCAATTATTCCTTTAAAAAAAAAAAAGAGAACTGGCCTTCTGGTCTCCAAGATCTTATCAGTCCATGCTCTGCTTCATGCTTACAAAGTCTGAGGAACTCAGAAACCACTGATACTTCACCATATTTTGTATTATGGATCTTTTTGGAAGTCTGCCTAAACCTATGGACCCTTTCTCAGAATCATATTTTTAAATGCGTAAAATAAAATCCATAGAATTTCAAAGGAAACTAATCATACAGAAATGTAGTTTTCAACATATTTTTTTAATAAGTTAATGGACCCCAGGTTAATAATTTCTGGTACAATCCAACCCAAACTTGACCAGAGGTTCCCTCTATGATACTGCTGACAAGTTAACAATCTGTTAAATTTTGTTGTGTACCTGGAGGTGTGTGCTGCTGCTGCCCGTCCACCACCTATGACTTGGGTTATAATATCACTCTGATCTCTGATTTCACAGTGTGCCAATCCTAGCTCCCAGAGTCACAGGACAGAAAACCTTTTAGGGGGAGGTGGTAGGAGATGGTAGAGAATGGAGTGACCACCTCTCCCTGTTTACAGGGAGTAAAGAGCTGGGACCAGTAGCAGCCACAGAAAGAAGTGGAAGAAATTCTTTTAGAGCCTGAAGGGATATGGGAAATGAGCCAGTTCAACCTCCTCCCTTCCCAGAAGAAGGAAATACTATTATCTCCCTTATTGTGAACCAAGAGATAAAAGAGCAGCACCTAGCACAATGGCCTTCCTAACCTATGGTTGGGTGAGACACGTATTAACACAGAGGTTATCAGAAAGATCTAGAGCTTTCCTAGGGCTCTGCCCCTAACACACCCTCCTTCCCCATTGGCAGTGCACATATCATTTGGGGTCAGGACCCTTAAGCTGAGCCTGGGGTTTTAGATCTAGATACCACACTAACAGATAAGCTTCTCCCCGAGGGAGGGAGGGACGGACTGGCCTACTTTCCACAGTTACACAAGACTGAGTTAGGTGGGCCCCTGCCGAACCAGTCAGGACTGAGGAGCGGTGCCTGCCCAAAAAAACGGCACCATAACAGAAAATGAAGTAAATGTTTTTCTGCTGGATGTGTCTGCCATTAACACAAACTGCTATTTTGGTGGCACCCTTGAGAATGCCCTCCAATATCCCTGTCCCGACTTATTAACCTCTCTTATTAGAGAATCAGCATGGGACAGTGAGAAAAAGGTACTTCCTACCTGAGTGATCTATTGAGATCTGAATCTAAATCTGATTAAATCTAAATCTAAATCTAAATTAGTTCTTATGCACCAATGAGCTGCTGTCCCTTCAGTCCTTATCACTAAGTTAGGCAGGTAAAAAGAATGAGCTGTACCTGGCCCTTCTGGGTATATGGTTGTTAAGAGTTGTTGTGGCTAAACAATTAATTACATTCTTCCAGTCTGCTGATGGGCCTCTCTCTCATCTATTAAGCAGCTACTTGGAGTCAGGAAAATGAGTTTGAATCCTGCCTCAAATTTTTACTAACTGTGTAACCTTGAGCAAGACACAACCTCTCTCAGATTCCATTTCCTTATCTATAAATGGGGATAATAATAGACCTACCTCACAGGGTAGTTGTGAAATCAAATAACAACACACACATACATATATATATATATATATATATATAATATATACATATGTTTACACGTGTGTGTATTCTAGCTATTATTAATAATAAGTACTTATTATGTTCCAGGAACTGTGTTAGAAACTAGTGATACAAGGAAAAAATTGTTTTAGTAGTATAAGGTATTCCCAGATGAGGAACTCCTTCTACTAAAGGAAATTAGCACCTTCTCTGAAACTTAGAGGAAGCTTAGGCCAGTGAGAGGTTGTACCTTGCATGGTCAGTAAATGTCAGGGGCAGAATTAGAACCCAAGTTTCTCTGGCTTCAAGGCCAGCCCTCTCTTCACTAAACCCTGCTGCCTCTGCTCATTTAGAGGTATGTGCAAAACAGCTGCCAGGTAGTCTTGGAGGAAAAATCCCTAACAACTAACAGAAAAGCTTTCAGATGTTAGGTGGTGTTTGAGCTGAGTCTTTCGTGAAGGCAAAGGAGGATTACAAGAAGTGGAAGATGGGGAGGGAAAATTAAGCCTTAGAAGAAATATCTAGATCACCTTCATCCAGTGAGAGAGAAAAACCTGTTAAGGTCTGCAAAATATCTACAGTACTGACCTTCATCCAAGTTCTTAGACCAGTGACTGTGCAGCTGGGTGGCATAGGGCATAGAGGGCCAGGCCTGGAGTCAGGAAGACTCATCTTCCTGAGTTCCAATCTGACCTCAGACACTTATTAGCTGGGTGACCCTGGGCAAGTCACTTAACCCTGTTTGCCTCAGTTTCCTCATCTGTAAAATGAGTTGGGGAAGGAAATGGGGAACTGCTCTAGTATCTTTGCCAAGAAAACCCCAAATAGGGTCACAAAGAGTTGGACATGAGTGAACAACAGCAAAGGCCAGTGATTGAGGTTTCTTGATTGCCAGGGGCAGTCCTCTTTGAAAGATTCTAAATCACATCTCAGGGAAATCCTAGGTCTTTACCCTTGAGCCATTCAGGCCCTGAAGCCCTCTTGGGAACAAGGACCCAATTTTCCTCCAAGATATTCACTCTCAATCCTCATGGCTATTAGAAGAATGTGACCCACTTACTTCCACTTGGGTCCAACCTTTAAAGCTGATGCCTTTAAATGATGTGTCTCAGTTAGTGAACATAAGAGTGTGGTTAAGAAAGGGATTCCTACTGCACTTTACTATTACTTCTGGTGCATGTTTTGCCAAATGGATTCAAGTCCTTTTCATCAGGGGGCTAACCTCCTGTACTCAATACAGGTGCTCAATACAATACACATTTTAATTGGATGATGACCACCCTCACATATAGTTTGGTGAGTTGAGATACAGGAATTCAATTTCCCAAGATTACTCTATAGAATTAGGACTAGAATTCACAAGCTTCTGATTGCTGCACTCCTCAGTTCACATTATAAATGCCCCTCATTGTAAGTGCTCTCCTCCTCGACAGTTATTTGGGGAGGGCTCAAGGATAGACTTCAGATGGAAATGGGGAAAGGCTTACCTTTATCTTCTGTGGGTTGCTTTATACTTCAGCACTTTCATGGGGTCCCCATAACCTCATGAAACATTCAGGCAGATTGTAAGCCCTCTCACGCCACAGTAGACAGTCCTCCTAAGTAGCTATATATTAAAAACTAGGTTAATTGTGGCCAACTTTCTGGTGACGAGATTCTCTGAAGTCACATAGTCTGGGTCTCAGGCAGCAGACCGTTCAGCAGGTACGTAGAACTTGTGCCCTGCTAGCCTAGCCTTGGAGATATCAGGGTCACCTCCATGTTATCTTGAGACATCAGGGTAGTATTTGTAAAAGTTCATAGTTGAGGAAATCTGAAGGCCACTTGCAGAAGTTGGACCGAGAGGTAGCACAGTGATGGAGCACACGTATGGTGCTGTCTGCTTCTGTCTGCCTCAGGTTCTTCTGTGAAATGGGAATACTAGCGCCTACCTATCTTACAGGACAGTAAGAGCAAATGAGATACTTTGTGAACCTTAAAACTAGCTATTATAATTATTGTGGATGACTTTGTGATGGCATATACAATGGACACTTAGATCAAGGAAGCGAGTTTTGAAACCAACCGACTATATTTTCTTTTTCTCCATTTTTTGTTTGGTTTTGGTTTTTTGGAAGCAATCAGGGCTGAGTGTCTGAGGCAAGATTGGAACACAGGTCACCCAGATTCCAAGTCATGTGCTCTATTCTCTGGGCCACCTAGCTGACCCTTTTTCTCGGAGTTCCCCAGCAAGAGAGGTAGTATGGCTAGTGGGAAGAGAGTTGGCCTTAGAGCCAAAACTTGAATTCAAGTACTGCCTCTGATAACGTATTGACTGCATGACCTGGGCTCTCTAGGTACCTCTCTGTCTTAGAAGTTGTACAGATGATGTTGACTTGCATTGGTCCATGAGGTTTCTATACCAAGAAGTTCCATATATGAGATCGCAGATCTGGTCATTATGCCCCACCCCCAACAAATTTTTTTTGCACAGGAAACTTATGGAGATCTTCTGGAAAGTTAGGGGCCAGTGAAATCAGGGGATTAGAACAGGAGGCCTGTGGGTAACCATAACCAAATGATCAGCCATTGGAAAGTCGCCAAGTCTGTATGCTGGGAATGATGGGTCTGTGAGAGAATAAATGTCACACCTGGTGCAAAATTCCTTCTAGTTAATAAATAAATCACTTGGTCCTATAAGGCAATTAGTGTTCCCAGCACTGTCTTTTCATCTTCTTATTCTGGTCCTTCTTTGCAGCTACATGAAACCAACAAGGGGTGATTATAGTCCTGTGGATAACCTCGGCATCCTTCCTGACAAAGTGTCCCGACTTCTTCTATGTAGAAGTAGTAAAGGGAAGGGATGAAAGAAGGGAATGTTTACCTGTTCAGTTGTTTGTGTCAGGGGATTCCTCTCTAAGGCTATTGACTATTTGTATAAATAACCTGACACTTCCCCCAAGAGTGTGCTCAGGTTAAGAGCAAAATAAAAGGGGCATATTAGCACTACCCAGTGTGACCATTTCTTAAAAGTCCAGAGGTACTCAGTAAACGCCTCTCTTTGTCTCTTTTCCATTTTCCAACCCTTTCCCTCCACCCTACCCCACCTCCATCTTTTCTCCCCCTTCCTCGTTCACCCTCTCCTCTTCCTCTTCCTCCTTCTCCTCTTTTGTCAACCTCTGCAGTAAACCGATCCCCTTCTCGCTGCAGTGGGTTGAACCGCTCTGAGTCTCCAAACCGAGAGCGCAGTGACTATGGGGGCAGCACCACCCAGCTATACAGCAGCAACAACCTCTACACGCCTGACTACTCAGTCCACATCCTCAGTGATGTGCAGTTTGTGAAGGTAACCCTCCAGGAGGGCTTTCCATTCCTGTTGCCTGGCACCCCTCTAGTTCGCACAGATCCCACAAGGCTAGGCAGCTGCCCAGAGCCAAAGAGAAGACAATCAAGCATTGAAGGATCATCCCCTAGGCTATATTACCCTATAATTAACAAGAAGTGTCGGAAAAACAATCAACATTCCAGCAATGAGCTCGGAGGTAGCCATTTTCTAATATTCATAAAGACATTTTTTCATTAACCTTCATTATTCCTCATGTTATACCCAGCAGCACTCTCGTAAGGTAGGTCTCTTTGTTTCTTTCTTTCACATAGAGAAACTAAGATGAAGAACAAGATACAACAGTTTTCCCTGGGGCACAACAGAATTCCAAACTTTTGGTTCCATAGTCAACATGGTTCAGTTTTGCTTGTGTGAGTTCCTTAGATATATAAATTTAAAGAGAGACCATGTTGCCTAGGGGATAGAAAGACATCTTTAGCATCAGGAAAATCTGTGTTTGATTTATGTTTCTAATATATACAACCTGCATGACCCATGGCAAGTCATTAATTTCCTTGGAGCATAGATAACTCTCTAAGACTGTAACTTGCAGAGTAGGTGTTGACATGCATTAACAAGGGGAGGTTCCTCACTGGAAAACCAATTTAATATGCCAGTTAAATATATTTAATATGTATACCAATATCAATTAAATATATATATGCATATATATTTAATACCTATACCAATTAATTAACAAGTATGGGCAAAATAAACATAACAATATCAATAATAATGAAAGCAGGTGCTTTTGGAAGAGAAGGTATTATGATTTCAGAATGGTTTAAGATTTATAATTTCAGGGTGTCTAGGTGGTGCAGTGAATAGAGCACTGGCCCTGGAGTCAGGAGTACCTGAGTTCAGATCTGGCCTCAGACACTTAACACAAAAACTAGCCATGTGACCTTGGGTAAGTCACTTAATCCCAATTGCCCTCCAAAAAAAAGCAAAAAAAAAAAAAAGGTTTATAATTTAAAGCATAAGTTGACCATATTTGCCCCAAATCCTTTTTATTCTCCTATATAACTCCATGTCAGCAAGATTTGATGGGGAAAAATTCTTCAAATGTCACATAAAACAGATTACCACCACAGCTGTATGTTAAATGAGAGAAAAACAAGGCTTATCATGCCCTTTATTTAAGTTGGTGTTGACACAAAAACTTCTCAGTAAATATCCTTTTTTTCCTCCTAGTCCCTTCTCTTTCTTCCCCCAACACTCCTCCCCCATTCCACATCCCCCCTCTTCCTTGCAGTTATTTCTGCAAGTTGCTGATCTGGGCATAGTGTAGGGGGAAAAGCACTGGACTTAAGAGTTTGAAGATCTGGGTTTGAATCTTGGATTCACAATCAATCAGGCAATCAATCAATATTTATTAAACACACACTACGTGCCAAATATAATGCTAAGCCCTGGGAATATGGAGAAAGGCAAAAATAGTCCCTGCCCTCAAGGATCTTACAGTTGAGTTTGGGAGAGTGTGTAAATAATTAGGTATATAAAAGTCATGTGTAGAGCAGGTAGAAAATAACCTTAGAAGGGAAGGCTCTAGCAGCCTTATTAGTCATCCATCCTAGGGCAAACCACTTAACCTTTCTTGGCCATTACTTTCTCATCAGTATACTGGCAGTAGGATGATTTATGCTAGCTGGTTGCCAGGGTTGTTGTGAGAATCAAGTAAGCTAATGATGGCAAAGCCCTTTGCAACTGTAAAGTGCTTTATAAATACAAGTTATTATGGCTAGCAGCAGCAGCAACAGTACCATCATTGTCACTGTACCTGGCTGACCTTTTGAACCAGCCTGACTTAGAGCAACAAATTGTCTCAAGGGTGCTCACTCACATAGTAACCCTCACCACATGTTTACCATACTAGGGTTTCAAAGAAGGCATTTTGGAATCACAGACAGAAGAAGAAAAATTCCTTGCACTGTTGCAGCAAAGGCACGATGTCTGGTGTTTTACAAAGGAGAGTGATCATTTCAACATGTCTCTGAGCATAACAGCTAGAGCTGTGGGAAACGCCACATTAAAACCACATTGTATGGGGGAAGGTTAGAAGATGAGTGTGTATGAAAAGAAACAAGGTACATGTAGCAGAACAGAGGAACGTCGATTTAGAACTGGTCATCCAGTCCAAGCCCCTCATTTTACTGATTAGGAAACTGAGACCCAAAGGGGTAAAGTGACTTGTCTGCAATCACACAACTAGCAGGGAGGAGAGCTGGAATTTGAACTCAGGTCCTCAGACTCCCAAATCAGTGCTATTTCCACTACACCATTTCCTCACCCATTGGGATCCTCAAAAAGTGGGTATGGGAACTAGCATATAGACATGGTAGTACCTACAAATTAAAGATATAGTTGAATTACAGAATGAATCTGCTTTTTCACAAGATAATTCTCTATGACTATCCTCTTCACTCTGGAACCATTTCACTGTTAATACAAACCGGTACTAGAGTTGAATAAGAGAAATGAATGACAATAAGATCTGAGCTGCCGATTCTTTTTTCTTATTAGCAGTGATAGGGAAAGTGTTGACAGCAAGGGAAATTGGGAGTAAAGGCAAGAAGTCTTTGAATTATTTGAGGGCTTTGTTAATTTCCCCCTCCACCATTGTTGGTGATCGGGATAATCATGGTAGAATTTGGCTGATGCTTAGATTAGAGCATCCTATGTTTATGGAGACATTTTTGATAGGGGTGGACTTGGTACTGCAAGCCAAGAGACTTCTTGCGCAACATGAAGTTTTTGTAGGCCTCCATGTATTTGGGGAATAGGAATTCAGTGGTTCCTCAAAGAGCATAAAGCACTATGGCTTGTTCCATAAGATCTATCATGGGAAGACACTATGGATCCTTAGGGGAAAAAAACTGCTAACCAGAGAACCTAAAAATAATTGTTAACTAGGTTTTTACATTTTTAAGTTTATTAGTTAACTAATAATTGTTAACACCTAATTGTTAACTAGGTGTCTTTATTAGTGAATTTTTGAAAGGCCTACAGATATTACCTCATGTCATCACCTGTAGCATGTAAGGAAGGGTGGGAAAGAAGGTAGGGTTAGCCTAAGCTTCATTTTGCAAATAATGAATGAAATTGAAGCACAAAAAGCCTAGGTATGAAAAGATCAAAATTAATATTGCCTTGAGTTTCTACTTGTATTAATTCTGCAATATGTTGTTTGTCCTTGACAATCCTTGTGAGTTAAGGGGAGATTTTATCTCTTACGAGGAGACAGCAAGTAGTTTTGATTCCCTAGCAAAGATTACAAGATGCAGATAGGTCCCATAAAAACTGAACATTTCTTAATTGTCAGAGAGGGATTTCATTAGCTTCGCCTGAATGTTCTCAGTATGGCCAATGGTAATGTTCCACAACTACCTTTCTTGTGTGTCAATAAAGAGGGTTCCCTCCTTCTCATTGGGGTTGCTGGCTTTATTGAGACAAACAGTCTGACTTGTTTTGTTAACAATTATATGTGCCACTGTTAATAAACTGATTTTGCTAAGAGTATGTACCTCAGTTTACCTTTATTAAATTTACTTAAGACAAGTGAAGTATTGGAAGAGCTCTGGTAGAATCCATGTTTATTGAGTTATAGGCCAACCATGAAGGGCAGTGTCCCCTTTTCAAATCTTGAGGCCACTCTTCCACTACAAATATATATCTGAATAGCTAAAATGTTTTCTTCCACTGAGGAATCTAAGACAAAGTATCATGTGTGGAGGAATGCGAGAAAAGCAGAGACCAGTTAAATCTGCATTCAAAAACCTTGTCCAAATGTTTTATTTGAAATGCTCTATTTTATTATAAGATTTATAATATTGCTTTGCAAAGGAGGCAGTTTGTGAGCTCATGCCATGGCTAAAAATAGAACATTTGGGTAGATTCAAGTTCTATCTGAATACCACAGGAAGTAATCATTAGATAAAAGGATGTTTTAGTCAAGTTGTTTATTAGGCACTTGCTGTTTGCTGGAGACTGTGTTTTTTATTCTTCCTTAAGAATGAAACAGAGCATTGCTTCCATCTCTAGCTGGTTCCTTTATTTCTCTTTCTTTTGCCCCATTGAAGGGAGGAAGGGGGACTCTGAAGGAACCTGTGAATAATAACAGCAGAAGAGAATGAAAGAGGATGGTATAATTCCATAAGAATTCCCTAAGCTGGAGTGTCCATAGTGACTTTCTGAGAGATCTAGCTGCCAGGACTCGACATCCAATTGGCCAGAAGTTCCCCGGTTGCCCCTGAAGGGGCAAGATAGGATTCTACAGGAGTTCAAAAGGAACACTTAATCCTTGTCTGAGATAAAACATAGCATTAGATTAAACTGTGATTACTTTTAATTGAGAATTAGTGAGTACTTTATGAAAGAGCACTCAGATATTTATATAACTTTAAAAGATGGCTCTATACTTTTCAGGGGGTGGTAAACTATAATGCAAATACCAAATCTGACTCCCAGCCTCTTTTTGTATGGCCTCTGAGCTCAGAATGGTTTTTACATTTTTAAATAAAGTTTTATTGTATTTATATACAGTATATGTATATGTATATGTATACATATATATATACACGTATGTAGTTTGCCAACCCCTGCTTTATATCTTTAATTGCCTTATTGGTTACTGTTGTTTAGGACTTTTGATAAAGAGAGATATTATTTATTAAAAAAAAGAGAGATAAAGGGTATGTTTGCCTAGCCAAAAAAGAAAACAAAAAAAAAACTTTGCGTTTAAACCACAGGACCTTGAACTTACCATTTTATCACCACCTAGTATAAGAGGAATAATATTATAGGGTCTATTTATTTACTATTTATTATTTATGATGTAGTGTCAATTTGATCATATATTAATATATAATATATTTATTATATTATAAGACTGACTAAACACCTTGAAAGCTGCAACCTTAAAGTTAAATACTAACAATCTAAGAAAGGTATTCAAGCTTAACAAGATTTTTTTCCCCAAAAATTTAAGATTAGTCTCTGGTCTTTTTAGCTATCAAACGAAACTTCCTGAAAATGCCTCTTTGTTGTCCATTAGTTGCAAAATAACAGCAGCCCTGTAGCCCCTGACAAAATTGTAAGGGATTGCTTAGTTAGTATTTGCTTCTGTGGAAAGAGAAAAGGAAGCAGGCACTGTTTCTGTTTGTTGGAAATAAGTTTGGTTGGGAAAGTCTGGTTGGGTAACTCTGGAAAAAATACAAAACAAAACACTTTGCAACAGTAATCTCCAAGGTCCCCTTACCCCACCTTCTTGTATAACCAGTCACATCTATTGGTCAGTCCCAGCCTTGAACACATCAACTAGGTCTTTTATGCAAGTCCATTATGACCTCTTGTCCTCTTCCCTCCCCTTCTCTCCCTCTCTCCTTTCTCCTCCCTTCCCCTTTCCTTTCCTTCCTTCTCCTCCCCTCTCTTCCAGTTCTCCTTTCCTTTTCCCTCATCTCTTCCCTTTCTTCTTCTTTCTTGTCTTCTCTTTTTCTTCATTTCCTTCACCACATATTTACCTTTCAAAACCCCAGGTCCATCAGCATTCCCATTACCACTGGCCCCCATGTCCATGGTATTATGAAAAGGGACACCCTTCCTCCCTCTAAAAACTCTACCCTAGGAGCAGCCAGGTAGCACAGCGAGTAAGAGCACCGGCCCCAGAGTCGGGATGACCTGGGATAGAATCTGGGCTCAGATACTTAGCACCACACCCAGAAATAACTGGCCGTGTAACCTTGAGCAAGTTACTTAACCCCAATTGCTTTAAAAATAAATTAATAAATAAAAATTTAAAAAAATAAAAACTCTACCCTAATCCTAGGCCTCACAGGAAGAGTATTTCAGATTTAATTGCTGAACTTCGGTTTGACCATTATAAAGTAGAAAGAGAAAAAAAAAATACATGAGCTGTATAAATAGCAGGGCCCAGAACTAGCTGTTTTCTCCCTGGTTGTTTGTAAACCTAGTAATTACAAGTTTGTCATTCTTTTGAAAGAAGACTACAATTGAACCATACTTAATTTGGTGATGTAGAGGTCAGGAAATGTACTTTAAATTATGCACTTCAGGGAGGCACCAGGGAAAGGCTTCACTTGTGGAAAAATCACTTGGTTCCATTTTGGAAGCAGGTTTTGATTATGAGCTTTGGTTCAATGCCTATGTACTAGACTTCTTTTCTGTCTTATAGATGTCCAGAGGTGCCAACCAGGTGAAGGTGACCCCAACACTATAAAGCAGTAGTTGGAACACTGAGTCCCGTTTGAGTCACCTCCCCTAAAGAGATTGAGAAAGGCCACCTAAGTGGGATTATGGAGGGCAACCTAATGTGGCCAGGTACGTTGGTAGCATGGAGAGCCAAGCCTTGGATGCTTTTACTGGGAAAAGGAATAGTAAAGGTGATGTACCTGAAACAATCCAGTAGAAAAGGACATAGGGATGACCAGCTGTAAAAATTCTGGTATTCCACCACCTAATAATTATCCGAGTGGTAGTGCTTAGCTGGTGGGGAGAGCCACATTGCCAGATCTATCAGGGTCCCCCAAATTTGAGTGCCAGCTTTCCTTGAAAACCTGCCCCACTTTTGGAGATTTTGGTAAATTTTGAACATTGAATGTAATAGACAGTCAATAATATTAATTGAGCTGAATTAAAATAGGGAAGGCTTATCTTTGTCATCCTTTTATCTTCTAGAAGCATAGACTGCCTCTTTTGGCTGGAGTACCCTGCTTCGGTATTTCACTCAAGTCCACTGTTTTAGTAAGAGTCCCAATTCTAAACATCTCTGGACCCAGCCTTCCTGACATCAAATTTACTAGTCCTGCATCCCACTTGGTACCATTTTAGAAGAGGCTTTCAGTGCCTTAATCTAAAACACCAACTAATCAGTTAAGGCCTCATGACATAATTAGTAGAGATAAGGAAGGGACCTATGATTCCATTTGGTATAAGCAACTCCTGGGGGAGGGAACTCCTTCTACCAATGCAGGCTGGCACCTTCTCTGCAAAGCATAGTCTTAGAGAGTTGCCCCAAACACTGAGAGGTTAAGTGATTTCCCCAGGGTCACACAGCCAGTATGTTTCAGAGAGCTGATTTGTCTTATCTGGCTGGCTAGGTGGCCATCACCCCATTTCTCCCTTGCCACTTCATCTGTATCCTTCACAAGGCTGCAGGCACAGTGGAAGAGTGTAGTCTTTTCCAATAAGTATGGTAGATATTTTGGGTGAAGGATCCTTCTAGGCTTTCTTAAAGTATCCCACATAAAAATAGACTTTGTTCCAACAAAAATAAACAGAAAATAACAAAGACAAGAGAAAAGGGGTGGGAGAAATACAGATTGGTAAAGACCAAAGAAAGCAGTAGAGGGGAAAGAATGCTAATCTACAAGTGAAACACACCTGATAATGCATCTGAAGCATTATGAAAATTTTAAAGTGTTATAAAAATGTAAGCTACCAGTTTCCCATATCTCTTTGCACTCACCCGTCCCATCCTCTTTCCACAATAATGCAGAAAAGTGAGGAAAACGCCAAGTTCTCATTAGGCCGTGCTCTAAAGCAATTGTCCGGTTCTTAACTGTGATGATAAAGCATGGTTACATTGGTGAATTTGAGATTATTGATCATCACAGAGCAGGAAAAATTGTTGTGAATCTCATGGGCTGATTAAACAAGTGTGGTGTAATCAACCCCAGATTTGATGTTCAATTGAAAGATCTGGAAAAGTGGCAAAATAATCTGCTACCATCCCATAAGTTTGGGTTTATTGTGCTTACAACCTCAGCTGGCATCATGGACCATGAGGAAGCAAGAAGAAAACACACAGGAGGAAAAATCCTGGGATTCTTTTTCTAAGCATGTAAAACATACATACAAATAAAATTCTCCAATGGACAAAAAAAAAGTAAAATGCCTTCTCTTGCTCATTGTACAGATGAGGAAACTGAGGCAAACAAGGTTAAGTGACTTGCCCAGGGTTACACAGCTAGTAAGTATCTGAGTTCAGATTTGAACTCAGGAAGGTAAGTCTTCCTGACTCCAGGTCCAGCACTCTATGCACTGTACCACGTAGCTATACTGTTACTGTTTGTATCTATAGCTGTTTGACTTTAGGCAAGTCACTTGGCTTCTCAGTTGCCTTCTCTGTAAAATAAGGGGGTTGAAATAGATGATTCTTGAGGTCCCTCTCATCTCTACTATTCTTTGATGGGAGATTTCACCAGAGTTGAAAAATAAAAACCTGTTTACAAACCATCCTTTTGCCCCAAGATAGTATAGTAGAAAAGAACACTGCTTCTGACATCAAAAGACCTTGGTTCTAATCTTGCTGCTGACACTTCCTACCTATGTGACCTTAGGCAAGTTCAACTCCCTAGGTCTCAGTTTTCTCATCAGTTAAATGGGGAGATTGAATGAGATGGCCTCTGAGGTTTTTTCCAGATATAAATTAAGGTTCCTATGATCTTCTTGCAGGTACAAAAACATTGCATACAGGTTTATCTACCATAACAGCCGTGGGGAGCTAGAAAGACACTTGGAGATTATCTAGAGTTCTAGATCAAGTCTCTTGTTTTACAGATGAAGTCACTGAGGTCCAAGGAGATTCACTGCATTTATTTCCCTAGGAAGAATCCACAGGAGCATAGATTTAGAATAAAGAGGAGACCTTTGAGGCCCACAAGTCTGCCCCCCTCCCATTTTGCAGATGAGGAAACCGAGTCCAAAGAGAAGCAATTTTGTTGAAGTCACACAGAATGTACCGCATGGTACAGTGGGAATTTGAACCGAGCTCACTGGTTCCAAATCCTGAGCTCTTTTCATGTGCCATGCTGCCTCTCATTATCTCATAAAACATGCTTCTCAATTACTAATCAGACTTCCTGTAACCATGATGAATTGATTAAAGGCCATGGAGGGCATTCCCACCTTGTGTGTTCCTTTCTCAAGAGTTTGTTGTTGCTGTTAGTAGTGTCTGACTTTTTGTGAAATACTGAAATGGTTTGCATTTTCTTTCTCCAGCTCATTTTACAGATGAGGAAACTGAGGCAAACAGGGCTAAGTGACTTGCCCAGGGTCATATAGCTAGTAAGCATCTGGGGCCAGATTTGAACTGAGGTCTTCCTGACTCCAGGCCAAGCACTGTATCCACTCTGTCACCTAACTACCTTTTTTAAGACTTTGGGTCACAGCAAATACAATACAAGTACAAGTAAAGAAAGGAATGACAAAACTTGTGGGGAGGGCTGAGAACTCAGTTCTGGGGAGCAGGCAGCCCATGTATAACCTGGGAGAGCCTTTGGCTGATGGGTCACCTTCAGCTCTAATCATTGTCGTACCCTGTCCTCCCTTGGTCCCTGTCCAGTTATCCTTCACTGTTTCCCTAATTGCAGTTAGATGTGCACCCAGATGAAGAAGTCAGGGAAAGGCATGTTGTGTTTGGCGAGGATTCTGGTCTAGGGTGTTGCTACCCAATCAGGTAGCTGTGGGTATATGGGAAGGTCTTCCCTGTGCTTCCCTAAAGCTTTGCTTTTAGCAAAGTCATGCACATTCAAAATATGTGAACTTTATCCTTAGAAACAGTTGTTTCAACTTATGTTGAACAGGAATGTGACTCAGTTTTGCCTTAACCAGAACTTGTGCAATGAGAGACTCCTGAGGCCTACATTTGCTCAGGGATGCTGCGGGGGCTCTGGCCCAAGAGGATCTCTCAGCAGAGATGGAGACAGCAAGAAAGCAGCCAGTGACTCACAGGAGACTGAGAAACCACTCAGATTCGGATGAACTAGGAAATCCTTCATTTGGCTCTCAGGAAAGACCACATCTAGGTTCCTGAAACAGCTGAAACCCAGTCTCTGTCATTTTCTGACTCATATGGAACCAGCACCAAACAAGCTGAAGCACAAAGGTGTCTCAGAAGGTGACCTGAAACTTGCCACTTTTCAAGTGGGCAACTTCAGTTTTGCCCAGAGAAATCTAATAGAATCATGAAGCCCTAAGGCCCAGAGTGGTTATTTACTGATAGTCACAAAGCTAATTAGCGCCAGATAATGGAGTCTTGGATAAGAGATGCCACATTGGTAAGCAGGTTCTAGTAACTGTTCCCCACCCAGATGAAAGCCTCTTATTCCTTGTCTCTCTTTAAAATGACTCAAGATTTGCATTGTGACGTAAGCATTACTTTATCAATCAGTAAACATTTATTGAGTGCCTACTATGTGCCTGTCATTGTTCCATTACTGTTTCCATTTGGATCTGGAAATATTGCACATCAAAAATTGTACCCCAAAAAACTGAAAAGGGAGGAAAGAAACTATGTATTAAAAATGTTGTAAGAAAAATTCCAAGTTTAAAAAAATCTGTAAACACAATGGGACATAATAGAAAAAGAATGCTACCTTTGGAGTTAGGAAAGACCTGTGTTTGAATCACAGCGCTGACATGATTTGGGTTCTCAGTGTTCTCATTTGCAAAACAGGGGAAATAATACTTGTACAGTAATAGTTGGGGGTATAATTATAGGGAATTGAGCCCTGTTGTGGCCTTTCTGTCAGTAGGGTGATTATAAGGAAGAATGGTGTTTTGTGTTTGTTTTTTTAATTGTAAAACTCTTCATAAATATGTGTTACATTAGAGTTTTGTAGCTATGGGATGACAACCTGAAGGGTGCCATGTTGGTTTCAACTCCCAACTGTGCCACAGCTGGCCATTTGATCAAATTGCTTCCCCTTAAGGAGACTCAGTTTCCTTATCTGTAAAAATTAGAAGAGTTTGACTAGGTCCAATCACTAGTGGTCCCTTTCAGCCCTGGCATTTCTTTGTGTCTCTGAGTTGTTTGTTTGTTTGTTTTTTTAATGATCCAGAGAGAGACCAAAATAATTTCCCAAAACAAGGCTGTTGCCTAGGATGTGGTGAGGATGACATATGCCACAGACTAGGTGGGGACTGGTATGGTTAAATGGTGACTTAAATGAGAGATCCAAATCATAGAAGCTCAGAGCTAAAAGGGACTCAGTGGCCATCTGTCCCAACTTATTCCCGAAAAAGTTTTCTCTCCACAATGTTTCTGGCAAATGATTGTCCAGCCTTTGCTCAAAAGATTTCCCATTGAGAGAATAGGCTAGATACCCATAGTTCCTTTCACAGAGACCCTCAGGGCATGAACTTGAGGCCTGTGGCCACTTTGGCTGCCTTGCTCTGAATGATCTCCATGTGACTGGGGTTTTCTCTAAATTGTGACACCCAATGAACCAATTCATTGTTTATTCTTCTAATCTCAGGTTCCATCTCAGCAAAATAGGAAGTCTCCTGATTCAATGGCAGTGTTTTTGATTCAATATTGCACTCAAAATGTGATATGACCAGGGCAGAGTAAAGTGGGACTATCACCTCCTTATTTCTGAAAAATGTACTTCTCTTGATTCATTCTAAAATGACATTGGATGGCCTCTATGTTTCACTGCTGAATTATATTGGCTTTTCTATACAGAAAAACAGAAAACTCCCAAGTCTTTCAGAGGACAGAGAAGAGAGAGGAAAGAAATACTTCCCCAGGCTCATGAGTACCCAAACACACCCTTGCCTTCAAGCTCTTTCTGGAGCCCACCTCCATCTTGTTTATGAATCAGAAGGGTCTGTTGGGAGCAAAATTGTATCCAATGTACAGTATGCTTTGGGTGACCATGGAAATTCATCATCATATGTGCTGAACTATATACTTTGGAGAAGGTATAACACTATCCCCTGCAGACATAGATCACCCCTGCTACCTGCCCATCATTCTTTACTTACTACATCCTTCAGAGCACCTACATCCCCCAACCTAAAAACAGATTCTGGATTATAATAATTCATCAACAGCCCAGACAGAACTGAAATAGGACTTCTGGGTAAAGATTCCTTAGAGCCTTTCTTAACATAATACCCAGCCATAGTACTTAGCCTTGTACATAGCAAAGAAAATGGAGTCTCGTGGTGCAGTGAGTAAGAGCGCTGGCCTGGAGTCGGGAGACCAGGATCTGTTCCAGTCTCAGATACTTAACACCCACACAAAATAAGTGGCCGTGTAACCTTGAGCAAGTTACTTAACCCCAATTGCTTTAAAAAAAAAAAAATGAGTCTCTCTTTTTATAGGTCCAAGAGGGAAAAAAAACAACAAATTTTATTCTTTAATGTCAAAACATTTTTTTTTCCTTTCCAGAGTTCAAAAATGTAGGGCTGTAGAAATCTAATACAGAAAAAAACTACTGATCCCATCAGATTTTCTTACATAAAAGAAAAAAGATTTCAGATGAATTCCTTTGTAGCTACTTTCCCTTTAACACCACAATTCTAAACAGCAAAATTCCCAGGCCTCTTGAAGAACTTCAGAGCTTAAAGTTATCATCTGAAGCAGCTGTGGTACAATGAAAGAGGTATTAGACTGGGCATTGAGATTTGGATCCCAAGGCCTAACTCTTACATCAACTTTCTGTGTGAATTTAGGGAAATCAGTTCCCCTCTGGGCCCCATTTCCTCATCTGTAAAATAGTGTGGTCAGCCTATATCAAGGATTCTCATCCTTTGTGACCCATGGACTCTTTTTAGCAGTCTAGTGAAGTCCAGGGACTCTTCACAATAACATGGAGTATATATATATATATATATATATATATATTTTTTTTTTTTTTTTTTAAATCATTGTTCTAGGAAATAACTATTTCAGTTAGAGGTTAGTGAAAATTAAGATGTAATGTTTTTCTCCTTCCATGTTCATTGACCTCTTGAATCTACTACAGATCTCCATTTAAGAACCAGAGATCTAGAAGGTTCCTAAAACCCTATTAGAGGGCCCCGTATGACCTGGAAATTGTTTGAAGCTAATTTTATGGTCAAGGATTTTCCCAAGTAAGTAAAGGGAAGGAATTGACCCAGGGTCTAAGGTGTGGTTATCCTTAGGAGCCAGAGGAAGGGTTTTCTGCTTTCTCCAAAACCAGGCTGCTTCCTGTTTCCATGAGTCATTGGCTGCTTTCTTTCTGTCTCAGACCTGAACCATTGTAGACAAGGATTTCTCAAATCACTACTCCAAGAGAGAGTTTTAAAGGCCAGAGTCCTGGTTGTATCTTGAATAAATTTCTATGAAATGGTTAGTCTAACAGAGCATAGCCCTTGACAAAATTGTAAAGTAGGGGAAGTTTGTTTTCTGTATCTTTCCATCCTTTGTTCAGCCAGCCTCTAGAGACCACACATCCTGCATAGTCCTCATTATTATGGTATATTATTCATGCACCTAGGGAATCTAGGTGACTTCATAGCTAGAATACTGGACTTGGAGGCAAGAACTCCTGAGTTCAAATCTGAGTTCAGAGACTTACTAGCCATGTGACTCTAAGCAAGTCGCTTCCCCTGTCTGCCTCAGTGCCCTCATCTGTAAAATGGGGATAATAATAACACCTACCTTCCGAAGTTGTTCTGAAGATAAAAGTGCTCTGTAAACCTCAAAGTCCTATAGAAATGCTAGTTGTTATAATTATATAATACCTTGCCTGTCAAAGCATATCCCTCTCCCACACCCCCACCTCACTGTAGCTCCAGGCTCTGGTCTGCCTTTCCCAGATAGTGTCACTGATGGGGAAGATTGACTTATGCTTAGGACTCCCCCTACCCCATTAACTCTTCTATTATAATTTACGTATAAAAAAAAAATACTCATCATGCAATCTCAGAGCTGGAAAGGACTTCAGGGGCCAACTGGTCCAACCGATAACCTGAACAGTTATATAATATTTATCAATCAATCAGCATCGATTGGTTGATATGTCGTATAATTATACAACATATCTGACAAGGTCATCTGACAAGCCTTTGCTTGAAGACCTCTAGTGAGTGAGAATTCTGCTACTTCCCAAGCGAAGACTCTTTGATGGTTCTAATTGTTAGGAAGATTTCCTTCATAAAATCTAAATTTATCTATTGACAATGGCCACCTGTTCCTCCTGACTTGGCCTTCTGTGACCAGACAGAAAAGTCTAATCCCTCCTCCAGAGGAGAGCCCCTTGAAGTCAGCTCTCAGGATCCTTTTTCTTCTTTTTATACTTTGTCTTATTACCTTAAGACCCTGTCTTTCTCTAGTGTTTGTCTAGTTAATTAGCATGAAAGTATTAAAGGTTGATATCAGTATTGAGTTATCAGACTCAGAAAATACATGTGTATTTTAAGGTTTGGTTTAGATTTTGCTACTAGCTCAGAAAGAATTTGTCACCAGTTGAAGAGATATTTTTGAATAGGGTGTCCCAGCTCTTCTGGGTGTCCCTCATCCTCTCGTGTAGGTCCAGAGGCCAGTGGTAGATAATCAAAATGGTACTCTCTCTTGTCCTAGGATGAGAGGGTTGCTTACACCAGTGATGGGCTCCACAGGTTGAGGTCTGCTTAGCCCATCCTGAGCTGTCTGTCCCTCTCTCTGCTTTCTCCTAGATCACTCGACAACAGTATCAGAATGCACTCACCGCTTGCCACATGGACAGCTCTCCTCAGTCTCCAGACATGGAGGCCTTTGCCGATGGAGATTCCACCAAGGCACCAACTTCACGTGGAACCCCACAGACCCCTAAGGATGATCCTGCCATCACCCTTCTCAATGACAGGAACAGCCTTCAGTGTAAGTTAATAGGGTAGGTCAGGGGGAAGTATCCAAGGAATTAGGAGCCATCAGTCTCTCTGGCTGCCATCTGGGACCTCTGGACCACTCCAGATCAGCGGAGTACTTTGATGTCTTCTACAGGCAGTCGGATAGATGGCTTGAAGAGCCCTAGTGAGGCAGTGTACCTGAAGATGGAAGAGATCTCCTTGGTACAGGAGGAGCTGAATGCCAAGGAGGAGAGCAGAAGCCCTCAGTTCGTGCTCCCGGCCACTGCTCTCCCAGCCAGACCAGGTCAGATGGTGCTGCGGTTCATAGACTTTTATTTTTTTTTTCTTTTTTAAAGCAATCAGGGTTATGTAACTTGCTCAAGGTTACACGGCCAGTTATTTCCGGGTGTGGTGCTGAGTATCTGAGCCCAGATTTGATCCAGGTCATCCCGACACTGGAGCTGGTGCTCTTACTCGCTGAGCCACCTGGCCGCCCCTAAGCAATTGGGGTTAAGTAACTTGCTCAAGGTTACACGGCCAGGTGTTTCTGGGTGGGTGCTAAGTGTCTGAGCCCGGGATTCGATCTCCAGGTCTTCTCAACACTGGAGCCAGTGCTCTTACTCACTGTGCTACCTGGCTGCCCCCGTTCATAGACTTTTAGAAGAGATCATCTGATGTACCATATTCTCCCCCACTTTACAAGGGAGAAAACCAAGGCTCTGACAAAATGACTTTCTCAGGTCACCGTAATAATAACTAACATTTCACATAGTGTTTTAGTTTCCTATTTACTTTATGCATGCTGCCTCATTTGGTCCTCACAACAACCCTGTGACATAGGTGCCATTTTCATTCCCATTTGAAAGATGGAGAAACTGGGGGCAAGAGAAGCTAAGTGACTTGCCCAAGGTCAGGGGCAGGATTTGAATTCAGCATTCTATTCAATCTATGTTGCCAGGCTGGTAAATGGCAGGGCACTGAGTGGAACCCGGGGTCTTTCTACTACAAAAGGAATATGGGAATGATCACCCATTAGTAGGAGAGTGGCCAGTGAGACTGAGTGAAGGGAACATTGGTATTTGACTTAATTCCTAGGCCCAGGTGAGAAGTTCATTTCCCTTCATTCTGTAAGTGCTTTAGTCAGTATCTTGACCTACCAAGCCCCGGACCTTCTTCAGCCTCTTAATGGTGCTGTGGCAAGGCTGCTTGGTGGAATTCCACCCTGAATTAACCTCCCTGGCACTAACTCCTCTGACTGTAATGAACCCAGGGGACTTGTACTCATAAATCTTTCACCTCTACTTTCTGAGTGTCCATAATCACAGAACCCTAACTTGAAACACTAGGCCTCCTGGATCTGCCTGGCCCCTGAGCCTCTTGGGGCTCAGTGATGTCAACACCACCACCATATCTGGCCTAGGATCCACCTCCTTCTTGACATTCTACCCCCACATACAGATCCAAATGACAAGATGGCAGCTTATTTAGAAGGGAAAATATGTAGGTGTATATGTATGCATGTATATGCATATGTCCATATATGTATTGTGTTGCATTATATAAACATGCACATGCATGTATACATGTCTATATATGCATATACATATATTCAGAAATAATTCATCAGGAAGAGATAAAGCTTATAAAATAAATATGTATAATGCAAGTGAGAGGTTCCTCAGCTTTAATCCTTAACTAGGATTGTCCAACCCCAACCCTAACCTATCCCTTCTAGGTAAGGTGCTCTATTCACCTAGAGCCATAGTTCTCAAGCTTTTAGGTCTCAGGACCCCTTTATATTTTTAACAATTGTTGAGGGCCCCCCCACAAAGAGTTTTTGTTTACATATGTTATAGCTATTGATATTTACCATACTGGACATTAAAGCATCATAGTACTATTCCAAAAGGTTTCTACCTCATAGACATCCTGAAAGGGCCTTATGATCCCCATACATAAATCTCCCACCTGGACTCTTTAGATCAAATTCTTTGGTTCATTCTTCTAATCCCAGCTTCCCTCTCAGCAGAACAGGAAGTCTTTGGATTTAATGGCTGGGTTTGGTATTCCACTCTTTTTTCAGCTACTTTCAATCACTTGGCTAACCATTCATTATCAGGCTCATACTGTCTACAGATTATTGCTATGCCCTGGGGAGACAGGAAGTTTAAACAAGACCCTGCTTTCATTGATATTAAAATCTTTGAGAGGATAGGAAAGAACCAGCAAAAGTTTTCTCCATCAGAATAATTCAGCCCAACCCACAGGTCAACCCTCTAGATGTATAACAGGTGACCTTTCCTTCACTCTGACCAGTCATTTTCCCATATTTCATGTGATGAGTGTTGTGCCAATCGCTCCACAGGTGGGTGCCCCCCAAATCTGCCTCATTGTTATTGGGACTTCTAACCCCACTGCCTCAGATCCTACCATTCAGCTTAGGAGACTGGTTTCATCTCCCTCACATTTTGAAAATGACCCCAAACCCCAATGGCATGGGGCCATTTATGTTTTAAGGTTATCCCTGAGATACATTTCGCTAGGCAGTAAGCTACTTTGCTAAGACCAGAAGAAAGCCAGGTAATTTTGTTTGGTTCTCAAAGTGGAGTGGGTTTGGTGGGAAAGAGAATCAGTGTAGTACAGTGGAAGACATAGTGCACTTAGAATCAAAAGCCCTGGGTTCAAATCTCATCCTTGCTATTTACTGTGTGACCATAGCCATTTCATTCCTCTGGGTCTGTTTCCCGTCCACTGTAAAGAAAGGGTGGATTTACTAGGTGCCTTCTAAGACTGACTGCTTCCTGCACTAAATTTATGATCCTAAAGTTATTTCCCACTTTTCCTTCTTCCTCCTCATTTCTTAGAAACAGACAGTGAATGTTGTAATCTCATCTTGGACTCAGAGGATCCCAACCTGGGGAGTATGACTAGCCCCTCCAGCAGTGACTTTGAGGAGACACTGGGCAAGAAGTTGCTAAGAACTTTAAGTGAGTACATCCCCACCCAACTGGCAAGTCTCTTGGTGGGGAAAGCCCTGGAGGTGCACAGTCATTGTCATTGTCACAGTCACAGACAATCATTGGAGGAGTTTGCTTTTTTTTTTTTTTTGGAGGGGGGAAAGTAGGGCAGTTGGAGTTAAATGAGTTGCCCAAGGTCACACGGCTAGTTTTTTGTGTTAAGTGTCTGAGGCCAGATTTGTACTCAGGTTCTCCTGAATCCAGGGCCGGTGCTCTATTCACTGCGCCACCTAGCCGCCCCCATTGGATGACTTTGAAGGAGCCAGAACTAGGACCGTTATTTTTACCAGTTTGCTTAAGACTATTACTGAAGTATCCCATTCAGTAAGTACCCAGAATTCATTAACCAACTTGCCAAGCAAACTAAAAGAAATAAATTCAATGTAGAGTAAAAGTCAAGGTTAAATAGAGTCCGTTCCTATAAATAATGATTACTTTTTTAGAACTGGAAGAGACTTTAAAGGTTATCTAGTCCAGCCATCTCATTATATAGAGATATTGAGGCCCAGAGAGGTTAAGTAATTTGGCCAAGATCACACAGGTGGGAAGTGGCAGAGTCAGATTTGAAGTCACATCCCCCTCTGATTTCAAATCCAGCACTCTGTCCACTGTATAAAAAAACAAGTTATCCCTGACCCAAATTGATTTTTTTTTAGTAGAGCACTTGTTTCCTCAAGGATCTTACTTTATTATTCCTATACTGTGTCATAGTGGATAGAGTTTGCCTTGGAGTTGGGAAGATCTGGGTTCTAGTTCTGGTTCTGATACACCCTGGCTATGTGACCCTGGGCAAGACACATAACTTCTAGGTGACTCCAACAAGTTGGTAATGCTATATGTTGCAGAGAATGTGCTGACCAGCACTGGTAGAGAGACTTCCTTTCCCACTGAAATCTCTGGTCCAGTCACTGTCCCTATCTACATTGCTGATTGGGCAGATTCCTGGCAATGGGGCACGATTCTTAGCTGCTCCCATCAACACTAGGGACTCTTGATTTAGCAAGATGTGTTAGAGCAGGTACCTAATATGGAATGTGAAGACTGAGAACAGGGAAATAGTCTCCAAAAGAGAGTCAATTCAGCAAGCTTCCTAGGTGCCAGGCACTGTGCTAATAACCTCAGTGGGTTCAGAAAGGCAAAAAGTCCATGCCCACAAGGAGCTTACAGTCTAATTGGGAGGGAAGGAGGTATTACATGGTAATTTCATTTCAATGATCAGTAGCTGCTATTTGTCAAACCACAGATCATTTCATTTTTGTCCTCCTCTTCAGACAGAAACACCTTCTTAATTCTAAGAAGAAACCCTCCACCCCCATCCATAATGCTTACAATGGCAAATGTGAGGAATGCTTCCTTATTTCACTGAACTGGGATTTAACTTCCTCCCCAATTGGGATTATTTCACACTAGTCCAACCTGCCGTATTTTTACTTCTTTTGTTTATCTTCTGAGGGAAGTGGAATGTACTGTAGTAAATATGGGTTCTTTAAAAATAATACAAGGTTTTGAAATGCTTCACAAATGGATCCTAAATCTTGTAATGTCTTTTCAGGTGTTGGGAAAAGGAAGAGGTCACCAGATGGGGAAAGGACCCCTGAGGAGAATTCCAATTTAACACCTCTAATCACATGACAGGAAGTGATGCTTGAACAATAGGTGGGTGGATGGATTTCCACATGCTTTGGGAAAGACCGTCCTTCTATCATCTCCTCTACCCCCAGAGACCTGCCAAAGGCAATAAGGCGCCATGTTTTTTTTTTTTTCTCCATGTTTCCTAGCTGCCAATTTCAGCAAATATTTCTTCTCACTTCCATTCTGGCTCAGAGCCTTGCTGATGTTGTAAAGGAAACCAGTGCCTTGATTGGAACATTATGGAAATGGTTCTGACACCATGCAGTAAAGAAGTGACCAGAGCTTACCAGCACTCCCTTTGAGACCCATCTCTTCCAGTTCCCTGGTGGATCTTTGGGATCCCCTGGTGCTGGGTTAGGCCATCTGTTTTCACTTCATCAGCCCTTTCTCTAGGAAAGAAAGCCATTATTGACCCAATTGAAACATCTGCACATGACTCAGCTCCGGGTGGGCCAGAGGATAGAGAGGCAGGTGAGAGAATTGGCCCTGGAGAGGGAGTAGAAGATGAAGTTTCAAAGCATTATTTGAATAAATTTTTATATATACATATATAATATATATACACATACACACATACATGTATTTGTGTATGTATATATGCATATATATTTATATTTATATATTTCAGTATAGTCTTTAAGCACTTAAAACCTCTTCCAGTGGTCCATTTCCTATTCATGAAGGATTCTGGTGGCAGAGGCATGCTGGTATCCAAACTGGTTTGGGGCATGGTAGAGAAGGATCCTTGAGTAACTAACTATTCTCTCCCTGGAATAGACAGCTGGGGCTGGGCCATACCTTCTGTATGCCTTGTGCAGCACCCAGCAGTCACCAGTTCATAGGTCTGTGCTGGAAGACAAGCTTATGTGGATTAGCCAAAGGAAGCCAAGAGATGAAATTTCTGGCTTTAAGGAAAGTAGCAAGAAACTTGTAAACAGTTATGGGAATGAATTTTGCTTATTTGAGAAACCAAAGAGTGCCAGGTCAGTCAAAAAGAGTGACCCTTAGGTGTGTTTCTTTCTCAAGGAACTGCAGTGTGCATCCCCAGGAATGCTGGAGAATCACTTCTCACACTCTCCTTCCTTTTCTTTCCCTCTTCCCCCTCTCACTGCTAGACTGGCTGGCCAGCTTAGCAGCCTTGCCCATTTTCTGCTCTTTCTCAAGGGATACTGAGAAAGGGCAGTTTTCAGAAATAGCCATATGGCAGTGCAAAGATTATATTTTGGTATGCCCTGGCATCCCAGGTCAGAAATAAGCGTGCCTATAAAGAGCTCTTTTATCTTTGGTCCCCTTCTGTTCTGGCCCATCTTCCTAATTGCTGCCCTACGGGCCTGGTGCCCTCAAGGTGCCCAGAGTTTGCCCCTCCTTAAGCATTTCACCAACACTAGCCCTCCCCAAGTGCCCCATTTTCCAGAATTATCTCTCCCTACTTCTTTTCACACACACCACCCATCTACTCCAAACTTCTCATCCCTCAGAGGTGATCTCAGCTGAATGCTAAGAGGACACCAATCAGATTCATCTAGTTCATACTAAAATGTAAAGTGTTTTTAACTATCCCTGGGTATTTGCATTTTTTAAAAGAGTGCTAGTTCACACAAATGAATGTGTTACTGTTAGACCTCAAAAACCAGGGGGAAAAGTAAAAGAAAGGATTTCGTCAGCTTTGAGGGAAAGTTTGGGAAAGGGCATTGGGGGGGTGGGTGGAATGTCCATCGTAACATCACTTAGATTGCACCACACAGACAACCACCCACTTAAATAAAACCAAGCTTTTGGAGATGTCAGAGACTCCTGGAAAACGCCAGAGGGCTTACTGCCTGCTGCCAGAGTCCTCCCTCTCTCTTCCCCCAAACCAGAATCAGTTTCTCAGTGTAGTGGGTGTCATGAAAACCCCACCTCTAAGTGAAGTGAAAGAGAGTTAAGAACCTCAGTGTGTGAGCTATGGCCCTGCACATTGTGGCATTGACCTTTTCCTTCCAAGCCTGGCTGGCAGCCCAATGGTGCATGACCTCACATAAACCCTCTTGCCTCATAAGAATATATGTAGTGTCTAATAATTACCCCAGGACTTTCAGTGCCACTGGCCAGGACTAGAAGACCTTGTTTAGGTCTGTCAGGTGGTTTGAGTCAGAGCAGCTATTTACCCATTCTTCTTTCATGCATGGGCCAGAGGGACCTAGATCTAGGCCACAAATTCTTCACACGACATCCACTTGGCTCCTTATTCCCTCCTTCCCTTCATGGATCAGTCCTTGGGTCTCAGCTCTTGGTTATGCTTCTACTCCATTGAAGAGATCAGAGGGAGAACCTGTCATCAATCCCCTCCCTGGACCTCATTCCTCACCCCCAACTCCCCAGCCAATAGTTCATTTTTCTTCAGGTAAAAATACTCTGTGTGAAGATTTTAGATAACGTATTTATGAAGGGCCAAATAAATTGTAAATAGTTTTTAAATAAAACGCCTTCTCTGGATTGTGGCTGATTATTCTTCCCTATAATCTATGTAACCTTAAGAAGAGGCCATACTGGTGGGAAAAGTCCATAATTACAATATACAGGAAGACTGGGAATGGCCATTTTTTGGTCTTGTGTGTACATTTAAACAAAATTTCCAAACAACAAAGTAATTTGGATGTTCCCAATATCCCACAAAGAGATTGTGCCTGAATTTCTTAGAGTAGTGCTTTCCTAAAGCAATTCCATACTCTGACCATCCTAGAACAATTCAGGTACCGTCAAGTTCCTATAGATTATTTTTAATTGACTTTGGGTCTTAAGATGCTGGTAGGGAGCACACACAGCTACTCTGACTCTAATTCTAGTGAGGACACCTGAGAACACTAGAATGGATCCATCTGCCTATTTAATTGAGGCTGGATGGAGTCTTTGGCTGCTCCTTTGTCATTGTTGGGTGACGTGTAACACCTGGTAACTGTCCTAATTGCTAATACTCTACTGGGTTAGTTACCTAGGGAGAGGGGAAGGAAGGGGAAGAAAGGACAGGGTGAGAATAGGAGAAAGAGGAAAGACTGGGGAGAGGAAAGAGATGGGTGAAGGAGAGGAAGAGGAGGGGAGGGAAAAGGAAGGAGAGTTGGAGTTGGAGAACTTGTCCTGGCCAATCCAACTTAAAAAGGATTCCCAAGGGCCCCAACAGAGTGGAAGAGCCCACCAAGGATGCATAAAGAGGGACTCAAGTGACCTGTAAGGTAAGGGCTAAGTTTGTCTTTCTTCTTCCTTCCTGAGATAGTCACCAGTTAGGTGAAAGTGAAAAATATTCTTAACCCTCTGATTTATGAGTAGGTACCAGGGCTTCTCAGGATACAAAAAGTAATCCAGAAAGAAAAGGGTTATAAGGGAACAGAGGGAAATCCAACCCTTGTTAAAAGTAGGGAGATGGGGCAGAGTGGAGAGCCTGCTAAAGCGGCAACAGTAGTAGCATCTACTTTGTAAGACACTAATGCAAGAGACACAAGAGTAAGTAGGAACCTAAGGAATCTTGCAACTAACCTCAAGAGGAAGATAGGATACTTTGTAGAAGTAGGTGAGCCTGGATATTAGGAGTTTGGGGAGAACCTCTTCTCTCAAGAAGAAAAGGAACCTTGGAGATCAAAGAAATGGAACTGTGTGGCTGTGTAAAAAGAGACCATCTGGGGCAGCTAAGTGGCACAGTGAATAGAGCACTGGCCCTGGAGTCAGGAGGATTTGTGTTCAGATCCAGCCTCGGACACAACATAAAAACTACCTGTGTGACCTTGGGCAAGTCACTTAACCCTGATTGCCATCCAAAAAAAAAAGCATTTGATTGTCTCCACAAATACATGGATAAAATAGTTGTAACCTCATCCATCTTTGGCGGCTAGGTGGCGCAGTGAATAGAGCACCAGCCCTGTAGTCAGGAGGACCTGGGTTCAGAGTCAGCCTCAGACACTTCACACACACACACACACACACACACACACACACACACATACACACCTAGCCACGTGACCTTGGGCAAGTCACTTAACCCCAATTGCCCTAAAAAAAAAAAAAGAGAGAGAGACTGTCCTCGGCTGGCAAGCACAGGATGAGCCCCATGGATTTCTATCCTGAGGGAGACCTCTATTACCTTAGACATCCCCTGCCTGACCAGGATGTTCTGATGAGATTAACTACGGAGAAAATATTCCCACTGGAAAAGACCTGATCTTTGGGAACTCCTGAAGGCCCCAAGGTTAACTGTTATAACACCAAAGTTAACATGTTCTCCTCCCAATCACCAGACATCCTATGCCTATTCCCTCAACACCCCAAATAAAGTGACAGAACTTTACCACCTCTTAGGCCAATGTAAGCTTTTCATTCTCCTGGCTAATGTCACCCCAGAGCTGTGTGACAGCCTATATATGTGAGCATTTTTTCTTGACCTGGAGTCATTACCAGCTCCCGGCAACAGTCCACCAGCCAGTTACACTATTAAAACCCATTTTCTTCTCTTTTAGTTTTGCCTTTTGATTGATTGACCTCCAGACAAATGGACCGAGGTAGGAGTAATTATTTCCCAAGAGGGCCTTAGACCTTCTGGGTTGAGAAATACCCCCAAATCTCATGGTGACCCCATGTTATAGGAATGTAAATTTTTAAGATCTTTCCTGCCCCTAGGTTAAGTGCACCTGGAACCTGTGGTGGAAGGCTTGTTTTCCAGGAATGCCCACACCTTGGTGCTTTGTGATTGGGCAGTGGGTCAAGAGGGTTGTTACATTCTCTGACCCAGGAGAAGACTACATAATCCCTGATGTGAAACTTTGTTTTGGGGCTCACTTTGAGAAGTGTTGTGTGATTTGATCAAATGAGACTCTGGGCAGCCGTTGAGAGCCCTCCGGCTTTGAAAAACTCAGATGTTGATGCTTCCTTCTCTGGTAACTGTGATTTGGTATGGATGTAATGGTTGGACAGCTGGAGGCCTGTCTGCTTGAAATGTTTCTGTCTGTATACTCTGAAGTTTGGGGTGCTGACTTTTTCCCCTGAACTAGGTAGATAATATGTTTGATTGATTAAATCAAGATTGTTAACCCATTTTGAGTTGCTTTCCTTTAGAAAAGCAGATTAAGAACCTGTGTTGGCAGCCACCCTGGGGATGCTGAGGTGCTTGCTGCTACACCCCACTGAGTGCACAAAGGTGGTCAAATCTAGACTTGATATTGTTATTAGGAAATGTGCTGTCTTTTCAGAGCCATTACCCAAGATAGGGCTGAGAACCTAACTCATCAAGCATAATGACCACCACTTGGTAAATCAGAAAGAGCTTGGAATGAGCAAATGAGAAGTCCTGGAAGAAAAAAAAGCACTTGGAGACCCAGGTGGTTTGAGCTCTTCTTCGGGAAGATGGTCATGACCTTGGAAGAAGAAGCATGTGGGAAGGGAACTTCTGGCTATGTAGTGAAAAAAAAAACAGGATTTGGTTTCTTGGAACATGCTTTATATATTAGATTAAAATAAGAAATAGAACAGACAGAATCCGTGTCTCCAAATTAGAAGATACCTCAGAGGCATAGGCATTTTCTAATCCATATATGAACACGAACTCATCTAAAACATATCCAACCATCCAGTCTTCAAACATTCAAAGGTAGGCTGTCCCACTCTTAGATGACTCTAATTGATAGAAATTAGTTTCCCACAAGTGTATGCTTGCCTCACTATATGTCTATTACTCCTATTGTTGAACTCTGGGTAAACAGAACAAGCTTAATCCTTCTCCCACAGGGCAAACTTTAAAAGTCTTGAAAATAGCTATCATGGGCCCTATCAAATAAAACTTTTCTACTGTAGTTTTTTCAATCAGTCAATCAACAACCATTTATTAAGCATCTACAATGTGCCAGGGATTGTGCTAGGCATTGGGGATACAAGTATAAGGAATGAAACAATCCCTACTCCCAAGAAGCTTATACTATAATAGGGGAGAGAAACACACACATAAATATGTCATTTATACGTATATATGTGAATGCATGTGTATATATACATACACACACACACAAATATAGAGTTCAAATACAAGTAGTGTGAGTGGAGAGCAGTTTAGTGGAGAGCATTAGCAGTTGGAGGGATCAGGAAAGGCTTTGTGCCTTTTTGCCTGAGTTGTGTCTTAAAGGAAGAGAAGGACTCTAAGATTTAAAGGCGGTCAAGCTTTCCAGCCATGTGGGATAACCAGTGCTAAAGTACAAAGACAGAAGATGGTGTGTTCTGTCTGAGGAACAGAGAAGGCCAATTTGGCCAAACTGTAGAATATGGAAAGGAGAATAATATCCATCAACACTGAAGAAACAGATTGGGTAAGTTGACTTTAAAACTAAAAAGAGGGGGTTCTACTTTATCCTATATGCAATAGGAAGCCACTGTTGAGTGGAGGATTCACATGGTTAGATCTGTGCTTAAGGAGGATTATTTTGACAGCGGTGTTTGGGACGGATTACACTGGTACAAGAGTTGAGGGCAGTGAGACCATTAAGGAAGCTGTTGTAATAATCTAGTTAAGAGAGGAGAGTCTGAACTAAAGTATTAGTTGTGTGAGTGTGGACAAAGAGTTGGATCCAAGAAATTGTGGAGGTAGAAATAATAATATCTGGGAACTGTTTTGATGGGTTGAGGTTTCGTTGAGGAAGAATGAGGAGTCAAGGATGATATCAAGGTTACAAACCTGGGACACTGGATGGTGGAGCCTTTGCCAGAAAATGGGAAGTTTAGAAGGAAGATTTGGGGGTGCGATGGGAAAGATAAGTACAGTTTGGGGCATGTTGAATCGGAGATGTTTCTAGGACATCCAGCTTGAAATGTCCAGTAGGCAAGTGATGACTCACGACTGGAGCTTAGAGAAGCTTATAGATTTGCGTCATCTTCAGAGAGATGATGGTTAAACTCATGGGAGTTGATGAGTTACTGAGAGTATATAGAGGTAGGAAGAACCGTAGCCAGAAAACCCAGGGGAACACCCACACAATAACATGATATGGATGAGTCAGCAAAGGAGACTGAGAAGGAATAGACAGGTAGAACCAGGAGGGAGGAGTGTCATAAAACCCAGAGAGTATCCAATGTTCTAGCAATCCTTACGTGGCATTTTCTTGAGAACCTTTACTACATTGGTTGCCTTCCTCTAAACTCTCTCTAGCTTAAGAGTGACTAACCAAAAGCGTTGTGCCCCAAATGGAACCCTAGTAGTCTAGATGTAGTCTGGCCAGGGTGGAACACTATCACTCTTCCTTCGTCCTGAGTGATTATGCTTTCCAAATGTAGCCTAAGACGGCATTAGGTTTTTTTTGGTGACCCTGTCATACTCTAGAGCCATTTTGATCTTGCAAGGACTCTAAAACCTCCAGATCTTTTTCAGCCAAACTGTGATCTAGACATACCTTCCTCCATCTTGTGCCTGTGAAAATGTTTTTGAAAAAAAAGTTAAAGACTTTATATTTATTAAATTTGACATTTTTAAAGATGTGGACCAGTGATCTTGCTTGCTGAGATCTTATTGGATCCTGATTTTTAAATCCAGCATATTAGCTATCCTTCTTAGCTTTGTGTCATGTACAAACATGAAGAATGGGAAGATCCTATCTGGCAAATTGCAAAACCAAATTCTCTGAAAAGAAAAAAAATGTACTCCATAAGGCACTGGAGTGGAGAAACCACTCAAGTCCTATCCCAATAATTTGCCAGGGGAAAAGGTGCTCGAGTACTCAAAAGTTTAGGCCAATGGACCATGAAGTTCTGGCAAGTCCTACCAAGTCAGAATAACTTCAAGTACAGAATATTGTTCAAGCCAAATTAGGAGAGGTCCATCCATATGACCTCAACAGAAGAAATGAACTCTAAAATTAAGACCATTAAGGTTGATGTCATGAAAATAATGGGACTTAGGGGGCAGCTAGGTGGTGCAGTAAATAGAGTATCGGTCCTGGAGTCAGGAGGACCTGAATTCAAATTTGACCTCAGACACAACTTACTAGCCATGTGACTTCAGGCAAGTCACTTAACCGAAGTTGCCCTCCAAAAAAGCAAAAAAAGAAAGAAAATAATGGGACTTCTAAGATAAAGTGACTTGGAATTCATAACTGTGAAGGAAGAGAATACTGAGTGTAGTTAGGTATGTACCCTCAACTTAAAAAAAGCAGGTGGCAAGCAATTCATAGAAATTTATCTCATGGCCAATGTCTCTAAAAGGGAATTCTGCTTAAAATCAGTTAGCATTTATACAGTATATTTAAGATTTGCAAAATACTTTACATGGTATCTTGTTTGGCCTTCACAACCCTGGGAGGTAGGTGTTATCATCCCCATTTTAAAGATGAGGGAACTGAGACTCGGGTTAAGTGATTTACCCAGGGTCTCACAGCTAGTGTCTGAGGCAGAATTTGAACACAGGTCTTCCAGAATATAAGTACAGCATTCTGTTCACTGTACCACCTAGCTGCCTCTAAAAGGGATAGGTAGACTAAAAAAAAAAAAAAGTTCTAACTGCAATTGTGGATAATCCTAATGGAAAAAAAAAGAAAAATCTAAAGAAACTAATATAGCTACATGGAGAGTACTCTTATGAGCCCAAATTTTTAAAAAGGTACTCTTGAGAAATGGATTGGCTTATAGCATAAGACCAATGTAAAAGAGTAGCATGAACCCCTAAAGATGATGTAATTAAGCTCCAAGTTCAAGGACCAATGAACTAAGTCTAGACTTGTAGAGATGCTTTAGACAATAAAAGACACAGGGGCAAGGATTGGCTATTTGGAGGAAGTCCATATAGCATTTTCAAATGGAGTGAGGGCAAAATTATGTAACTACTATTTTCCTTCCATTTTCTTCAGCAAGGAAAACAATCTTTAATCTGGAAAAGTAGAACCAAAAATCAAAACTGAAGGCTGAGAAAGGATATTGATTAAATCACCTGGCTACTTTACAACATTTGGAGTTCAAATTTCTAGGCCTAGACATATTAAATTTGAATACTCAGAAAGAACTTGCAACTGGATATAACCACAATACCATGAGAAATCATGAAGAATGGGAGAAATACTAGAATACTGGAGAAAGCAAGTGTTGCTGGTTTTCAAAACTGGACAAAAAATGAAGACAAACTACAGATAATGCTGATTCTAGATGGCAGCAAACTTTCTAGACTATGTTATTAAAAAGGGATGTGTACACACAGAAAAGAAAGTGATCACTGGGAGCCAGCACAGGTTCATTCAAAACAAGTCATATCAAATAACTTCATTTTCTTTTTAGATAGGGTTACTGGAACTGATTAATACATTAGGCTACTGGTAAAGATATAGTAAATTTTTATTTCATTCAAGTGTGATACCTTTGGAGGCAAAATGGAGGAATCATGAACTGGATAAGTTTGTTGAGTGGTTTAATTGCTAACCATACTCAAATGTTGATTAATGGAACACATTAATCAACCTAGACAAAGTTCTCTGATGAGGCTCTTATCATTCATTCAAGTTATTCAATTAAACTCATTTATTGTCTACTAAGTCCAAGGGACTGATAAGACAAAAGTAGTCCATGCCCTCAAGAAACTTATATTCTACTAGAGAATTTACAAGTATACAGAGACAAGTAGATTTAATAAGTTTAACTTAAGGGAGGAGAGCACACTAATCACTGGGGATATCCAGAAAGGATTTCTAGCAGGGATAACACCTAAGTTGAGCCTTAAATAAGGAAAATGAGGATTATGAGGCAGAAGTTTGTGCAAATGCATGGAGACATGGGGTAGAATTGGGTTCAGAGAGAAGCTGAAAGCTTAGTTTATTTGATACAGAGAATTTTAAAGTGAATAATGTGAAATAAAACTGAAAAGGTAAGTTGAAACCAGTTTGTGTTGGGCTTTAGATACCAATTCATACTTTATCCTAGAGATAACGAGAAGCTGAAGGGTTTTAAGACAGGTAGTGTCATGATCCAACCTATTGGCTTTCAGAACATTACTTTGACAGTTATATGGAAGATGGGAAAGATTGAAGGCAAGAAAACCAATAAAATTGCAGTAAGAATAATCTAAGCAAGAAGTGATGACGGTATGAACTAGGATGTATTGAGATGTTTTGGAGTTAAAATCAGCAAGACTTGGCAAATTATTAGATAAGGCAGTTGGAGGCAAAGGAAGAGCCAAAGATGACCAGTGAGCCTACAAACCTGGGTAACTGAAAGGAATTAATTAAAGCTGGATGGGTGGCTCCATCTTGGAAATTTTCGGGCACTTAGACAGCAAGGTGGCATGATGGATGGAGTGCTGGGCTGAAAGCCAGGAAGCCCTAAATACAAATCCTATCTCTGACTCAGCTATGTGATCCTGGGTCAAGTCCCTTCACTTTTCTCAGTCTGTTTCCTCATCTGTAACATGTGGATAAATAGCATCATCTACTTCACAAGGTAGCAATTAAGATCAAATGAGATACTATGTGTAAAGCACTTTGCAAGTCTTAAAACACTATGGAAATGTTAGCTAGCATCATTATGTTGAAACCAAAATTCCTATGGGACATCCAGGAGGCAGATGACGGTGTGGTACTGGCACCATCTAATTAAGAGAAGTATTTAACTCATGACAACAAAGATCACCAAGGAAGACAGAGAAGACCTAGGCCTTTGTCAGTGGGTGGTTCTGGAAAAAATAATAGTACAAATCCCATCTCCCACACCAGCTCTATGACCATAGAGAAGTCACTGAATCTGAGAGTTTCATCTATAAAATGGAGAATTTTATTACCTGTAATAACGACCTCCTCACGGAGATGTTGAGGCTCACAGGATAATTTATTATTTTTGGTTACATTTTGTGTTCTGAGCTGTCTCCCTCCCTCCCTCCCAATCATTAGAGAAAGCCAACACATATATACATGTGAAACCAAACAGTACACACTTCATATATCAATTATTTCTCTGGAGGTAAAAAGCATCTTCCTATTTTAATATTCACATTACTCAGAATAGCTTAGTCATTCACATAATTATTCAAATAATATTGCTGTTATTGTATTGTTCTACTCATCTCACTCATTATTTCAAGCAAATCTTTCCATGTTTTTCTAAAATAGACCTGCTCACAATCTCTTACAGCACATTATAGACAACTTATTCAGCCATTCCCGATTTGATGGGTATCCCTTCAATTTCCAGTTCTTTGACACCACAAAGAGAGCTACTATAAATATTTTAGAACATCTAAGTTCTTTTCCTTTTTCTCTGAACACCTGGGAAAAACAGATCTCATAGTGGTATTGCTGGGTCAAATGGCAGTTTTGACTCTGGGCATAATTCCAGATTGCTCTCCAAAATGGTTGGATGAGTTTACAGTTCCACCAAAAATATATTAGTGTCCCATTTTTTCCACATCCCCTCCAACCACTTGTCATTTTCCCCTTCATCTGATTGATATGAGGTGGTATCTCAAAGATGTTTTAATTTTCCTAATCAATAATGATTTAGTCCATTTTAATATGTCTTTGATTTCTTTTCAAAAACTGCCTGCTCATATCCTTTGACCATTTATCAACTGGGGAATGACTCATATTCTTAATCTGATCTCCCTTTATGTCTAGGTCATACTTCTATTTTGACTGTATCTTGGCATATAATATTGGTCTATAACTAGGTTTCTGTCAGACTTTCCAATTTTCCCAACAATTTTTTTTACCAAATAGTGAATTCTTAGCCCAAAACTTAAAAATTTATCAAATATAAGATCACTATAATAATTTATTACTGTGTACTATATATCCACTGTCTTCCACTGAGCCACCTTTCTATTTCTTGACCAGTACCAGATAGTTTTGATAATTACCACTTTTTAAGTTTAAAATCTGGGACTGTTAGATCTCCTTCCTTTACATTTCTTTCCTTTGATATTCTTGAACTTTTGTTCCTCCTAAAGGATTGTTTTTTCTAACTCAATAAAATAAGTGGTTTTTTTTGGTAATGTAATTGGGATGGCACTGAATAGGTTAGTTTAGGTAGAATTGTCATTTTTATTATATTGGCTCAAGCCACCCTTAATATTTCTCTGATTATTTAAATCTGATTCTGTTTGTATAAAAAAGTGTTTTATAATTATGTTCATCTAGTTTCTGAGTTTGTCTTGGCAGATATGCTCCCAGGTATTTTATATTGCCAATGGTTATATTAAATGAACCATCTCTTCTTTAAGAAGTTGGTAATATATAAAAATCCTGATGATTTATGTGGGTTTGATTTATATCTTGCTACTTTCCTAAAGTTATTGTTTCCATTAACTTTTTAGTCTCTAGGATTTCCCAAGCATACCATCATATTGTCTGCAAAAACAGAGTTTTATTACCTCATTGACTCCTCTGATTCCTTCAATTTCTTTTTCTTCTTCTATTGCTATCTAGTACAAACACTGAATGATATTGGTGATAATGGACATACTTGTTTCACTACTGAACTCACATGATGTTAATTTCCGTAAAGTGCTTTGCAAACTTCTAAGTATCCCATAAAGGTCTACTATTATTCTTATTCCCACATTTAGGGAGTAAGAGATGGATAAAGGCTCCACATAGGAAGAGAAATGGGAAAAAGCAATATCACACAAGCCAAGAAAACAGAAAAAGAGCCAAAAGCTCAATAAAGACTAAGAAAAGGCCATTGTATCTCACTGGTAAACAGAGTTTAGTAGTAGGATCAGAAGCCAGATTGAAAGAGGTTCAGAAGTGAGTAGATGGTAGGCAACTAGAGTGTAGACAACTCTTTCAAGAAGCTTGGAAAGAATAGGGAAGAGGAGAAATAAAGGATGTGCTAAATTTTGAAGGTGATACAGAGATACATGTCATAATCCCTACAAACAAGGAGTTTACGGTGTGGAATTTTTTGTTGGCATTTTTACCAACAATATGAAGACCTAAAGGCCTGTTTATTAGGTAGGGAAATAATAAAAAGCAAGATTCAAACTGATCTCAACAGGTAGAAATGCCAAACTAATTATGCAGAGGATAGAATTGTACAAGTTAAAGTGTGAGGTCTTCTTCCATTTAGCTTTTAAGAAAATAATTATGTCATGTATGAAATTACACTAGTATAAAAAATATTTAACAATTAAGTTTTTCAGAAATGAAAAAAAAATTACATGAATGTAGCATAGAGGAAGATATAATTTGAAAGCAATTCAGTTGAAAAAGATACAGGCAATAAATATGGGTGAGTCAGCTGGATGTGCTCGGGGGAAAAAAGTAAACCAAAACATTCCCAGGTTTCATTCGTAGGTGCAATAAAATTAGACAATCACAGTATTCTGCACTGATGAGACTACATTTATTTGGAGTATTCTGTTCTGGGTGCCATGTTTTAGAAGGAGCATTGATAAATAAGTGTGATCCCTCTAGTAAAATTGTCTGGAAATCACATCCTGTGAGAAAAGGTTAAGGGAGCTGTAAAGGTTTAGCCTAGAGGAGAGGATGGGGAGGAAAGGAAGATGTTAGGGAGTATGGTTGTCTTCAGAAACAACCGAACAGAGTGGGAAAAGCACTGAACCCAAAGCTATTTAGTTATAGTTTTGGAATCAGAAGATCTGGGCTTGAACACTGGCTTTGCTATTTACTAGGTATATGGCCATGGCCTTTAAAACTTTACCTCTGGGGGTGGCTAGGTGGCGCAGTGAATAGAGCACCAGCCCTGGAATCAGGAGGACCTGAGTTCAAATCCGACCTCAGACACTTAACACAAAAACTAGCCATGTGACCTTGGGCAAGTCACTTAACCCAAATTGCCCTCCAAAAAGCAAAAAAAAAAAAAAAAAAACTTTACCTCTGGGACTAAGCACCCTCATCTATAAAATGGGGCTCTCCAAAACTCCACTCATTCCAAATCTTATAATTCCCTAGAGTTGGAAGGTTTATCAGTTAGAAGAAAGATTAGACTTACTGAGATTTATGGAGTCCAATGTAATTGTGGTTTTGGCCTTTGGGTTAGGTAGCTATAACTAGATTTGAGTCAAAGGTAAGAAGTGGTGTCATAGTCTCTGGGAAAAACACATTGGTTCTCAATGGAAAGAGGGTGCCCTTCAATAGAAAAGAATGCCCCAGCCGGGACACATTGAGGTATTGAATTTCTTCTTTTGGTTTCAGTATTTTAATTTACACAAAGAAAGCAATTTCAGTTGAAATTCATAGGGCTATCATAGTTTAGTGTACTGTATTCTTTAACTAGCTGGGTCTTGACATGACTTAAGGATGTGGCAAAGGGGACATGAGACAAAGGGTTGAGAAACACTCCTTTTCCCTTGGAAAACCACCAAGGGACCAGAGCTTAGGCTGCAGGGAAAACCAAGTGGAGAAAACAACAGAAAAAGAAACAGAAAGAAAGCCTTTGCAGAGATAAAAGGTTGTTTGTTGTTGGGTGTTTTTTAATGGCATTGCCAATGGCTACAATCACATAGCTCTTCTGCTGACTTGATTTTTGGGGCTAGGTTCTGCTCCAAGAATAAATGATTTGACATGCTCTATCCTTTACAATACTCACACAGAAGCAAATGAACTATGAACACACTGATTGGGGAAGGGAGGGTCAACATGCTTAACTCACATAATGATGAAAATAATATGGGAGTTTTTTCTTCTTTTCTTTTTTTGCCTTTAAATCAAAAGTGTTCATTTTGCATGGGTCTCCAGAAGGGCCCTAATCCTGGGCAATCTCAAATCATGTCAACTCCCAACACTGGTATCCCGCCACTTGTAGTCATTTCAGTCCTTTGATTGTCACTATTACACTAAATAGATAATGGGTTTGTGCAAGCAGGGGATACACACACATGATAGACAGCAACTTTGGTGGTACTAATTGGGTTGGTGCTTCTTCACTGGATTTTAGTGACAGCTTCATGGATGGAGGTAGCCACATAATCCAGATTCTTTGTGGTCAGGCCACACATGTTGATCCGGCCACTTGGCAGTAGGTAGATGTGCTTTTCACTGATCAGATATTCCACTTGCTTGGCTGTTGAAAAGACAAAAGTCATAGTTGAAAGAACAAGGACTTATTTCACAACAGAAGCTGAATATTTAAGGAGGTTATCACTTTTCCTTCCTCTGTTCCCCAGAAGAGATACCAAATGACAAAAGAGATAGTCTATTCAACTTGAATTAGGCTCTGAGGAAGCAGCCTTTTGTTAATTAACCCCCCAGGAAGCTACATTTTGCTAAAAGGTACCATAGACAATGAATATTTTTACAGCAAGAAATTTTTACAGTAAGTTTCTCTGATGGGGCCTTGATTCTCAAATTTGAGTCAAATTTATAAAAATAAGAGCCATTCCCCAATTGATAAATGGTCAAGGGATATGAAAAGGCAGTTTTCAGAAGAAATCAAAACTACTTAGTTATATGAAAAAATGTTCTAAATCACTATTAGAGAAATGCAAATAAAAACCAAATAAACGATATAGTTTAAGAGTTTCAGGGACCCTCCCGCCCCGCCCCCCTCCAAAGACTGGAGTAGTGGACAGGGTCATCTAGAATGAATTCATGGACTCAAACATTTTTTTTTTGCTTTTTGGAGGGCAATTGGGGTTAAGTGACTTGCCCAAGGTCACACGGCTAGGTTTTATTTGTGTGTGTTAGATGTCTGAGGCCGAACCCAGGTCCTCCTGACTCCAGGGCTGGTGCTCTATTCACTGCACCACCGCCATCAAGCATTCTTTAAGTCAAGGTGGCAAAGGTTTATTTTAATGCCAGTATAACAGGCAGAGCTTCTTAGGGAACTTGCAACTTAACAGGAATGCTAAAGTTCATATAGGAAAATTAGTGGATTATTTGGCAGATATAATAATTAGGTGATAACTTACAACCTTGGTCACAGGCATCATTCATTACTAGAAACCAGGGAAAAGGGTTCTCAGGGGTGTATTTTTAGTCTATTAGCAAGATAGTTGTTTACCACCTCACACCTATCAGAAAGGTCAAATGCTGGAGGGGATGTGGGAAAATAGCTGTTCCAAACATTTTGGAAAACAACTTGGAACTGTACCCAAAGGGATATGAAACTCTGCATACCATCTGACCCAGCAATACCACTACTAGATCTGTATCCCAAAGAAATCAAAGAAAAAAGAAAAGGACCAATATGTACAAAAATATTTGTAGCAGTTCTTTTGGGGATGGTAAAGAATTGGCAACTAAGGAGATGTCCATCAACTGAAGAATGGCTAAACAAACTGTAGTCTACGATTGTGAGGGAATATGGTGCTATAAGAAATGACAAAGGGGATGATTTCAGAAAAGTCCAGTAAGGCCTATATGAACTGATGCAAAGTGAAGTGGACAGAACTAGGAGAACAGCATACACAATAAAAGCAATACTGTAATGATAACTGTGAAAGACTTCACTACAATGATCCAAGAAGGACCCGTGATGACAAATGCTATCCACTTCTGAAGAACTGATGAACTCTTAGTGCAAACTGAAGTTTAATTTTCTCATTTTATTTTTCTTGCTTTTTTTAGTGACATAGCTAATATGAAAATATCATTTGCACTGGGGCGGCTAGGTGGCCCTGGAGTCAGGAGGACCTGAGTTCAAATCTGGCCTCAGACACTTAACACAAAAACCTAGCCGTGTGACCTTGGGCAAATCACTTAACCCCAACTGCCCTCCAAAAAACAAAAAAATATATATAGATATATCATTTGCACAATTTCACATGTGTAATGAGCATCATATTCCTTACCTTCTTAGTGGTTGGGGAAGAAGGTAGAAGGAGAGGAAGAGAACTTGGAACTCAACATTTTTTTAAATGCTTAAAAATGTGGGTTTTTTTCATGAATGCACAAAATAAAAGGAAAAAATGCCTGCCCTCCAACAGCTTATATTCTACTATATTTCTGCCTGTGTAATAAGAGCACTTCAAACCGATTCCAGCTATAACTTTTAGATGCCTATACTGAAATTCTACTATACTTAAGGTACCATGTTATATGCTGTGGTGGACCAGAACTGCAGTCTAGTCGGGGAGATAAGACATAGACACAAAAAGCTAAGATTCATTAGAATGTGACTATGTGATAGCATGCAAGCAACGGTTTTTGTATCCATGATACCTAACACATAGAAGACACTCAGAATCAATTACATTTTAAAAAAAAAGTACTATGCACCCACCAGATTTGTGAATAAGACTGTGCCAGGCAGTTGAAGGAATATAAAGATGAAATAAAACATAGTTCTTGTTTTTAAAAAATAAATATTAACTCCCTAGTTAAGACTTTTCTGCTTTTTTTTTTTTTGGAAGGCAATTGGGGTTAAGTGACTTGCCCAAAGTCACATAGCTAGTAAGTGTGTCAAGTGTCTGAGGTTGGATTTGAACTCAGGTCTTCCTGACTCCAGGGCTGGTGCTCTATTCCCTGTGCCACCTAGCCATCCCTAGTTAAGACTTTTCTAAGAGAAACTTTATTTGGAAGCTATCTATCTCATCCTCCCAACCAGGACACCACCAGATCCTTGAAGTCAAGGTCTACTTTATTTTTTGTTTAATAAATACTTGTTGAAATAGACTGGGAGCACTTCCCAGGAGCAAGACATGAGAAGTGGTGTGGTGCAGCGAAAAGGACGATAGATCTGGAATCAGAAGACATGGATTCTTTGCTACTTATTACTTATGTGACCTGAGTATGCCCTTGAATAAGTCACTTAACCTGTTTTGGGTTGAAAAATAAGGAGGTTGGAATAGATGTCTTCTAAGTTGGCATCCAGCTCTAAATCTTTGATCTGACTTATAAACATCCCTTATCTTTGAATGAACAGCTCTACCTGGCCTCTCCTCTCTCCCTACACACATCTCAATGAAATTAGAGCCTACCCTATAAAACAGTAGTCTCTAGAAACGTTTTAGATTGTGGGCCCTATCAGTAAATGTTTTTGTTTTTCTTCCTGACTATGCTGGGTATGGAGCACCAAGCTGTGGGGCAGCCCAGCAACCTGCTGCTCTTGCTCTCTCCCTCCCCCCCCCCCCCCCCCCCCCCCCCTCCCTCCCTTGGTATTCTTGTTATTTGACCAGACAAGATTCTGTACAGCTTCATTAAGGAGCCCCCCTCTCCCCCCACCAAACTCAGATGTTGGTATTTCTCTCTGGTAACTATGTATGTATTGCCTTGGTCAGACAGTTGGGTCTGTGTGTTGATTTGTGCTAATTTCTCAGAAGCCTCTTCTGTTGGTCTTTATTTCTCTGCTTGTATTTTTCTCTGAAGTTCAGGGTGCTGACTTTTCCCCTGAACTAGTGAATGTAATTAAAAAAGACTGTTGACCCCTTAAATAGCTGTCTTTCCTAATAAAGTAGATCTAAGAATCTGTGCTAGCAGCCATCCTGGATAGGCCAGTGTGGTTGGGGCTACAATGCCTCAGTCATTCCCCTATCACTTCCTTCTCTTCCCTTTTCCAGCAAGAGATCACAGAAATTTTAGAATTAGAAGGGACCTCAGGGGAACATCAAATCAACTTCCAAATCTGAAAAGGAACCTTCACTATGACAGATTCAACAAGTAGATACTGAACTTCTTGCCTGAAGAGTTCCAGTGAGTGGAAACCCTCTACCTCCTGAGCCACTTTATTCTACTTTCAGATAACTCTAACGATTAACAGTCTCTTCCCTCTACCGGTCTAAATTTGCCCCTTTGCAACATCTGCCTATTGTTCCTGATTCTGTTCCATGGAGTCAAATAGAATAAGTCTTTGGATACTTGAAAATGACTGTCAGGTTCCCCATCCCCTAAGCCTCCTCATGGTCCAACACCCCTACTTCCTTCAACCTCTCCTCCTGACATGGCCTCAAGATCCTTTACCATCTTGGCTGCCATCTTCTTTAGGCTATCAACGTCTTTCCTAAACTAAGGCTTCCTGAACTGAATACACTACTCTAGATGTGGGACCAGAATAGAGTACACAGAGACGATCGCCTCCCTTTCCTAGAAGTCACTCCAATAAAGCAGTTCAAGATCAATGTTCACTTTTTTGGCTGCTACATCCTACTCTTGGCTCACGAGTCAGCAGCTCATAAAAACTTCTTTTTAGACAAATGGATATCCAGTAACGCCTTCCCTATCTTATACTTGTGAAGTCCACTTTCCCAATCCAAGTGAAAGACTTCAAATTTATCCCTACTACATTTTCTCTTATTAGATTCTGCCCAACACTCTAGTCTCTGTCAATGTCTTTTACAAATGTAACAGCTACCTCTCCCAGCTTTAAAAAACAAACACGCTTTATTGATGCCTTTTTGTAAGACTTTTCATTCCCTCCCTCCCATAAAGCTAATCAAAGCCAATACATTGACCATATTTGATAAAATGTCTCATCTAATATCTATAGTTCATCATTTCGCTATTGAGGAGGAAAATAGGTTTAATCCTCAGTCTACTCTCTGATGCCAAAGTTGGTCATTGCATTGTTCAGAGTTCTGGTATCTTTTGTGTTGTTTTCCTTTACATTATTGAAATGTCTTAGCAGATTATTTTCTTGGAACTACTTAGCTCTATTCTCTATCAGTTCAAACTAGCTTATCTGAATTGTCTGTATTCCTTATTTCATACAGAGCAATAATATTCCATGTCATATTATAACATTATACATAACAACATGTTATAATGTGTTCAGTCAATCCTTATAAATGGTCATACACTTGTGCTTCCATTGTTTTTACTAACACAAAACACTTTTTTTTTGCACACATTAATCCTCCCAGACTTGTGTCATCTGCAAATCTGACAAGCATGCCAAAGTCCCTGACAAAAATGTTAGAAAACACAAGGCCAAGGTGTGTATTCCTGGGACACTTCAGTGGAGATCTCCTGCCAAGCTGGCATTGTGTGGTGACTCAAGTAGTTCTATTTCCATCTAAATGTATTATTATCTAGTCCCATGACTTTCTCTCTTTTCCACAAACCTAAGATGAGATAGGATGTGAGAGGCATTGTGGTACAGTGCCAGAAAGGCTGAGATTCAAGACTTGCCTCTGACATATGCTGGCTGTGTGATGCTGGACAAGTCATTTAACCCCCCTCCCTGCCCACTCCCTCCATGCTTTAGGAAGCTACCTAAGACTCTAAGATGCAGAAAAGTTGACAAACTGCATCACGACAAGGAGTTTCCTTTTGTTTTTTAAAGATCTCTATATAAAATAAATCATAAGTTCAGTCCCTATTGCTAAAATAAGATATTTTATCAAATGCTTTGCTAAAATTTGGATAAACTATAGCTACAGCATATTTCAGATTTACCAGTTAAGTAATCTTGTAAAAAAAAAAAAAGGAAATAAGGTTTATTTGACATGACTTGTTCTTTGTGAAGTTCTTGATCAAAGTCAGGTAATATTTATGAAGTGCTACATAAATGTGATGATGATGATACAGCAGCCCTTTATAACCCAGCATCAATTTCTTCACTACTTTGTTGTCTTTAATTGCTCATGAAAAGTTAGTTATATAATCAGGCAATCTTTCCACCCACCCACATTTCCCACTCCTGCCTAAGTTACTAAAAGCTCTTCACCTTTTGCCTCTCTTCATTCTATCTGTGAGCCCCAAACTAGATTTTGTGGCCATAAGCATAAAATTAGTGCTGAAGATGACACCTGCCTCAAGGAGGCAGGGAATTAAGACCTGAGAGGCAGTACTGTCAACCTCGAGAACCCTAGAAACAGTCATAAATACCCTTTCAACTCACCTCTCACAACGGGTCAGAGTAGTGCATTTATTAGTATTACGACAATTTTTTTCCCCCATTGAAGTACAATGTCTCAGTTACACTTTGGGTTAAATGTTTTTTTGTAGGACAGTCTAAGAACCTAGTCACCACCAGGAAGTGCCTGCGTATGGGAAATTGAATTTAAAACAACTGACTTCCAAGTTAGCTTTTAGAATACACAGCTATTTTTTATTTTGCTTTTTCTTTTTTTTAGAAGGGTAATTGGGGTTAGGTGACTTGCCCAGGGTCACACAGCTAGTTAAGTATTAAGTGTCTGAGGCCACATTTGCACTCGGGTCCTCCTGACTCCAGGCCTGGTGCTCTATTCACTATGCTACCTACCCACCCCTACACAGCTATTTTTAAGGTGGAGATCAGGGGCAGCTAGGTGGTGCAGTGAATAGAGCACCGGTCCTGGAGTTGGGAGGACCTGAGTTCAAATCCAGCCTCAGACATGTAACACAAAAAATAGCCATGTGACCTTGGTCAAATCACTTAACCCCAATTGCCCTACCTTCACCCCTCCAAAAAACAAACAAACAAAAAAGGTGGCGATCACCTCCATTACCCTTTAGCTAGTTCTGAAAAAAAAATGGTCCAAAGCTTACTTGACATTAAGCTTTGTCTTCTAGAAAACACAAGTTTCTTCCATATTATAAGATACAGCGTAGTAGCCAGCAAAGAGAACTGTATCAACAGATAACTGTTACAACTAACTACTAGGTCTTCTCTCCCATAACAAGCTCCCCAATACTTCTTAATTTTTCCCAGAACCCTGAGATGTACTCAAACATGAGCCTCCCTGTCCCAAAGAATCTCCTTTTATTAGAAAATTTATTGTAATTGAACTGATCTTCCTATTTAGCTGCATAGCTGCTTACTGTCTTTCACAAGTTAAATTTAAGCTGAGTCCTAGGTATTAAAAATGATTCTGATTAATTATATAAAAACTCTATAATCTTAAATAAGAGATTCTAAATAACAGAAGCTATTTTATCAATATCAGTTCTGGTTTTATGCTCATTAAGACAGTGGCAGGCCACCTCATTTTAGGATAAAATACTTCCAATGACTCCTTTGTTTCATCCCAATTTATTTCCTGGATTTGCATTTGAAGAAACCAATGTTTTTAAAGACAGAATTCATAGGCCAGAGTTGCTAATGATCTAATAACAGAAGGCCTAATTTCTCTACTAAATAACTTGTTTAACTAGAACAGAAAAAAGACTAAGACAGGAGACTGGGCTCTAATATAAAGCTCTATGATTCTTCTTAGAAAATGAAAATGCGAAGAAAAGGTCACATCAAGCTTCTAAGTAATATCTGTAAGTACTAATAGAAGGCAGTCTAATATAGAAAAATGGTACTGGACGAGGAGTCAGAAGACCCTAGATTTTAGTATTCACTTTATATACCTAAGCAATGTGATACTGTATCCATTCTATGTAATTAGAGGCAACTGCTACTTTTTTGGAGGAAAAAAGCCCAATTGTATAGACTTTAAAACTGTTTAAGAAAAGTAAACAATGATGGAATCTGCAGAACAGACACTAAAAATTCTAACTTGGTGTTGTAAGCATAAATATTAAAGAAATTCTTCCCTTTACACTCTTCTTTTCTTGAATCCATCATCTCCCAGTATACTATGAACACTGTCAGCTACAACCCACCTCCTTCCTAAAGTCCTACAAGTGGCTTGCCTGAGGTCACACAGGAAATCAGTAGCAAAGCCAGGAATGTAATCTCAGTCTTGTGACTCCAAGCCCAGCACTTTCCTGCCTCCCATGTTAATGGCTCGCATTTTCTGTATTTTAAGGCTCACAAAGCACATTTCTCACGACAATCAAAATATCAAAAATGAAACAACAATCTTAAGAGACGTGAAACTGCTTTCCTAGGATCACAGAGGCCCAGATATAGTAAAGAATTTGCCTAGGATCACATTGCTGATAGTGGCAGAGGTTTTTCCAATTTCAAGTTTCTTTCCACTTTAACACTTGGTGAGTGCCTCTGTGGCAAGTAAATATTAGCTCTCCTAACTCACTCCTATCATTCATCATAAGGATCTCTAGAATTTCCTGAGTTCAAATCTGGCCTCAGACACTTAACACTTACTAGCTGTGGGACCTTGGGCAAGTCACTTAACTCCAATTGCCTTTCCAAAAAAAGAGTAAAAAAAGAATCTCTAGAATTTAAAGAAGTCTTCCTCTACCTGTTAGTGGACAAAAACTCCATATAGTTGATTGTTAGATTTTTAAAATCATTAAATCCTCTACTACATTTCAAAAGATGATTTTAAAAAAATCTCTGTGGAACTTTGTACACAATTACAGACACATTGTATATGTGACAACTAACTTTGATAGACTGGGCTTCTCTCAGCAATGCAAGGTTAGAAGACAACTCCAAAAGACTTGTGATGGAAAGGGATATCCACATCCAGAGACAGAACTCTGAATGCAGACTGAAGCAAATTATTTGCTATCTGTCTTTTGTGGTTTGTTTTATTCTGTCCCTTCTTTCTCATTGTTCACTCCATTGGTTACACTCCTTTACAATCTGATTAATGTTCAATGTATTTGTATTTGTACAACCTAAATCGGATTGCATGCCACCATCGGGGGGAGGGGGGAAGGAGAGGGAGAAAATTTGAAACTCAAGGGATTAGGGAATTGAAAGTTGTAAACTAAAAGAAAATTAATTTAAATTAAAAAAAAAATCTCTATGACCAGTAAAGCTCCATCATGATCATTAATTTTTTTTCTCCAAACTAATTTTATAGAGAATTGTGGTGAAACTAAAAAAATAATGGGAAGCATGTATAAGGGTTCAACACCAGACTTTGGCCTAAATGTTAGAAAGAAGTGCAATGTGATAGCCCTCCTAACTTGCTTATATCCTTTGCTTACACCTATTCCAAGCCCACATGGCTAAAAAAAGCCCAACCATCTGTCAGCTGCTAAGATACCAACTCAGGCTACTGGAACCCTCAAGGGTCTCAGCAAACAATGAGAAAATTGTACTTGTTCTAGGTCACTGCGTTCCCTAGAGTTTGCCTACACTTACCAACTAGGTTGCTTTAACAGCTTAGTTGATGACCAATTAAAAGGCAGCGTATTAGAGATGAATTATAGGAAGCTATGATGGAAGGAGAACTGGAATAAATGACAAGTGTATGTAAGAAGAAAAGGAAATTGGAGGAGGTTGATCAAGGTTAAGTGAGGAACAAAGCTGGAAGAGGTAGGTTACAATAGCTATTTAGCAAACTTATTTGTTAATATAGATTTGTTATATATATAACTTATAGATATAATATATAAAATATATATTATATATAAAGTCAGCTTCAGAAAACAACAGTTACAAATGGACAACCCAAGAGGTGGTCTGCCTTGTACTTACAAGTTAACCCTGTGTAACTGAACATTCCAATCTGTTCAGTGATGTGATTCCAAGTTCCTGGGGTGCCAAGGGCTTCAAGGCGAGATCTGAGTTCAGTTCTCATTAACAGAATCCGGTCAGCCATTGTCTTCACATTTTCTTTCCTGTAAGAGTGGGAAATGAAGTAAATTATCATCTAGATAAAAGGAAAGATATTAAACACTTCTACCAACTAAAAATTACCCAACAAACATTAAAAATAGCTATAAAAATGGGTTCAGAGAAGGACTGGTCTGCTTTATGGCAAAGGTAATGCTTTAACTCATGCAAATCTAACAGTGAGTTGAGGTTGAATCTTATTAAACAGGGACTGTTAACAACTGCTAGCTCTATAAAATAGTTATATAGGGCATCTCAAAACTCTTAATGCAGTCTTAAAGTTTAATACCCTGTATCTCAGAGTGCGAACTAATCAAGCTAAGAACCATTTGGTCACTTAATTATTTTGAAAGAATCCTATGTATTACCACTCTCATGTGGTAAAGCCAGATATTCTGCTCCACTAAAGTATTTCTCCTTTACTTCTCACCCCATGAAGACAACATGGATAGACCAAGCATAGACCAAAAGAGTAAATCAATGTTGCTACCAGGGGTAGTAGAATACCATGAGATATTAGAACATTTTATTCATTTTTCAATAGGCAAGGTCTACCCACCAAAGTTCTTCCGACTAGGTCCTACAGCCAAATGCCTATATTAACTTCGTAGTATTATTTGACTTGGCAGCTAAGCAATGCTGTGAATGGAGCACTGAGCCTAGAATCAAGAAGACCTAAGTTCAAATCCAACTTCAGACGCTTACTAGATGTGTGACCCAAGACAAGTCACTTAACCCTGCCTGCCTCAGTTTCCTCATCTGTAAAATGAGCTGGAGAAAGAAATGGAAAACCATTCCAGTATCTTTGCCAAGAAGAGCCCAAATGGGGTCCGGAAGAGTCGGATATGACTGAACAGCAACAAATAATTTAACTTAGGTATTAGTTTCACTTTTTCAAAATTTGATTACGTTTGTTTAAAACACATCCCGTTTTGGACATTTAGCCAAAGAAGAAGAGAGTCAAGAGGAAATGAAGTACTCGGATGCTCCATGTAGGCTTTATTCTCTGGAATGCTGGATTTTTTGACAAAAGGGAATTGAGAGTTTGATTAGTCCATTTCCCTGCTTTAACTTCCTAAGAGATTCTCAGGTCCACAGAAATGCTGAAAGGCACAGCTCTCTGAGAGCAAGAAGCATGGAAACAAGGGGCGGCTAGGTGGCGCAGTGAACAGAGCACCGGCCCTGGAGTCAGGAGGACCTGGGTTCGGATCCAGCCTCATACACTTAACACGCAAAAAAAACTAGCCGTGTGACCTTGGGCAAGTCACTTATTGTCCTCCAAAAAAAAAAAAGCATGGAAACATCTTTTATTCCCCACTCCAACCTTACCCTCGACCAGGCACTTTGTACCTTATATGTACAACAGTAGGCAATAAATATTTGATAAATGAATCTAGCTATTAGTCTGGTTATTAATTATTAACATAAAACAAAATCATCTAATTTATGCAATGGGATAGATTATGTATAAAGCCCCTTGTCCTTTAGTTCTCTTATTTCTACCTGGGAACCTTACCACAGAGTAAATAGCTCAGGGCTGGAAAGTGTAGTGGCCACTATCCGAGCTCCCTGAGCAGGAGGATTGGACCACAAGACACGCACAATCTTCTCCATCTGGGAAAGGACACGCAGGACGTTATCACCATCTTTCCCAACCACGGTCAGGTTCCCCACCCGCTCATCTAAAGAGAGAGAGATATATCAACTCTAAATCCAATGATCCTTCCCCCACACGAGCTCCCAACCCAGCCAAGACTTGTGTGATGTGGGCTCAGCATGCTAAAGGAATCTGTTTAGAAGAGCACTCACTATAGAGCCCGAAGTTCTTGGAGAAGGACTGAGCACAGAAGAGCTCGAAGCCCTCATTCACAAAATAGCGGACAGCCCAGGCGTCCTTGTCTAGGTCCCCAGATGCAAAACCTTGATAGGCTGAGTCGAAGAATGGGAACAGAAATCGGCGCTGCAAGAAGGGAAGGAGTTAGAGAACTTGTCTTAGTCTCAATATGCCCATCCTCCTGCCCCAATCGAAATAACCTATCTTCTCAGAATGAGCATCATTCAAGAGGTCACCGATTTCTTTGTCTACACTCATAAGTACAACTGCTGCCCTCCTTCTCTGCTCAGCTGAACAAGCCCATGGACAATGTGGGAGAGGGTCCTAGCATGTATGAACCTATTCAAACCTGAAGTTCATCCCACCACATACCATCAGAATATGAGAACACTAAAGGGGAAATCCTCTGTGCTCTGACAATTGAATCTCTTCAGAGAGATCCCAGTTGTACAGTCCTTAGTCAATACATTTTAACATTGTATTTCTCAAGAGCTCTTAAGAAGGAAATGATCACAACCCCAACTTTAGTGCAAAAGGTACACATCTTTCAACATTGATTTTTAATGCCAACTGTACCAGTACAGCAGGGTTCTAAAAATATTAATAGATTTTGCTGAGAGAGATGATTCTCTGGATTGATTGATGTCTTTATGCCATCAATCAGGTAGGTTTTGGAATCATACCAGTACATGCATTAAAAAGGTATTTAGTTGTATCAACAGCATCATGGACAGATGTCTGAAAGTGGCAGTTACCTTCATGACAGAAGCAATCTTCTCCCATTGCTCTGGAGTTGGATCAGTGCCAGTGGGGTTATGTGCACAGGCATGAAGGACAAAGATAGAGAATTCTGGAGCATTCTGAGGAAAAGGAGTACACATCAGTTCTGACTGGCATCAACAGGAAATATCGGGAAAGAGAATCAGTATTGGTTTGGTAAGCCAATGAAGGTAATGAGGAAGCTGGAATTCTTCCATACATGTAATTAAACCCAAAAAAACACCACCTGACTTGAGGAAAGTGGCTCAAGGACTTCTCAACCAAAAGACAAGATTCCTTCTTCTTCCTTTCCTTTCTAATGCCACAAGGCTCCCTGTAATTTTCTATTGTGTAACAGATAGACAGAGATAGACAGACAGATAAATGTAATGAATAAATAAGTCCCCCACCTCCATATCTTCCAGCAGGCCCTGAAGATCAAGCCCTCTCTTAGTTGCATCCCAATAACGATAAGTTCGGATGTCCAAAAAGCCAGTAGCACCAAACACACCATTATGATTTTCTGAAAATACAAAGTTCAAGTGTTTCACAAACACTGCTTGCCATAATTTAAAATTTCACAATGAATACAGACCTTCTCTTAGGGATCTTGAAGACTTCTTTCCTATTATGAGACTTCCTGGGACAGGGTTATTTATAAGAGGATATAAATATAAATTCTACTAGTTACCTTACAATTGTAATTGTAATTTTATTGTAATGGTGTATTCTGCTACCAAGTTATCTGCCTGTCCAATATTCTGATCTCACATTTTTACTATTTATTGGTGAAATCTGAAGTCTAGCATAAGGTTACTCATATATAACCCACAACAAGTCAACTCAAGGTTGTGTTAATATTTTTTCTGTGATCCATAAAGGAAGTAAAAAGGATTATTTTTTTCCTGTTCTCCCTTTTCATCCTTCGGTGACAATGAAAAACTCACCCCAGGTTGGAGAAGACACGTAGACAGGAGTGTATGCATTGTTCGTTCCATTGTACCACTTCCGTAAGAACTCAGCTCCAATTCGAAGGGCACCCGTTCCCCCCAAAGCCTGCACGCTTCCTATCTGAAACAGAGAAAGATGATCAGTGCTTGACGGGAATTAAGTTCTCTTCCTATTTTCCAAAGCCTAAACATCACTGCAGGATATCTCTCTGCTGCAGAACATGAACCAAGATTCGTCAATTTCTTGGAAAATATATGAAATGAAGTGGTTTCAATTTGTCAGATTAATAATCCATGTGTGACGTGTCCCATCTTTCTAAACCAGTTTGTTATTTTTCAGAGAGATTCTGACATCATGTTATTCTCAATGAATCCTTCCCTCTGCTCAGCTTCATCTCCTCTTAAGGTCAAATCAATTTCAGTCAAATAGAGGGTGGATTCATTTTCATATTGAACATCCTCACACAAGTACAAATACATTTTCCTATTGATACTTGCATCCTTTAATTTGGAGATGCCAGAAAACCAATAACTGTTTAGCAGACAGTCTTTCTTTACTGGTAGAATACACCAAATTAAGAACTAAGTCTACCTAATGTTTTAAGCTAACAAGCCCGAATCAGAGTATTTGCAAAGTAAATGTGTTTGACTATACCCAAATCAGTCATTAAGAAGACAGGAATAGGGCCGTTAGGTGGCACAGTGACTAGAGCACCGGGTCCTGGAGTCAGGAGGACCTGAGTTCAAATCCAACCTCAGACACTTGACACTTAGCTAGCTGTGTGATCTTGGGCAAGTCATTTAACCCCAATTGCCTTGCCCCCCCCCCCAAAAAAGAAAAAAGACAGGAATAGAAGATTCAAAGCCACTCTTCACTTGACAAGTGGTCAAAGAATGAACACACAGTTCTCAAAAGAATTGTAAATTATTAACAACCATATGAATGAATGCTCTAAACCACTAATAATAATAGAGATACAAATGAAAACAACTATGATGTTTCATCGAACACCCAGCAAATTGGGAAAGATGACAAAAGAAGAGAATCTTGAAGAGGTTACAGAAAGACTAAAACATTAATGCACTGCTGGTGCTTCTGTGAATTACTCCAATCCCTTTGGAAAACAATTTGGAATTATGTGAAGAAAAGTGAATAAAACATCCATATCTCCTGACCTGGAGATTACATTCATGGATATGACCCCAAGGAGGCTAATGACATAAAGAGACCACTCCCCGCCCCCCCCCCCGCCCATGTACATGTATATATTTGTGGCAGTACTTTTTTGTAGGACTAAAGAACTACAAACAAAGCAGATACCCATTGATTGGAGAACAGCTAAACAAGTTGTGGTGTATGATCATTAGTGCTTGGTAAGAAACAATTACTGCAGGGATTACATGGGAAAACTATCTCCCTTTCTTCTTTATAGAAGCAGGAGACTATGAGTGTGAAATACTCTTAAGATTTTTTTTTTAATGTGTAAGGTAGTTTTGCTGACCCTTATTTTTTTTGCAATAAGGGATGGATCTGGGAGAAGAGAAATGTAAGTGATATAAAAATGAAAAGATATTGATAAAATTTTCCTTTTAACAGAAAACCTGAAAGAGAAACAATTTAGGAAAACGTTAATGCCCCCAAACATGGGTCTGAATCTATAAATTCTTATATTGATGTGAATGTGAGTATGTATGTGTTTGTTTTTTTAATTGCTATAGTTTGTTAAGGCTTTATTGCTGTGGCTGAAAAAATTTATTACCCTGTGGCTAAGCTGGTAATGAGTCTCTCTGAACTAAGATAAACTGATCCTAACAATACATTGACAATACACATTCTAGCACCTCGACAGGCCTGTATTGAAAAGTATGGGGGGTGGGGAGGTGGAAGTGACTAGGTGGCGCAGTGAATGGAGCACAGGCCCTGGAGTCAGGAGGACCTGAGTGCAAATCCGAACTCAGACACTTGACACACTTACTAGCCATGTGACCTTGGGCAACTCACTTAACCTCAACTGCTCTTTCTTCCCCTCCAAAAAAAAACAAAGAAAAGTATACAGATACTGACAGATCAGGCATCTCATTCCTTTTCACTAGTTTTCACTGATCCCACGGGACCTGAAATGGCAACACCAGCTCTATGACTATTTAATATACTTGGCAGAATTCACTGTTGGCAATGGTCACAGTCTTAACCTGATACACTTTTTCAGATCATATGATCTCTGATTTTTCTCCTTGTAGTAAAGATGCTGCTTTCAAGTTAAAGGCTATGAGAACAATCTGATCAGTGTCTCTCCTCAATATGTATTTACTTATTGGCTGATGCCTTGTACCTCAGTAGGAGTGCTTTTTCTAAAGCTATCTAGCAGCTCAGTCACTGAAGCAAAAAAGAGCCACGATGCCTAATCCCCAATATGGTCCTTTAGGTTTCTAGTGCTTCTAAGGCAGTGATATTTTATAATGACCTCCCTGTCTCATCCATCATGCACTATGATCGGCTTTCACTTGGATTGTCTTGTAACCATGACACAAATAACTCGCATCTAAGCTAAGCTAATACTTATAAGCAAGATATAAACTTCCTTATTCACCGATCTTGGTTCCCAAGAACCCACCCTCCTCAGAACTCACCTGATATCCTTGAGGAAGGAAATCATAACTCTACCCTGAAATTTTGCTTATTAGTTATGTGGACACCTATCTATCAAGAAGAAAACTAGAGGGTGGTGAGAACATTTTTGCTCCAGATGTAGGATTCCTAGGCCTATTTCCTTTCCTTAGGTGTTACTTATGACCTGGAAAAAACTAGATGCTGCATTGTAAGTGCTCTGTGCAGAACTGGCAACTCTTCCCAACCCCTCCCTACCCTCATACAAAGAAAAACAAGGATAGCCTAGAAATGGCAACAGGTATAACTAGATTATTGCAAAAGCCTTACTTGTACTCCCATGCTCCCCTTCTCCAACACACTCTATGTTCCTATGTTCTGTCAAATTCATTTAACAACTCTGTTCAATTAATTCAAAAACCTTCGATTAATAATTCTTTAATAAGTTTACTTCAACAAACATTTATTAAGTGGTTACCATGTGCAAAAGGCACAAGACCAGGCACCACGGTTGTAAAAACAGCTTGTCTCAAGGCTTGGCACTACTCTACCTGCACAAACTTATGTCCCAAAACTACCTAGGTAACATGCTCTATAAACTCTAGTTAGGCATAGTACATTATCCCACAATTATACTGAATTTGGTTCTGCTTTCTTGACTTCATATGTCCCCTCACTGGAAATGCTCTCCTTTTTCATATGTAAATTTTGCATTCATTCATTCATTTATTGAGGGGGAGGAAGTCCCTGGATTTGTTACTTTGTTGGTATGAGAAATTCCCAGTATGGAAACTCCATCCAGGAAAGTAGATTTGTCATGAGGAGTTGCTGTTAGTCACACAATATATATCAAAGACAGGACTCGAACCCAGATCTGCCTGACTCCAAGTCTGGTCCTCTATTCACCATTGCTTTATCTCTTCAAATCTTGCCCATCCTCAAAGGCCCTAAAAGTTGCCTTTTTAAACCAGCTCTTACAGATTTCTTCCATTTTGGAAACTGTAATGTAGCATTTGTTGTTGTGCAGTTGTTTTCAGCCTTATCTGACTCTTCATGACTCTTGGTAAAGAAACTGGACTGGTTTGTCATTTCCTTTTATAGCTCATTTTACAGAGAGGGAAACTAAGACAAAGAGGATTAAGTGACTTGTCCACGGTCACACAGCTAGTAAGTGTTTGAGGCCAAATTTGAACCCCAGAAAAATGAGTCTCCCGATTCCAGGCCTAGCACTCTCTCTACTGCACCACCTAGCTGTCCCTCAGGGCTCAGCATAGGAAACACAAAATAGGGACTAATGAGATACTTACCTGATCAGTAACTTCACTCTAATGTATTGGAATACTACTGGGTAACCAAAAGGAAATGGACGATTGCAAAATTAGAAGGGGGTGGCACGATCAAAGTTAGTTCACATTAAAGTGCTAGACAGTCAAGCAGGTATACCAAAGGACGTGCCTCCTACAGCATAGCCTACAGTCATTTGATCTGGTCTTGCTTATGAGAGTATCATCTGTGTGAATTTCCTCCACAAGTTGTTAAAGGATAAATGATTCCTTACCCAGAACTTACCCGCTTCTCCTTGATGGCTGGGCTGTTATCCCCGAGAGCAATGCGGGAAGCATTGCTTCGGAATTCCGGCAATCCCAAGATAGGCAAATACTCATGGTTTAGAGTATCATTTTTAGCAATCTGATGTTCTACCTTTCTCACTACTGGCAAAACCCAGGGCTGGGATTCATCTGTGCGATATGCTGCAAGACAGAAAGGATTGTCTTAATGGAATCCCCCTTTGTATGAAAGTTTGGCATGACGGAGAGGCTTATCACTCCTTTTCCAAAACAGGATAGAAAACCATTAATAAAGTCACCATACAGAAACGTTATGCATTATGCTGAGGTCAGAGTGTCATTGGGACTGGGTTTACTTTCTTGATTATTTTAGTCCTATCATTAAAAATCTGAATATTATCTAGCCCCTCATTTCCAGTTAATTTCACCTTATATCTAGTGGTAGAAATCAATGTTTTCACACTGGGCCAAAAGTACCCAAGAAATCTGCCCAAATAAGGAAAAATTCAGACACTAGATTCAGATAAAAATTCAAACACTGTTCCTACAAATTTACATGCAAACATAGGGGTAGAAGAAGCAGTGTTTCATTTCTCTATAGTATGCATTACTAGTTAATAACCAAAGATAACTTAGTTACTTGTTTATGAAAAGTAGTTGTATTCTATCTGCTACTGCCATCAAAACCTCCTTCAAGTAAGGGTCAATGTACAAAAACTCTTAGAATCATTGAACAGCAGTTGGAAAGGACCTATTGCAATAGGATATATATATACATAAAATATATCCAACTTGTGCATGTCCCCTGGATATCCCATAGGCATCTCAAACTTAAAATGTGAAAAAAAAAAAAAAAAACAACTGTTTCCCTACTCTTCCCCTGCCTAGTTCCCTAGCCCCACTATCCCTCCTCCAAACTTTGATTTTTTTTTTTTTTGTGAGGATGCCACAATTCTTCCAGGTCTGGAGTTTGGCAACTTCAGAATCATTCTCAATTCCTCTCCCTCAAATCACCACATCCAAGGAGGTATTGGTCTTGTTGATTATACCTACACAACATCACCTGTCTTCCTCTCCACTCACACAGTCACTACTCTCATTTAAGCCAGCATAATTTCTCATAAGGACTATTCCAACAGATTTTTAATTATTTCCTTTCTTTACCTCTCTGATCCATCAGCCACGTAGCAGTTAAAATAATCTTATGCCAGACCATGCCACTTTTCTACTTAAGACTCTTTAATGGCTCCCCATTATTTCTAAAATAAAATGGATTCTTCTGCATGACATATAAAATTCCTTACAATATACCAATACTCTTTTAATCTACCTTTCCAGATTTTTGACATTGCTCCCCTTCATTCATTCTTTGTTCCAACTAAACTGGCCTATTTGCTGGTCCCAAAACAGATATGCCATCTTCTACCTCCATTCATTTGGACAGGATGTCCTTCACACCAAAAATGTATTCCCTCTTTGAAGCCCCAACTTGCCCTAAGACTCAACTCAAGTTTCCCCTCTTTGAGTCTTCAGCAAACCTAATTCCACCTGAGCAGGGGCCAAAATTTGAATACACCAAGAATTCATACTATTCATTCCCACCTACCCCATCATATGTTCTTCCAGGTTGAGGCAAGTCAGTGTCTTAAGAAAATTTTTCTGGCTTGGCTTTATTACCTCCATTGGCCTAAAACAGCAGATTACATTACTAGCTGGAGCCTGCAGAATTTAGGTGAGACCTCAAACTTTAGCTCAGGTTATTAAATGGTTAGGGATGCCAGAATTTCTGGATCAGCTTTATTACCTCTATTGAATTAAGATGAGCATGTCAAGCAACTAGTGATAGCTCTGTTGAGGTGTAAGGTTTAAGGGTGCACAAGACCCCAAAAATACCAACACACCATGTCCTGCCAAATCAATCTGACTCAAGTCATTAAAGATTCGCCTTAATGGGTAGACTCTTAAGGAGCCTAGGTATCTGTGACATGGGCCAGAATAATCTGACACAGAATGAGTCTGAGCTAGGTAATTTCTCAACTACTTCATGGAGACAAAATGTACCTTATATACAGAAAGATTGTAGGAGGAATCTAGGGGTGGTCTAGAGGAGGAATCTGGGGAGGGTCTTGAGGAGTCAAATGAGGTCAGACTCTGGTAATGAGAAATTAAGGGTGGGAAATAGCTGGAGGCTACCTGGAGATGATAGACAATGGTAATAGACAAAGGGTAACAGATTTGGGCATAGATATTTTGGGAGGATCAAGGGTGGGGAGTATCTGGACAATGGAGGGCTAGGCTAGTAACAGAGATTTGGGTCTAGTGATAATGAAAGGCTTATTATGGACAAAGGCAAATGCCTCCTCTAATAGGAGGATTTCAAGAAGAGTTCAAGGGGCTCCCAGAGCCTGTACCCCATCAGCTCCACTGTCAATGGTTACTCCACAAATTCCATTGTATCCATCTTGCTGATGTAACTAAGACCCATATAATGTTGCTGAAGCAGCTGCTCCCAGCCCAGTGGATCTTCGATAACCATGGGCCTATGCTGTGAGCATAGTAATAAATCAGTTTTTAAAATGTTTTTGAGTGTACTTAAGTATGATTGGCAGGAATACCATCAAAGAATTGTTTGACAATTTTTTTTTTTGTCATTAGGCAGCAAGCCCTCCTCAGAGCTGAGTACCCATGACAAAAGGAAAAAAGGGCATGAACCACCAACCTTGTGACTCCCATTTCTCATTCAGGTGGCCTTTGTATCATAGATTAATCAATACTGTACTGACCCCTCTAACCTTCAGTGAGCTTTTGAAATTTCTTTTCCATCTGGCAAATTTGGCTTTTTAAGGCATTCTTCTCATTGGCTTTTTGGGCCTCTTTTGCCATTTGATTTACTCTATTTTTTAAGGTCTTATTTTCTCCGGTCAGGTTCTTGACTCTCTTTTCCTGATTTTCTTGCATCATTCTCATTTCTCTTCCCAATTTTTCCTCCACTTCTCTTATTTGATTTTCAGAATACTTCTTGAGCTCCTCTATCGCCTATAACCAATTCATATTTTTCTTGGAAGCTTTTGGTACAGGAGTTCTGACTTCTTTGTCTTCCTCCTGTTCCATGCTTTGATCCTTTTTGTCTTCAAAATAGGAATCTACAGTTTGACTGCTGTGCTTGCTTTGCTTCCTCTGCTTGCTCATGTTGCCACTCAATTACTTGACTTTTGAGCTTTTTGCCAGAGTAGAGCTCTGCTTCCAGAGAGGAGAGCTTTGTCCCAAATCGCTGGGGTTTTCACAGTTGCTGTAGCTATTAGTTGCTCGCCCTCTCTGAAGCCCCCACAAGCTCTGGCCCACTGGCCACACACCCCAGGACCTCCACCCAAGACAGTGATCCAGATCCAAGCAGGTTAAAAAGCAAGAGCAACGAGTCCTCACTATGGTCCCTTGGTCCCCCTACAATCTGCAGGCCAGGAGCTCTGAAGCAGCCACGCTGCAGCGGCTGCCTCCCGCCTCCACCACTTCTCACCCCAGGGGGTAGGGCCCAGACCCTGCTCTTCAGTCCACCTTGTTCCAACAGAGTTCTGCACTGACCTTTTACTTTGTCTTTGGAGTTTATGGGTTCAGAAGCCTGGAAACCACCACAGCTACTGATGATTCCCTCTCCTGAAATCTGTTCAGGCCACTGCTGATCAGGCTACCCTGAGGCTAAAGCCATAGACTCATGCGGGGGCTGGGCTTGGCTCCCAGCACCTTTGATGGCCCCTTCCTGTAGGCCTGCTGGGCTGCCTTCAGTGGGAGATGTGCTTCTCTGTCACTGTGGGTTCTGTAGCTCCAAAATTTGTTTAGAGTCGTATTTTATAGGTATTTGAGGTGATTTATAAGGGGAGCTCACAGAGTTTTCCTACTTCTATGCCACCATCTTGGTTCCATCCCTCCTGGATGTGTCCAACCCCTCTAACCCTCAAAAACCACATATAATTGATGTTCACCAAACACCTAAGAAATTAACCAAGTATGTATGAGAAGAAGGGCTGCTTCCTGAAAAATGCCCATTCCACCTGATAGAACCAAGGCCCAAGGGCTTAGCCACTACACCTTAGTGAAGGGATGGGGAACCTCAAGGCCACAGGTGAGCCACTAAGTCCTTAAGTGCTGCATTTGCTGGAATCTGTGAAATCTGGATTCAATCAAAGAGTACTTGAGGACCTAGAGGGTGGCCCTTTGCTGAAGGTTTCCCACCCTAGCCTTAGTGGGTACTAAAAGTATAAAAAAGTCAGGCACACAGCAAGAGCCATTCAATTCAATACTTAACACTTAAAGGGTGTAAAGGAAGCTCCTTGCAGCCCTCAGGGGGCTTATATTCTACAGGAAGGAAGGTTATAAGTACACAGAGAAGTAGTAAGGTGTCCTAGGGAATAGCTAGAAGAGACAAAGCACTATTGCCTAGTTGGGTGAAGGGCACTCGTGAGGAGGGCACAAAGGGCACCTCTGGGGAAAATGGCTCTTGTAACATAGTAAGGAGATAGGGTACGTTATAGGCATTGATATGAATTAAGTTTGGAAAGGTAGCCAGATTGAGCTGCCTTAAGTGACAGTCTGAATTTTATTGCAGAGGCATCAGTCAACAAGCATTTATTAAGGGTCTAATATGTACCAGGTACTATCGGAAGCTAATGACAGGAATACTGTTAGTATCAAATGTAATTTTAACTTCTCTGTCCAAAAGCCATACTGACAGTGAGAAAGCCCCTCCCTCTGAACAATCCTAGAAATGTCTGGATGGTAGTTATGTCCTTACTAGTCTCTGCGGCATTTGCTCTTAATTAGGTTGAGCTAAACCCCACCCTATCTGTGAACAAAGGCGGCTTGAGCCTTATCAGTCGTCAAAGTGGCTTCTAAAGTCCTGGCCTGCTAGTGGGGATTTATGAGGATATTATCAGAGCACAAAGACTGTCCATTGGTTATCCTTGCTAAAATTGACTGAGCCTAATACAAATACCTGAAATGGTTTTAACTAGAGAAATCTTCACTTCCATACTCCCTTCCAAATATATTAGAAATTTCCTGTGACTTCTCACTAACCATGTTACCTATTTGGGGTGACCTGAGAAAAAGATGCATGAACATGACAAAATAGTTCAGGCTTACCCTCACTGAAATAAACCCTTTGCTCTTCAGCTTTCTAAAATGTTCAGAAAAGGATCGTTACATTTTTGGGATAGACTTTGTTCCTAGGAATATGAAAACAGCAGATAGAGGCAAAGAAGGTTTAGAAGGACAATGACCAGTTCTGTTGGCCATACATAGTTAGCACCTGCTAGAATCAATCATGAGCAAAATCCTTTGGCAAAAACGCTCCAATAAAGTATTATTCAATTATCCAAGACTTCACCTCCACAAACAGTTATGGTCCTGCTCCATTCCAGTGTCTGTTGGTCTTGGCTGTTTATTTTGTTTGCTTAAATTACATTTACTTCATTATCTTTGCCTTAGGACAAATTCCTGCTTATTACTTTGCTTTCCAGAGTAGTTGTGACAGTTATGATTTATAAAATCTATGAAAATATCTTAGAGTTGGATGGGAGCCAAGATCTCTTCTGGAGCATCCTAACAGATGGTCCTCTGATGACATAGTGTGATGGAAAGGGCTGTGTCAAAAGATCACAGTGCTAGAGGAGACAGAGGTCATCTAGTCCAATCCCTCACTCATAAGTGATTTTCCCAAGGTCACAAAGTCGGAAGTGGTAGAGGCTGGGTTACCTACCCAGGTTCTGTGACTACATACAAGTCCAGCATACTTTCCAGTGCATCAAGCTACCTCTAAGTTTCAGATCTTCACACTATCTCCCACCTATGTGATCTTGGATAAGTCACTTAAATTCTCTGAAGCTCAGTTTCCTCATTTGTAAAAAGAAGGGGTTGAATTAGATAACCTCTAGTCTAAGGTTCTTAGGCAGCTAGGTGGCATCATAGTACACAAAGCATCAGGCCTTGAATCAGGAGGACCTGAGTTCAAATCTTACCTCAGAAACGTGCTAGCTGTGTGGCCCTGGGCAAGTCACTTAACCCTGTTTGCCTCAGTTCTTCATCTGTAAAATGAGCTGGACAAGGAAATGGCAAACCACTCCAGTATCTTTGCCAAGAAAAGGAGTCATGAAGAGTTGGACAAATGAAACAATTGAACAAGGATCCTTCTAGTCCTAAGGTTCTATGAGTTTGCTTATTGCACTATATTTATAAGAAAAAATTCTTTTAAATATAATTTGACAGGAGCGGCCCTGGCACATCAGGAGACCTGGGATCAGTTCTGGCCTCAGATACTTGACTCCCACACAAAAAATAACTGGCTGTGTAACCTTGAGCAAGTTACTTAACCCCAGTTGCTTTAAACAAACAAACAAACAAATAAATAAATATAATTTGACAATGTCCCCCCCATTTCTTCTGTTCTTAATTCTGACATCTGTAGCAATACAGAACCCAAGCACTCCTCTGTGTGACTACCCTATGAGCCAGCTATCCTGCCCTGCCCCACCCCCTCCAGATCTCTTATCCTAACCTTCCACCTCTGGTTTAGCAATGTCACTCCTCAAGTGCGGGCCCCCAGAATTGAGCACAATGTTCCAGATGTGCACTGAGCAGCACAGAAGACAATGGGCCTATTGTTCCCGGATGATCTAGATGCAATGTTTTTATTAATGAAGCCTAAGATTGCAGCAGCTTTCCTAGCAGCTGCATTACAGCTTCCCAAGGTCACAAGTGTAAGTGGTGGAGGCTGGGTTACCAACCCAGGTTCTCTGACTACATACAAGTCCAGCATACTTTCCAGTGCACCAAGCTACCTCTGAGTTTTAGATCTTCACATTATCTCCCACCTATGTGGATCTTGGATAAGTCATTTAAGTAATTTGATAAATAAATTATAAATCATGATTGATTCTAACAGGTGCTAACCTGCTATAGCTTCACATTAAGTTGGTGATCAAATAAGCCCCTCAAATCTTTTTCAAATGAACAGCTGGGTAGTCATGCATGTCCTACTCTGTACTTATACAACTGGGTTTTTTTTTAACCTAAATGAAGTCTTTTATACTTATCCCTATTAAATTTCAATGTACTCTACCCAAGCCAGAGTCAGCTGGTTAGAAGGGCACTGAATCATTATGCTATCACCTATCCAATTAGCTCTCCTTCCCAGTTCTGTTACCTGCACAGTTACAAGCATGCCTTCATCCAAATTATTGATTAAAATGTTGACAAGAATAGGGCCTGCAGCACGGTGAGGCATAAGTTGCCTTTCCACCTTTGTTCCTTACATGTGGGACCCCTTTCCCCCAGATGTATATCATGCGTCCCTAGACATGTTTACTCCTCTGTGCATGTTCCTAAGTTGGGGACACTGTTCGCAGTGATAAGTGTATGTCTCTGGTGGTAGGAGAACATGGCCCAGATTTAGAGGGGGAATGTTCTATTTCCACTTTTTTGAAACCACATTATTTCATTTAGTGCCCTTGCTTGGAAATGTTTTCTCTGGCTGACTTACCAAAGTAAACATACTGATAAGGGAGGAAAAGGAAATAGGCCCAAATGTCCTGTGGAATTCCACCACACAGAGCTGCTTTTCATTTGACACCAAGGCACTCATCAACACTCTTTGGGAAGGTAAATAAGAACAGAATTTCAAAGTTACAGAACACTTTATGATTTATAAGTATTTTGCTTATAATAACCAACATGAGTACAATATTCTTTCCATTATACCAAGCTGATTCATGAAACCACCCAACAGTCCTTATTTCACCATCTTACCTACAAAGTTATCATGGAAGATTTAGTCAAATGCTGATTAAATCAGCATCCCTGTGACTTCCCAAATCAAAATTCCCTTCCCTGTCTGCTACAGCCCTCTATGTGCTATCTCCACCCATTAGCTGGCCTGTACTGTCTCACTTTTGTATACTTAATGCATGGTAAAATACCTAAAGACATTTTTGTTCATTCATCCAATTGACCAGTTATCAATCTAGTACCTCCTAACAAAAAATAGAAAAGTTAATTTATGAAGTATGAATTTATAAGATGCTTGACTTTTAAAATGCCAGACCTGATAAATCTAATAGTGTGGTTCACGCTATATATTTATTGCAATGAAGCTGCCACCACTCATTCTATTTTTGGAATTCTCTTTAAGAGTTTGGAGGGCATTCTTGTGTGATGATAGCAAGTCTTCAATCTTTGTAGGGTGGATTTCATTTCTGGAAGCAGGAGGATGAGTAAGGTGGACAACAAATTGGATAATGTGGTTGAGTCCAAGAGAAGAGTAAAATCAAAACCCTTTTCTTTAGGTAGAGAAATCTAGAAATGTCTATGGTTACATAATCTCTAGCATATTCAGTGTGCCCTAGAAAATCTTTTGCATTTTTCAGGGAATTAATACAAATTTGCACATGGAAAACTGATTAATGCTACCTTTTGCTGCTTCCTCTTCTTCCTACACAAACCCCGGGCCACATATATTCAGGTCTGGCCCTATTATTGGTGCCCTTTGCCTAATGACCTTAATAAAGAACTGAAGGGTTTCAACAGGAGGCAGTTGTACCAGACCAGTGAAATTGAGTATCCATGGTCAGTTTTCCTGGCCCACTGGTAGATTTGTCTCCCCGGATCTTTGCTTTGCAAGACTTTACAGATGGAAGACACCCTTTTAAGACCAAGAGAGTCCAAAGGAGGTAGTAAACAAGACCTAGAGGGTAGATTAACTCAAGGGCACCCTCAATGACAAGCTAGTCAGCCACAACCCACTCCTTTCTGGGCTACTTCTACTTCCCTTTGAAGGGACAACTCTGAACTACATTGAATAGAAAATAAGGGAAAAGCACAGAAAATTAAGAGATTCACATGGATTTTTTCTTACATGGTTATAATGACTTGACAACACTAGAGTTTTAAGAATACTATATTCCTATATATATATATACACACACATACATACACACACACACTATACATGTATGTGTGTATGTATACATACACATATATGAAGAAGGGTTTTTAACTTGGGGCCTGTGAACTTATTTATTTAAAATATTTTTATAACTACACACACACGCAAAAAGAACCCTATATAATGGAAAGAAATCTGGACTTCAGGTATTAGAAACCATTTACTAGATATGACACAGGACAAGTCATCTGTAAGATCTATTTCATTTGTCCCAAGGATCAAATGGGATCATACATATAGAGCCCACTGCACCCAGAAAGCATTAGGTAATGTATAAGTATTGCGAAGGTCTGTTAATATCACATTGTGTTATTTTGCTTGGTTTAAATGATGTAAGAGGTAGCCTGGAGTAGGTCATGAACTTTTCTGATCTTATGCTTTAAACCCCAAATATATTCTCTGATACAGTTGACATTGCCTTTTTTGCTGTTCCTCCAACAAGACACTTTTACCTCCTGACTTCAGACGTTATGTCCGGCCATGGAAAGCTCTCCCTCCTGGCTTGCATGACCTTCTTTAAATCCCAACTAAAATCCCATTTTCTGCAAGAAGCCTCTCCTGATCCCCTTAATGCTACTGCTTTCCTTATGATTTCCTTATCTCCAGTTTATAGAGTAGATAGCTTGTTTGTGTACAGTCATATCAGACTGTTGGCTGTTTGAGAGCAAGGACTTTTTACCTTTGTTTCCAAGTGCCCAAACAGAATAGGAGACCCTAATAATTATCACCTGTATCAGATTGCTTGTCATCTGGGGGAGGGAGAAAGATTTGGAACCCAAGTCTCATTAAAAAAGGATGTTGAGATCGTCTTTGCATGTAATTGGAAAAAATAAAATGCTATTTACACTTAAAAAAAAAAACTTTGTTAACTGAATGACCTGGTTACAAATCTGCCTCAAGCACATGCTGGCAGTGTGATCCAGGAAAGCACTTAATCCCAGAGGACACCCTAGGCAAATCTCTAAATCTAAGACTATATACAAAAGGAGTTTCTTTATCAGGAATTCCCTATAGCAATAAACTTACAGGTAAAATTTTTAAAAATTAGAGATGAATAATTAGAGTATGAAGTATCATAGCAAGAAAGAAGTAAATATCTGGGAAAAGAAACTATTTGAATAGAAGAATGAGAACAGTTTGGCTAAATAGATTATAACAATTGATCATTTAAATGGCATGGTTAAGATTTATTGCCAGGGTCCCATTAATGGTAAACTAAGATGTCAATATTTATTCAATGTAGAAGAATTTGACTATTTAATATTTCAACAATATTTAATGTTTCATTTTAATTAGTATTTTTTTTTTTTGGCCTTTTGGAGGGCAGTTGGGGTTAAGTAACTTGCCCAAGGTTACACTGCTAGTTTTTTTGTGTGGATGTTAAGTGTCTGAGGCCGGAATCGATGGGGTCCTCCTGACTCTGAGGCTGGCACTTTACTTACTGCACCACCTAGCCACCCCCTTTTTAATTAGTATTAAACCTAATAGTTTGTTTTCATATCAGATCTTAACTTTAAAAGCCAAGGCAATGTTAGTGTTGGGGATGGGGGGAGGGCTCCAAGAGGAGGAAGAGTATATTTCTAACATGGAACTTCTCTTGAATATTTAAGGTGGAAAGAAGGAAAACCATTTCTTATCTGCCATGCAGAATAAAAAAACACTTTGCCTTTGAAAATAAAAGTCATTTTTTTAATGGCTAAAAATTAAATCCTTCAGTTAAGTAGGATTAATTATCTAGTAGTCAATTGCAGGAAATAGTCTTCTTAATTGTTTTGTGACTCACACACAAAGATTTGTTGTTCACTTATTTTTTCAGTAATGTCTGATTCTTTGTAACCCCATTTGGGGTTTTCTTGCCAAAGAGATTTGTCATTTCCTTCTCCAGCTTATTTTGCAGAAGAGGAAACTGAGGCAAACAGGGGTAAGTGACTTGCCCAGGGTCACACAACTACTTAAAGTGTCTGATACAGGATTTGAACTAAGGAAGTTGAGTTTGCATGACTCTAGGCCCAGCACTCTATCCCCTTCACCATGTCTTGACAGATAGAGTACAGGTTCTGGGAAAAAAAAAAAACCCTTGAACTCTGATGGAATCTTCCCACTTGATGAGGCATTTGTTTGAGGTCATATATCTTTCATTATAGCTAGGCCCAAATCTCTACTACTCTTAACCTAGCCTAGCTCTCCATTGTCCAGCTCCTTCCCACCCTTGATCCTATCAAAATATCCACACCCAAATCTGTTGGCCTTAAACTAATCTAGCCCTTCATTGTTGGTCATAATCAGGTAGCCTTCGGCTATTTCCCCACCATTAATCCCATTACTGGAGTTTGACCTCAGTCCCCTCAATGATCCTCCTTAGACTCCTCAAGCCTCTCCCCAAAACCACTCCTAAATCCTCCCAAAATCTTTCTGTATGCAAGATTCATTTTGCCTCCATGAAGGGGCTGAGAATTCAATCTAGCATAGACTCATTGTGTGTCAGATTATTCTAGTCAACATCTTTACTAGAAATCAAAATTATTGGGGCAGCTAGGAGATGCAATGAATACAGCACCAACCCTGGAGTCAGCAGGACCTGAGTTCAAATCCAGCCTCAGACACTTGACACTTACTAGCTGTGTGACTCTGGGCAAGTCACTTAACCCCAACTGCCCCTCCAAAAAGCAAAAAAAAAAACCATTATTAGGGGAGATCTGTTCAGGAAAGTTGCCATAGCTAAAGATTTTCTCACCCTGTAAACTTTTGGATACTTAGTCTGGTCCTCAGATGCATAGTCCATTGCTAGGCTTTTGCTCTGCTGGAATTGATGGGGTTCAGGCTCTGGGAAACCCCTTAAACTCTGACTGAATCTTCCCACTTGATAAGGCATTTGTCTGAGGCCACAGGCCTTTCATTAAGGCTAGGCCCAAAACTCTGTTACTCTTAACCTAGCCTAGCTCTCCATTGTCCAACTACTTCTCACCTTTGCTCCTATCAAAATATCTATACCCAAATCTGTTAACCTTAAATTAGCCTAGCCCTCCATTGTCTGTCATTTCCTGGTAACCTTCAGCTATTTCCCACCTTTAATCCCATTACTGGAGACTGACCTCAGTTCCATCAAAGATCCTCCTTAGACTCCTCCTCAAGACCACCCCTCAATCCTCCCATATGTAAGGTCCATCTTGCCTCCAAGAAGGGGCTGAGAATTCAATCTAGCCAGACTCAGTCTGCATCAGGTTATTGTGGCCTGCTTGTCCAATAGAAGCTTCACAGATACTTAGGCTCCTTAAGACTCTACCCATTATGGCAAATCTTTAATAAACTTTGCTTTACTTTGGCTGAGAGAAGACTTGAATCAAATTCATTCAGGAGGACCCAGCATGTTGGCATTTTGGGGTCTTGAGCACCCCTAAACCTCACCATGCCAATGCCATTAAGATTTACATAGCACTCCCCCATACAACACAACAGGTAGAGCTGTATTATTTATTCATTTCAATGAGTAGTGTAGTACTATTATTTCCATTTTACAAATCGGGGGAGTGCCCTGAGTCATTACTAGCTGAAGGTCACAGAGTTAAGTAATGGAGCCTGTTAACTGGAATTCAAATTCAGTCCTGATTCAAACTGGGTAGTAGAGTTCTTGAAATTACACTGCATTAATCATTGACAGATTTACAATAAAATATAACTAATTATAGTAGAGTGGCCTAGGCATCTCCCTTGAGTTTTCCTAGAAGCAATTTTCTTACTGTTATACGTTCTCCATAAAGGAAGTTGCTATAACTCACCTCCTCAGTCCTACGGAGAATACAATAGGACCGTACAACTAAGACAATAATCCATGAATACAATGAGACAGAGAGGCCAAGGACAGGCTACTAATGTTAGATCACTAAGACAGTGGTGCTGCCCTGAGTGAAGACTTGGTACTGAATGGGGAGTTTTTGTACCCAGTCTAAATGCCTCAGAAGACTACACATGACATGCTAAAAATACCATTACAAGGTTGTTGAATGTGACTTTGGGGCTCTCTAGTTCTCAGTTTTCTCATTTGCAAAATGAGACTAGATGGTCTCAGAAACCTAAGATTCTTCAATTCTGCAGCCTAATGATGAAGAGGCCTGTTCTTGAAGTCAGTAAAACTGGGCTTTCAGTTCTGCCTCTGACAAGGCTGTGTGATCATAGGCAAATTGATAAACCTCTCAGTGCACCCAGGCAACTCTCTAAGAGATGCTGCAGGTCTGCATGGTGGAAAGGAATTTTTACACTAGGAGTCCCCAACTAGAGTGTCTTCTCCCTCCCCCCAAAGTTTCTGAAAACTTTGCAAAGAGTTACTTGGAACTCTAAAAAAAAAAAAAATTACAAAGACATCATGATATAAAGCTCATCCCAAAGGCCTTTTTGTTTTTTAAATCACAAAAAACAGATGTGCCTACCACTATGATCTGACCCTAACTTCAAGGGTTTCAGACCAGAAAAGGCAGAATATATCTATTCTACATCAACAGGAGACACCAAAGTAACTTTGGCCTTACAGCTTTAGAACCAAAGAAATTAATATATTACAATATGAAGAAAAACCCAAATAACTTCCTATGAAGGGTTGTTTTTTTTTTTTAAAGAGAATTCTCCTTAGTTCAGGGGTGGGGAACCTGTGGCTTCAAAGCCACATGTGACCTTCTAGGTTCTTGGTGAAGCCTTTTGACTCAATCCAAGTTTTACAGAACAAATCCTCGGATTTGTTTCTAAAGTTTGGATTCAGTCAAAGGGCCACACTTTAGGGCCTACAGGGCCACATGTGGTCTTGAGGCTGCAGGTTCCCCACCTCTGCCTTAGATGAACATCATTTCTCTAGTACAGAAAAAGATCACAGCAGAATGTATGTATTACAGGACAATCTTATCACCCATTCAGGCTAATTTAAATAGATACTTCCTCCAATCTATTATCTGCTAAAACATTTTGTCTCTTACTACTAAAATCCAAACAAACACCTCCTCCAATCTATTGTCTGAAAATTTTGTCTCAGGTCATCTCATATCCCTAAAATGGATCCTCTTTTTGTACTGGTGGCAGTATATGTGTTGTACAATGACCGGCAAGAGGAGAAAAAAAACATCTCAACCCTCCTTCGATTCATCCTTGATTTAATATCCATTCTTCCCTCACATCCTCAACGTTATTCATCTGTTTCCTCCCACGGATTACTTCTCCCTCTACTTGGCAACCTTTTGGACAGACAAGGCAAATTATCTATGAAAGCTCACATGTCCACGTGGTGATGGCGAAACAGCAAATAAATCACATCACGTTACACCAAGAATGGGCTTCAGAAGCCACCACAACCAAGTTTTCATTTTAACACGCAAGGACCATGCGACTCAAGGAGGTCAAGATTCTTCCTGCCCAGAGTCACAGAGCTTACAAAGCCCAGAGACTTCAAGAGCGTGTCTTAGGCCTTTATCTAATAAAGTGAGTTCGCTGAAGGTCACAAACACAAGAGAGGCATTCTCAGGGTAAACGAGCCCCCGTGCCCACACCAAGCCCCTCCAAGCCTCCCAGAAAACGGTCTGAATCCGAGTTTCCAAAGCAAGTCCCCCTCCGATCCCGGGGAGAAAATGAGGATTATTATGCTAATATCACAGTGGAGGAGGGAAAGGGGATTTTCCCCAAGGTCACACAACCAGTAGAGCCAGATTCAAGGGCTCCAGATCCAGGGCTGAAGCCAAAACCCTGGTGGGGCCCCAGAAAGAGCCTCGGAGGACGAGAAAATGTACCCATGAATACAGCGCTTCCAGCCGGGGCCGGAGAGCGACCACCGCAGTCAGGGGAGCCGTCACCCTCCCCCTTTACAGATCAAGGTCTCTTCAAAGGCGGATGTGTCAGAGGCTGCATTCCCATTCAATAGGGCTCCCTCGCCCTTTTCCTGCCTCAGTTTCTCCACCTTTGAGACAGGCGCACTGGCCTCCAGATGCCCCGGGGTTACGGCCGGCCGCGGGGCATTGCTGGATGGCGATGCTTCCTCCAGCCCCCTCCCTCCTTCCCCCAGCAGCATCCTTACCTCCCACTCCTAGGTTGACTTTTCGAGGGTCTGGGTCTTCCCGGAAGTCTGCGGTGAGCTTGAAGACTAAGACCGGCTGTGCCTGGGGCACATCGGCGAAGATGGACGAAGGCATGGCCAGGCCGAGGGCGGCAGCAAGGGCGCGGACTCCTCTGGATCCAGGTCCTGCTCCAAAGGCGTCGATCCTGAAATCCCTGACAGGGGACAGGAGCCTATCGCGCCCAAGACGGTGCACAGATGGTATTGGGGGGAGGAGATTCTCACGTTCAGCCATTGGGCCTGGGCAGTGCAAACCACGGTCCAATGGTAGAGGGGGAGGCGGGAACCCGCGCCTTCACTCAGCCAGTCGCGAGCGTCTCGCTGGGGAGGGCCAATCACCTGGGCCAACCCGGTCGCGGAAAATTACGGGAAAGTCGGGAAGGGAGGGGGAACCTGAGCCGGCTTAGGTGTGAGCGGGAGCTACTGCTCGAGTGGCAGCCAGATTCTCCTATAGCTGGAAACGTCATGCCCGGCGGCGATGACGACATAGTCGGGGCCGGGGGTAGGAAGGCGAACGTAAAGAGGGTCGAGTGGCTGCTGCACCTCCGGAGTCTAGTACGCTGAAAGGAGCGGAACTCTGTGTGCGCGCCTCCCGGGAGACATGCTTGACCTCTGAGAGGACACCGTAAGCGGGGGCTGGCATGCCTACGCCCGCAGGGCCACCGCCGCCTGGTCCCAGCCCCTAACTTACAGGTCTGATGAAAGGGGCCCAGGACTTCGGGGCTCAGCCCCCCGGAGCCGGCGACCTTGAGAGAGTCCGATCACCGGATACTCCCTTCTGGCGCCTTCGTCTGCAGGCGACCGCGGGTGTCTCCGATTCGCTGCCAGAAGCACGGGAAGTTTCAGTGCCGAGAAGTGAAAGGTCATTTAAACCTGGAAGAGACCTTGGGAACGGCTTGGCTTCTAAATGAGGAAACCGAGGCACAGAAAGGTCGTGCTAGAACCGAGACTGTTTTAAAAAATTAAATTAATTTTTATTTACACATCCCTCTCCACTGAGAAAGCAAAAAACCAAGACTGGTTACAGCTATAATTAAGCCAAAGATTTAACTACTTTAAGACGTTTATCTGACTTCACGATCCCATTTGGGGTTTTCCTGGCAGAGATACTGGAGTGGGCTGTCATTTCCTTCTCCAACTTATTTTACAAATGAGGAAACTGAAGCAAATAGGTTAAGTGACTTACCCAGGGTTATACAGCTGCTAAATGTCTGAGGCCAGATTGTAACTGAGGAAAATGAGTCTTCCTGACGCCAGACCCTGTACTCTTTCCACTGTACCATCTGCTGGGTCACATTAGCTAAGTTCAAAACACAAAAATGTCTACATATAAGTCCATCCCCTCTACCAGTAGGTGGGCTGCTTGTTTCCATTTCAGTGCCCCGAATTGTGGTGGGTTCTATTGTATTCATGGGAGATCCCAAGTCTTTCGAAGTGGTTTGTTTAATGAATTAAATGAATGTTAAATGAATTGTTCCCCTGGTCCTGCTCATCCCAGGCTGCCTCAGTTCTACAAGTCTTCCCAAGTTCTCTGAAAGTGTCCTCTTCATCATTCTTATAGCATAACAGTATTCCCTCCTATAGGTACACTACAATTTATTTGGCCACATTTTCCATTTGATTGGCAATCCCTTCAGTTTCCAATTCGTTGCCACCACAAAAGAACTGCTATGAATATTTTTGTACATATGGGTCCATTTCTCCTTTCTTTGCTCTCTTTGGGGGTATAGAACTAATAACTGGTATGGTTGGGTCAAAAGGTATTCACAAATTTAATAACTTTTTAGTCATAATTCCAAATTGCTTTCCAGAATGACTAGACTACTTAACAGCTCCACCAGTAGCACATTAAAGTGCCTGTTTTCCCACAGTCCCTCCAGCATTTGTCATTTTACCCTTTTGCCAGCTTTGACAATATGATCATACCTGGAGGAACCTCATATGTTCTTTCATTTTCATTTCTCTAGTAGTGATTCAGAGTATTTTTTTTTCATGTGGTTACTGGCAACTTGGATTTCTTCCTCTGAAAACTGGCAGAGCATGATTCAGATTCAGGTTGTCTGACTCCAAGTCCATTTCCTTGTAATAATAATTATTGTGATAATAGCATTTACAAAATACACTTTGAATACATTATTTCATTTGCTCCTCACAGCAACCTTGTGAGTTTGTCACTATGATTATCCCCATTTTACAGATGAAGAACCTGAAGTTGTGACTTATCCAGGGTTTCCACATGTTGGTATCATGACCTTACCTGAGGGTGCTCTGCCCAAAGGAAGGTAAATTTTGATGACTGAAACCTACATTAATATCCTGTGGTTTACTGGCTAAACTTCTTAAAGACCATGGTGCCTTAAACCCAAATCACTCTAGTTCTCATTGATTAGCCCATATGTCCCATATGTCCCAGCCCAAGCACCACTTAGTCCATTGTTTGGACCCCTGACACTCAGAGTGAATATAAACAGTAATTGCTTTTCTTTTCCTCAGAAATCTCTGAATTTGGTTTTTTTTTTTTTTCAATTAAAGGGACCATCCCTTGACTCACTTAAACAGCCTTAATCACTGAATGGGCATAGCCTTAATCAAAGTAAGAACTCACAAAAACCTTAGCTTAAAAAAACAAAGGCCTCTCACTGCTTCCTAGGCCATCTCCAGTTGTCCTGATCTATATCTGGCCACTGGACCCAGATGTCTCCAGAGGAGGAAATAAGGCTGGTGATTTTTCACAGCTTTCCCTCAAATCCAATGCACTTGCAGGTCATGAAAGCATCTTCCTGAAGTTATGGTCCTCTTCAAGAAGGAAAGACCAAAAAACAAAAATAAAACCAAAAAAGAAAGTGCTTATGGTTGTTAATTCATTGACCTGTAGATCAAGAAATAGGCCTTAGTGTTTAACAATATAGGTTAGTAATGCATGTAATCCATGTTAGTAAATACATGTTTATGTTGCCATAAACACGTTAGTCATAATTTCTTATGAAAAACTTTTATTCTTGACTTTTAAACACAGGTGTTCCTGCCAAAAATATTTCAATAACAGTTTTATGTTTGCCTCCACAGAGAACTACAAGTTCTAGCCAAGGATTTGAAGTTCAAATAACACCGTGAACTTTATAGACTTACTAAAGGAAAAGGGCAGGTGCTGAATTATAGTGCATGAGCTCAACCTTCCAAAGGTTGGGGGGTGGGTGGGAGGGCACTATCTTTCGTCAACCAATATCATTCTTCATGTCATTCATCTTAGGTAACTAAGAGCTGGCCACCACCCAAAGATCAGATAGACATGCTGCTGAGTAAAGCAACTAATGACAAAACATGTAACATTATGAAGGGATTTACTTTGTGTCTCTGGTGAGCCTGACTTGAATTTGAACTTCAGGAAATATTTTTTAAGGAAAATAACAAATAGAACTAGGCAAATCAAGTAAAAAACTACTTGAGATAATAAGTACATTTAGCAAAATTGCAATATATAAAATAAACCCACATAAATCCTTGGTATTCCTATATATTTCTAATGAAATCCAACAACATGAGATAGAAAGAGAAATTCCATTTAAAGTTACTGTAGACAGTACAAAATATTTGAGAATCTACCTGCCAAACAAATTCGGGACCTATATGAACACAAATACAAAATACTTTTCACACAAATAAAGTCAGATATTAATAATTAGAAAAATATCAGTTGCTAGTGGCTAGGTAGAGCTAACATAATAAAAATGACAATTTTACCTAAATTAATTTACATATTTAGTGCCATACCAATCAATCTACCAAAAACTATTTTATAGACCTAGAAAAAATAGTAACAAAATTCATCTGGAAGAACAAAAGGTCCAGAATATCAATAGAATTAATAAAAAGAAATGCTAGGGAAGGTAGCCTAACCATACCAGATTTTAATCTGTATTATAAAGCAGCAATCATCAGAACTACTTGGTACTGACTGAGGAATAGAGTAGTGGATCAGTGGAATAGATTAGGTATGTGAGACACAGCAGTCAATGACTATATATAGTACTCTATTGTTTGATAAACCCAAAGACCCCAGTTTCTAGGATAAGAACTCACTATTTGACAAAAACTGTTGGGAAAACTAGAAAAATAGTATGGCAGAAACTGGGCATAGACCAATATCTGACACTCTATACCAAAATTAAGTCTAAATGGATGCACAGTTTAGGTTAAAGGCTGATACTATAAGCAATCTGCGAGAGCAAGCAATAGTTTACCTATCAGATTTATGGAGAAGGGAAGATTTTATGACCAAACAAGAGTTAGAGAGCATTATGAAATGTAAAATGAATAATTTTGATTACATTAACTTTTTGTATAAATAAAGCCAATGTAACCAAGATTAAGAGGAAAGTGGAAGATTGGGAAAGAATTTTTACAACCAGTATCTCTGATAAAGGCCTCATTTCTAAAATATACAGAGAACTGAGTCAAATCTATAAGAATACAAGTCATTCCCCAATTGATAAATGGTCAAAGGATATGAACAGGCAGTTTTCAGAGGAAGAATTTAAAGATATCTATAAACTTATGAAAAAATGCTCAAAATCACTATTGATTAGACAAATGTAAATCAAAACAACTCTGAGGTACCACATCTCACTAGTCAGTTTGGCTAAGATGACAAAACAGGAAAATGATAAATGCTGGAGAGGATGTGGGAAAATTGAAACACTAATGCATTGTTGGTAGAGTTGTGAACTGATTCAACCATTCTGGAGACCAATCTGGAACTATGCCCAAAAGGCTATAAAAATGTCCATACCCTTTAATCCAACAATACCACTTTTAGTGCTGTATCCCAAAGAGATCATAGAAATGGGAAAAGGACCCGTATGTACAAAAAATATTTATAGCAGCTCTTTTTGTGGTGGCAAAGAATTGAAAATCAAAGGGATACTCACCAATTGGGGAATGGCTAAACAAGTTGTAGTATATGAATGCAATGGAATACTATTGTGCTATAAGAAATGAGGAGCAGATGGACTTCATAGTAACCTGAAGAGACTTATATAAACTGATGCTGAGTGAGTGATGCTTGTAGAATCTATACATGGAAGCCATTGTTATAAGATTAGACCTCATGGGCTTGAGGCCACCATGATGATCTTGCCTTAAGAGAGGTGGTAAGCTTATATGTCCCCGTCTGCGACTTTGTTTATTAAAGTCTGATGAAGAGAGAGAGAGATCTTTATTGCTGGTAAACAGGACTTATATACTCTTTGAAGAAGTGGGCGGGGAGAGGGATTCTTGTAAACAACTGTTGAAACATTTTGTGGTTAGAACACCTGGTGCCGAAACTCTCTGTGGTCAGCAGATTCACGTGGCATGGTACTGGGGGTGTGGCCTTCCTACAGGGGGGAGGGTACTTGGCCCTAAGGCCTTGGTTGCTAACACTTATAGAACACATTCAAGGAAAAATAATATTTTTTTAAGGTTAGCACAGTTGTGTCCCCCAAATAATATTTTCTTTACCACCAGTCTGTTTTTCTTCCTGATAAACCCCAAAAATAATATTTTGCTTTGATCCCTGATATGCAAATTGGTTAGCTGCAAGGGGAACCACTCAAAATCAGAGTATAAGAGCCCCACTCTCAGAGGGGTACTTTGGAACACATCTTCCCCACTGAAGTACTCCCTTCCTATTGAATGCCCTTAAGTGAGTTATACTGTGTGTTAGTGTGTATGTCTGAGTTGTATGTTAAGTAACCTTTTCTTTTTCCCTTTCTTCCTCTTCCCTATTCTTGCAATAAAACTTTCCATTGAACTGATTCCTATTGTTTTACATGTTATTCTCAGCATCTGAACTCATTAAGGGGTTGTTTTTCCCAACATCATTAGCTGGCTCATGGGCTATTCCTTAGGTATAAACAAATGATAATCATTAAATATCATACTTTTGGCCAAAGTCTGAATTAATCAAACAAACTGCTTTCCCTTACTTTGAATGCCTTTTCCTGTGTTGGCAACTTCAGAGACGAGATAAGGCTGGAGGTGAAAATTCCCTTTATCTTGGGACTTGTTGGGACTGAGACCATAAAATGCAAATGAACTCTGTCAATTTGCATTTATAACCAAGAAACTTCCTCATATATAGATGGTAACAAATGGAGATCATAAATTTGTATTACACGGTCACCCTGAATTGGGATGTATCTAAAATATATTTAAGTCTTCTGATCTCTCTGTTCATCAGTCAGGACTCAACTCCTGACTCCTAGTACAAGTCTGCTAGCTTTGGGGGATAGCAATGCTGTAACTGTATGTCACTATTTGTTTGTGTCCTTTAACCAAACTTTTGGAAGATTGACACTAGGTGCAAAGATAAGGACTTAACCTATTGATAGCCACATCTACACTGGGGCAGTATGGCACTGTTAGCCCTCTTGTAGAAAGCAAGGGTCAATAGGGGAGCTTTATGTCCTCCTAGGAGATACCTCTTTATGCCAGAAGACAGTCACAAAATTCATGTATGTGCCACTCCCTTCTTCCCTATCACTGACATTTTAATTTTTTCTCTTAGGAGGAATTGGTCCTAGATTCTATCACTTCAAGGGATTAGAGAGACTAAAGATGAAAAAGCTTTTTGTCCTTGAGTTGTCACCCAAGGGGCTTTTCTCTGGAGCCTGGAAAGGGAGCTAAAATACACACACACACAGAAATTTTCTGATGAAGGGAATGGTTTCAGAAAAACCTGGGAAGACTTATTTGAACCTATGAACCAATGCAAAGTGAAATTAATAGAACCTGAACAATTTACACAGCAATTACACAGTAACAATGATTAAACTATGAAAGGGTTAAGAAACTGTGATCAACAAAATGACTCACCACAATTGCAAATTCTGTTTAGAGTATAAATAGAATCCAATCTGGGTGAGTTCTCTCTCTGGGGGGAAAGAATTCCTGTCCCTGTTTCCCTTCATTAGAATTTAGCTTATGAGGGAGAAAACAAACCTGAGAAAACCCGGTGAGAACCCAAGTTGCTAGAGGCTGCTGAGTCTCTGGCCAAACCACATTGTCAGCTGGAGGAGCTGAAGGAAGACTTTTAGGTCACCTCTTCATTGAATGTTCACCACTCAGGGTCAAGTTTTCTTGTCAGGGGACTTTTCTCTCAGAAGGAATACACCTGATTTAAGGTGTTTTAGAGTCTCCCTTGGGATCTTTGATTCTCTAGAGAAAACAATAACCTCTCTAAGACATCTCTAGAGAAAACAATTACTAATCAGTTGATTATTAATACCTAGAAACAATGTCTCTCTGGGTTTTGTTTATGACAATGGTAAACACAAAGAGATATAACTAACATAAATGAAACCTCTTGGAAGGGGGAGCCTGAGAGCAAGAAAGTTGGAGAACTATGGATTAGGTAATTTCTAATATCCCTTCAAGTGCTAGAACTCTGTTGTTCTAGCTTACTTAGACCTACCCCAGGTCACATGGTGTTGAAGTTCCCTATGTTGAAATTGAAACTTAGAAACAAAGATGCATTCAAACCGCAGACTGCTGTGGAATATTGTTTTAGAGTGTGCTGTATCTAATCCTATGTTAGGGGTACATGTGGAAACTAGAACACATTCTGGCAACGTCTTTACTAGAAATCAAAATTATTGGGGTGGCTAAGAGGCACAGTGAATAGAGCACCAACCCTGGAGTCAGCAGGACCTGAGTTCAAATCCAGCCTCAGACACTTGACACTTACTAGCTGTGTGACTCTGGGCAAGTCACTTAACCCCAACTGCCCCTCCAAAAAGCAAAAAAAAAAATCAAAATTATTAGGGGAGATCTGTTCAGGAAAGTTGCCATAGCTAAAGATTTTCTCACCCTATAAACTTTTGGATACTTAGTCTGGTCCTCAGATGCATAGTCCATTGCTAGGCTTTTGCTCTGCTGGAATTGATGGGGTTCAGGCTCTGGGAAACCCCTTAAACTCTGACTGAATCTTCCCACTTGATAAGGCATTTGTCTGAGGCCACAAGCCTTTCATTAAGGCTAGGCCCAAATCTCTGTTACTCTTAACCTAACCTAGCTCTCCATTGTCCAACTACTTCTCACCTTTGCTCCTATCAAAATATCTATACCCAAATCTGTTAACCTTAAATTAGCCTAGCCTTCCATTGTCTGTCATTTCCAGGTAACCTTCAGCTATTTCCCACCTTTAATCCCATTACTGGAGTCTGACCTCAGTTCCATCAAAGATCCTCCTTAGACTCCTCCTCAAGACCACCCCTCAATCCTCCCATATGTAAGGTCCATCTTGCCTCCAAGAAGGGGCTGAGAATTCTAGCCAGACTCAGTCTGCATCAGGTTATTGTGGCCTGCTTGTCCAATACAAGCTTTACATATACTTAGGCTCCTTAAGACTCTACCCATTATGGCAAATCTTTAATAAACTTTGCTTTACTTTGACTGAGAGAAGACTTGAGTTGAATTCATTCAGGAGGACCCGGCATGTTGGTATTTTGGGGTCTTGAGCACCCCTCAGCCCCAAGCCTCAACAGAATTAGCCTTTGAGGGGCGGCCACGTAGCACAGCAAGTAAGATCACTGGCTCCAGTGTTGAGAAGACTTGGAAATCGAATCCCGGGATCAGACACTTAGCACCCACCCAGAAACACCTGGCCGTGTTACTTAACCCCAATTGCTTAGGGGTGGCCAGGTGGCTCAGCGAGTAAGAGCACCGGCTCCGGTGTCGGGATGACCTGGATCAAATCTGGGCTCAGATACTCAGCACCACACCCAGAAATAATAACTGGCCGTGTAACCTTGAGCAAGTTACTTAACCCCAATTGCTTTAAAAAAAAAATAAGAATTAGCCTTTGAGAATACAAGATCACCTCCCTGCCAAGAAGATGCATTGGAATTGGACTTTATTATTCCTCTCTTAAAGGAAAAACATGGCAGTGTGAACTGGGTCTGGGTTTAATAGAATCTATGATCAATAATCCTTGCCCTCGGAGTGGCTTGTAAACTCCTAGAGCTGTAAGCAGGATTGAAACAATACTGTTTAGTCATTGATTGCTACTATTTAGAAAGTAAGGCAACAAAATTTTTTATTTCTATAAAAATACATACTATTTATCTTTAAATTGTATTTTTGGATTGTTTTATTCCTAAACAGACTCTTTAGGACCTGATAACTGACTATTGTTATAACAATTTCAGAGGAAGTAAGTCTTCCTTAGCCTCTGGGTGCCACTGTTGATCTACGTTCATTGCAAAAACAGTAAGTGTGCTTACTATGGAAACCCTAACTGCTTTTTGGATAAGTGGTTTGGCCCTGATGGAGCTCAAAGTGCAGAATTCTCTTTCTATGTGTTTATGATTCCATACTTCTCTTTCTTCCACTGCTGGTCCTAAACCTGGGAGATGACAAAACTGAAGTAAAAGTCTTCCAAAAAAAGTGAGGAAAAGCAAGAACATCATAGAAGGAAACTGAAAACCTTTTAGAAATTCTTTGTGAAGAGTTTAGGTCATCCCCAAACAATTTCATATTGTTTATCAATAATTAAAACCTAACAGTGATAATAATTCTGTGCAACCTTTTTTTCTGAGAGCAGAAGATGCTTTAGAGACACTCTCACTGATTCCTTAAATACCCATTAGTGTGGCTTTTCCATATGGCTAGAGAAACAGATTAGCTGAAGAGATGGCTGTGCAGAGGGAAATTATGTACATGACCATGGTCTTCATAACCATGCGAAAAATGGCAGAGTTGGGATTCAGACCTAAATCCAGTGATTTAGTGACTGACTTCAGCCAAAAACAAATGAAGACACTTAAAATACACCTCACCCTACCCAATCAAAAGAAAAAAAAGAGCAGTTCATTGTCTGACCCTGAAGAATGAAAAATGTTTCTTCCTCCTCATCCCATTTCTTCTTGAGAGGTATTCCTCAAGTAATACCTTAGTATTTTTCCCCCAAACATGATCTCTTTCCACTTTTTGCTGTCTTACCAATTCTACCTCCATGATATATCTCAGATCTTCTTCCTAAACTGTCACTACCCCAATTCTGGCCCTTGTGCAACTCTTACCGGCAAAGCTCACCTGGGCTTCTGCAATAGTCTCATTTATCTCCTTGCTTCCATTCTCTCCTCATTTCATTGCATCTTTCACATAACTGACAAAATAATCTTCCTGAGGCACAAGAAACAGGACTACATCACTCCCAGGTTAAAAGTCATCAGTAGCTTTCTATTGCCTTTAGCATCTTATGTTCAATGCTTCTGCAATCTGGCTTCAACTTACCTTTCCAACCTTATATCATATTTTATTTTATTTTTTGTTTTTGGAGGGGGGAAGGCAAGGCAATTGGGGTTAAGTGACTTGCCTAAGGTCACATGGGTAGTTTTATGTTAAGTGTCTGAGGCTGGATTTGAACTCAGGCACCACCTAGCTACCCCAACCTTTTATCATATTAATTCCCTTCATGCATTCTACTTTCAAGCAAAATGGAACTGCCAGCTCTTTCCTAAAATCAATATTTCATCTCACACCTCTGTGTATTTGCATAAGTAAGAGAGATCTTTAAGCTGGTGGCCTATGACCTTGTTGTTGTTTTTTAAAAAATAACTTACGGGGCAGCTAGGTGGACCAGTGAACAGGGCACTGGCCCTAGAGACAGGAGGACCTGAATTCAAAAATCCAACCTCAGACACTTAACACTTACTAACTATGTGACCTTGGGCAAGTCACTTAATCCCAATGGCCCTGCCTTCTCCCTGCCAAAAACATAAAAACCAAAAATTTATTTTGATAATCATTTCAACATAATTGGTTTCTTTGGCAATTCTATGCATTTTACTTTGTACATTTTAAAACATTATTCTGAGAAGAGGTCCATTCACCAAACTGCCAGAGTGGGCCATGACACAGCAAGGTGAAAGTCCCTGGCATAAATCACCACCAGCCCAGTGTACTCAATTCTTCCTCATCTTGAAGACTCAGCTTAGATTTTACATCCTCGGTGAAACATTCCCTTATTCCTTTTCCCTTTGCTCCTCAGTTATTAGCCATTTCTTCTTCCTCAGATTATCTTGTCCGTACTTGTCTGTGTATAGATTGCACTCCCCCAGTAGGATGCCCTCTATCTCTCTCAGTTTTTTCAACTATAAAATAAGGAAGCTGGACTGGTTGGCCATTTTTAGTTATGAATCTGTGATCCTAAGCTCTCTGGGGCACAGACACTTTATTTTGGGTCCTTGGGTTCTTTCTGCCTAGCACAGGACTTTGCACATGGTAGGCCTTTCATAAATAAATATTTGTTGAGTTAAGTGAAATGGCTTCAAACCCCAACCCTTGGTATAGTAGTATACAAGGTGATATAACAAACATTCGATCAAACATGGTTTCCATAAGTACATTTTCTTTAAAGGTGCTCTTAAAGATACTTCTTAGAATCCTGTGATTTAAGGGAAATGCAGTTTGGAAACCATATATCTACCCAAATTATCTTGCAAAAAGATTGATAAACTTTTGTATTACTAATATTAATATTATTTTTAAAATAATAAGTTGTGAGCATCTATTTATTATTACATATTAATATTATTTGATAATAGTATTTTAGTAACTACTACATATTAATATCATATATTATGTTATTTCAAAAAGAACATTTTAGTGACTATTATTATGTTAATGTTATACTATTGAAAGGTAATAAGATTTGAACAACCTATTATTATGTAGTCCTATTATATTCTTATTTATTTGCATTATAAACAATGGCCAGCAGAGGGCAAAACCGCTCTTTTATCAAATTTTGATTTCTCAAGAGATGAAGTAGGGAAGAAAAACCTAGGCCCATTGGAAAGTACATTTTCCCAGTAAAAAGGGAGAATTTTTAAAAATTTGTCTAGGGGAGTATGCAGAAAGAATATCAGAACCTACATTGTCTTGCAATGGTAATGGGTGAAAAACACATTAGAGTTGTTAGTGCCCTCTCCAGGATATAGGTTACATCTGGCAGAGATAAACACTAGTTTGACCCTGAGTAATCAGATAGGGTTATCATATGAACAATTCTAATGCTGTGTAGTGGAAGTCAACCCAGGAATTCACAGGATATGTCTAAAAGAGTGACTCATTAGGTCAAAGATGTAAAAGATTGCATTTAAATACTAATTTATTGACCCTAGGCAAGAAAACTCCCTGTTCTCTGTTAGTTTTCCTTTCCATTATATTGGGGTCAGTTGAAAGTTATCTTGAAATTTACCAAGTGTATTATAGGTTTAAATAAAAAATGTGTGACACAGTAAATAAGGACTATCTTTCACTGTACATTTGTTTATATTAGCTTACTGAAAGGACCATGGGATAGGAGTGATGATCACAGTCCCAGATCTGCCGAGAAATGATTGGAAACAATCTTTTTCCTGTTCCACATCTTACTTTCTCCATATGGTGCCAACCAAATATTAGTGCTCCTAGTTATTCTTCTAAAAGCTTAATGACAACCCCACTGTACTATTTCAACACTTTCTATGTAATCAGAGCAGCTTAAAAAAAAGTGGCAGAGTTCTCAGTGAAGCATCTGCCAATAGCTACAGGTTGAGATGGAGGAGAAGCCTGTACTCCCTTCTACTAGATAAGAATCAAATCTTTTGCTATCTTGGGCCTGTTATCAGTCCCTTTTTGTAGTGGTTTTCCCATTATTCAAAATGGGCAAGAATACTTGCCATCTACCTAAAGATTTAATTGTGGAGATTTTTTAAAAATATTATATTTAAAATAAAAATTCACATCCCAATCATTTCATGTTCAGACTATTTGGGAGAGCAGCCAAGATGGTGGAGTAGGAGGAAGGAGTACAACCCAATCGCCCCCACAACTATTCCAACAAACATCTAAGATGACTACTAGACCAAATAATGGTCCAGAAATCTAGCGAGAGACCACAATGGGTCATTTTTCCAGCCTGAGGTCACAAACCCAATAAACAGGCATGTGAACAAGGTAGAACTGTGGAGTGAGTGCCCTGGGATAGAGGAGCCATATCCAGGCTTGGAAAAGAGCCCCAGTACTTTTGGCCCAACCCTCACCCTCTACCTTCTCAATAGACCCACAGTATTGCCCCAAGGTGGTGAGAGGATCACACATTCAGCCCTGGGCTCAGGGCAGAGGACAAAGCAGTAGGACCTTAGATGAGACAGGCCAGGAAAATACATGCACAATATAATCCTGGCAGATGTATGTATGCAGTGCCTGGCCCAAACACAAAGTCCCAATCTGGGAAGTAAATAAACAGAATTAGTAAACAGAATATTTAACAAATGTGTTAGATACTAGAAATAGATTTTTTGGTAGCATTGTTGTAAATAAAAATTAGCTGCCATATGTGGGGAATTGAGTTCTGGTTAACTGATTTAGTTAGTGAAACTTCCCAGGACAGGAAGACCTTGCTTAGGATATAGATCCTCTGAATTGGAACCATTTCAAGTGAACAGTTCTATTAGTTAATCTACAAATCCCTTAAAGTTCTAGATTTAGTGCTGGAAGAGACTTTCTAGTCCAAACCCTTCATTCTATAAATAAGGAATCTAAGCCTCGGGTAAGTTAGTGATGTGCCCAAAGTCATTTTTAAAAGTAGTCAATGACCAAGGTGGGATTTGAGCCCAAGTCTTTTGAGTGCAGATCCAGCCTTCCACTATACCGCCTTTCTTATGAATATATAACATTCTAATTTGTACAATTGGTTATATACATTCTTTAGTGTTTTACTAACCTGTTGGTAACTTGAGGCCAACCATAAATCTTGAGTCAAGCAACCAAAATCATCTACTGTAGTGTCATCAGACAGTCTAAGTCATTCATCTCTGAAGACTTTAAACCAGGAACGATCTTTAGATTCAATTCTGTTCAACAAATATTTTTGAGGGGCAGCAGCACTAAGCACTGTGGTTGGTCCTGATTGACACAAAGGGGAAAAAAAAGCAATTCTTGCCCTCAAGGAACTTACCTTCTCCTGGTAAAGTACATGTCTACATCCATATAAATATAAGTAATAGTAACAATAATAACACAATACTCAAGAAATGGAGAGAACAGGAAACAATGTCATTTAAATATTTGTTAGTCTTTTAGCTGATGCTTATTCTCTGTAGCTAAAATAAATAAATATTGACTCTTCTCAGTATCCTACAAACATGTCAATGACTACAGAGATCAGAATTAGAACTCTCATGCCCTCTTCCGGAACATCCCTAACCCCAGATACACACACACACACACACACACACACACACACACACACACACACACACA
>NW_027187330.1:4347669-4408600 GCF_028583685.1 Petaurus breviceps papuanus
ACACACACACACACACACACACACACACACACACACACACACACACAGCCAAAAGCACGGAGTCCTTACTTTGGTGTTCCACCTGGTTTTCCTTAATCCTTACCACCATTCAGCACTTGTTGCTACTGTATTTTTCTCTTCTTTCTACTTCTCAGGCTTAGTCTCAAGACCAAGCTTTCCAGGTCTTCCAGTGTCACAGTGAGTGAATCCCATAATCACATGGTCCGAATATGAATGTTCTAATAGGAGAAAGTTACACAAAAACTTCAAGACCTTTCCTCCAGTTCCTCGACCACACAAGTATTTTAGAACAAGGCCTTCTTCGTAAAATACATAATTACTATTTATTCCTTCTGTTGTATCAAGTTGTATAAAATAACTTTGTTGTTCTTGAGTCATTTCAGTCATTCCTGGCTCGTTGTGACCCCTTTTTGGGGTTTTCTTGGCAGAGATACTGGAGTGGTTTTTGCTATTTCCTTCTCTAGCTCATTTTAGAGATGAGGAAACTGAGGCAAACAAGGTTAAGTGACTTGCCCAGAGTCACATAGCTAGTAAGTATCTGAGACCAGATTTAAACTCATGAAGATGAATTTTCCTGACTCCAGACCTGGTATTCTATCCACTACAACATCTAGCTGCCCTATAAAAAACTTACAAATATCCAATCACTATGGATAAGGTGAATAATGAAAATTTCTCTTGTAGCAATTGAAAATCTCTAAATACATACAAAGTAATTTTGCAAAAAAAAAATTACATTCTTAGAATGTTACCAAAAATGACTTTCCTGCCTTAAAAAGTTAAGGCAACCAATAATCTAAGCCAAATGAACCTAGAGGGCAGAGTTGAACCTTTCTCAAATGATAGGTTCAGAGACAGAAGACAAGAAGGAGCCTTAGTAGGCATCTGCTGTAACTTCTTCATTTGATGGAGTCAAGGTCATATGGGCAGGAGGCTGCTGAGCAGAGATTCAAAACTATCTTTAGACTCTAAACAGCATTCTTTCTGCCTCATCACAAAGCCTCCCCAAACTTCACACATGTTGATTCCACAGAAAGCTCCAAAAGTTGTTAGGAATTTAAAAAGTAATGTTTGATTTCAGAAAGTCATCTACTCAGAAAAACAGTGGGACAACCAGAAAATAGTTTGTAACTTTTTTTTGAGGGGTGCAGTAAAGCTGTGATTTCATTAATAATAGGGAGTTCCTGCTAAGGATCATCCCTCCCTCTTTTTTTTTTTTTTTGAGACATTCATGGTTAATTTACTTACCCAGAATCACAGAGCTAGTAAGCATTTGAGTCTGAATTTGAACTCAGACCCTCCTGACTCCAAGGCCAGTGCTCCATCCACTACACCACCTAGATGGGCAATTTGAAGTCTTAGAAAGCTGTCTGGGGCACTGAAATGTTAAGCAACTTGCCCCAGGTCACACAGCAGCTCTGTTTCAGAGGTGGCACTTGAACCACATTCTCCCAAGGCCAGTTCTCTGTCAAAGTGATTAGGGACAAAAATAGGAATCCTAAGTTGCCTCCAACTCTTAGCCATCAAGACAAATCCAATGATTCTAAATCAAATCAGGCAGCACAGTTGAGAGGGCAATAAGTAGCTGTGTTTGTTGGTTGGTTGGTTGGTTGTCCTTTGTTCTTGAAGAGGACCAGAATGACATCACTATGCTAAAGTCAACTTTCAATGTGTCCAACTGTGGCTGATCAGGGCAATACAAGTTTGGAATGCTCCACAGAAGGTCAGACACAAATAATCTGTGTGAACATTTGGGGTGTAAACTCCAAATCTATGCATCCTACATTTCCTTTGAGCTGTCTCAATTCTGCTTTGCTCATAGAGTTCAGCACCTTCTCTGATGTGGGCATGCCATGCTGAGCAGTCCTATGCCAGTGTCTCCCACGTCATACAATCAATCCCAAAGTTGTTAAGAGAGACCTTGAGAGTGCCCCTGTGAACACTCACCCTGGGTGAGTTCTCCATAAAATAGTCTTTTTGAATCGAGCAAGTGTACATTTTGCATTCAATTGTTTATTAAGAAGATACACTAATGAGAATAAATCTAGGAATGGGGCTAGGGAAGAGAAGCAAGGCGGAGAATGTTTGTGCGTAGGTCAGTGGGGACAGCAATAGAAGCTATCTCATATTAGAATGCACGACAGACCACCTGGATAAAAAATGGAAATAGCTGAGAAGTTTCAGAAACAGATTATAACCTGGAACAGAACTATGATATGTAGTGGTTATGGAGGATTTCTAGAGCTCTGCCAAAAGCAGGGCAGCTAATAACCTCTTGACTTATCTTGATAATTTCCTCCTTCAAGAGGTAGTTACCATTCTATTCCAGTTCTCTTTCTTACCCACAAGGAGGTTACTGATTTCTGGGGTGGAAATTATGGGAACTTGGAAGGAAGCATCTATGAGAGAAGAGGAAAACTGAGAATAGTCTTCCATGCCCTTGATTTGGGAAGGACAAACTTAAAAGGATCCAGAAAAGGATAGGTGCTATCTCAAACACTATTTTTAAACAAGTGAAGTACATTTAGAAGGGTTGGGAAGATCTCAAGAAACTGTGAAGACTTCAATCTGAAGAGAAAAATAGAAGACGTGACCTAAAGAGATCAATGTGAATACACAGGGAACTTAGTAACAAACTTAGAGTTTAATGTCTCTTCTGGCCCAGAATAACAAACTCTGGGTTTGCCCAGACAGTGCAGGATGAATCTTTGGGCAGAGTGTCCCCCACCAATCACTACCTGACTCCTGCCTCGACACTGGATTTTCATGTCTTAGTGTGAGTAAAAGTGTTCCTCAGTTCCTGTGTAAACCCTCATGTTAGCCATATATATCAGATTTTATTTCATCTTAGAGAGAGAGTGCAAGAAAGCACATAGGATGCACAGAAACCCATAAACATGTAAGACATACCTTCTTTCTTCCTTATAAGGGCCCTGTCACTACTCTGCAAATGGAACTCCCCCAGAAAAAAAAATACACTTAAGTCGCCAGAGAGGCAACCCCTTTTCAAGTGACACTGTGCTACCTTGAGTAATTAAATGTTAGTAAGTTATGGTCCAGGTTTGCCCTACTCTCCAGAAATAAATATTTATCAAACACCTACTACTGTCTGTACCAAGTACTGCAGGTACTAGACACTGGGATACTGATCAGGAATTTCTTTTATTTTCTCCAGAAGACTGGAGTTCAGGAATTCTTATCACTTGATCAGAAGACTGAGGTTCAGTAACTGTCACTATTCCATCACTACCTCTTGGTGGCTGACAATTTGTAAGCCATTTGGTTCCTTCCTTTCCCAGGAAGATACAGTTTCCCTCTAGAAACTCTGGTGGAAGGCCAATGCCTTTCCACAGCTGCCAACCCTGAGGGTATGTGGATTTCTTGGTGAGGGATGTAGGTCTCTCTACACAAAGATTCATATTTGGTTTCAAGTCTTTACTTGATCAATTTATTCCAAAATACCATGATTCTACAAATTATGTTTAGTGAGGTCAACAAATACTCAGTTTAAGAGTACTCCTCAGCTTCATCAAGAAGCTGGAAATGTCAATGGGGATGTTGCATCTTATGTAGGAGAAATATTTCCAAGCCAGAGAAAGACCTTATCCTTTAACTTCATCCATTTCAAGCTGTCTTTTCCTAGTGATACCCTTTACATTTAAAAGACATCTATAGAACATGGGAGAAAGTAAAAAAGGATAAATATAAATTGTGGTATAATGTAAGGAATGCTAAAGTTCAAAATAAGCTGAGGAAGGAGAAGGATCTTTAAACCTATATTGGAGAAAAGAAGAGGACCAAAGAAGGAATGAGATAACTGCTCAGGTTGGACAACATAATGATAAATGATAATGGGGAATGCATCGCTGCTTAATATTTATTTGTTTCTATTTTATCTGCTAAGAAGAATGATCTTAGAACTTGAAAAAAATGGCTATTTTATGTGCAAGATAAAGAGATAGTATTAGAGTAGAAATTGTCTCGAAGAGGGAGAAACTGATGGATGTTGTTGCTGAGTTATTGTAGGTGATCTTTGAAAGAATATGGAGGACAGATGAGGGACAGCATAGTTGTAAGGCAAATGTACCAATTTTCAAAAAAAGAAAAGAGAATAGAGTTTGAATTATAAGCCAATGAGCTGGACTTCAATTACAGGCATCAATTTAGAACAAAGTATTAAAAGGATGTTTAGCGTACATTTAGAAACAGAAGCAGTGATTATGACAAAGATCACAGACTCATCAAGAACAGGTCATGCCAGACTAACCACATTTCCTTTTTTGACAGTGTCTTTTAGTCTATCTAAACTGATAGATCAAGGTAAGGCTTCAAATAAAGTTTACCTAGGTTTTAGTAAAGCATCTGACAGAATGCCTCATGTTATTCTTGTGGAGAAAATGGAGAAAGATGACAATACAATTAGGTGAATTCATAACTGGTTGGATAGATGAATCAAGCAGCCCCAGTCCCTATCCTGGGAGAGAGTGTTCTAGAGAGATGTCCTATTAACATTAACTCCTTCAATTCATTCCTCTATTATATTATTGGGAAGGAATATGACATAATGGATAGGGATCTGACCTTGAGATCAGGAAGACCTAGTTTCAATCTCACTTCTGACATATATTCTCTATGTGACCCTAGGCACAGCATCCCACGTGAGTTGCAGGGCATGAGCTACCTTGATAGAGAATAGTCCCATCATCAGTTAATCATGGCAGTGAAATCACAGGTTTGGTTCAAATTACATTATTATTAGTACTACCACTTATCTTCCAAGGAGTTAAAACTACTACATAGACAACTCATAAATTTCCAAAATGCCCATTGGAAAAATGAATGCTTCTTCATGCCTATATCCTAAAGGAAAAATGTGAAGTAACGTAATGATTGGTTTCACCCTAGTTGGGAGAATGGCATGCTGCAGGTTCCAGAGGCAGAAGAGGGCACCATCACAGCACTGGAGAGATTTCCCCCAAACATTTCTATGGCACTGGGGCTCCAAAGAAACACGCAAATAGAGTGAAGGTTAATTGCACTAGCACTTTGTCCAAGGCATTTAGGAGACCCAGCTAATGGGGATGGGTCTTGTTTATCATTAATCAGGCTGGCCCACATACATTGACTATCAGAGTATGAGGTAAAAGAGTGACTGACCTAGTACAAGCAGAGATGCCATTTAAAGCTGGGAACCAGTGTGACTGCAGGCTTATGGTGTGGTTTCCTAGGTCTTTCTCCCCTTGTGTTTTTGCTAGTGGTGAGTAGTGGGGTGTTCACAGGTGTCTGTGTAGTTGATCTGGTGTCTTGGCTTGTACTACTCCAGAGCCCACACACAGTATGCACTGGAATTGGATAAGTAAATAATAATAAAGCTGTGGTCAGGTCCAGTCTAGAGCTATCTATCTGAAGTGTCTTGTTTAATCTGACCTTTTCAGGGGGGAATCAAGGCTCATGGCATCCAGGAATCTTCCATGGTCATGGCAGGAAAAAATCAATACCAGATTTTCAACAAAGACTTTAGACAAAAGGGACATGCTTGTATAGGCAGCAGCAAATCAAGAAAACAGTAGTATACAAAGTCAGACACAAGAAACAATGGTCCAAGGCCAAGCCTAGAGATAATAAAACTGTGAATGAGCGGGCCAAAGGAAAAGATCTGAGATCCTTCTAAGATCTTGGTCTAACTTATCATGATCAGTAAACTGAGAACACCTGTGAACTTTTAAGCTGAGTTTCATGAGAAGAGCCTCACTCATCTGCTGTTTCTTATGGGAGATACAGTGGGAAATTTAGATTCCTCTTTCCATTCCTCTGAATAGAAGGTAGCTGTTAGGGATGGTGGTTGATAGCAAGAAAGTTTCTCTGAGTGTAACATTAACTTTTCTTCAACTTAGGAAACAAATATAAAGAAAAGGACCTTGTAGGCATCTGTAAGAAAATTAAATTGAGAAAGGCAATGCTTAGGATATCTGACCATTTTTTTTGTGGGTGTGGTGAAGTATAGTGGGAAGATTATGAAATTGGTGTTAGAGAAACTTCGTTCAAATCCCAATTTTGTAATTTGGGGCAGGTCATGTTATTTCTCTGGGCTTTGGTTTCCCCATCTGTAAAATTAAGATGACTTCTAAGCTAAGACCTACCATCTAATAAAATGAAGAAGCGTAAAACTGGTAAATAAAGGAATTCTGCACCAAAAATTTAACCATCAAGTGATGTGGATAGCCACTTACCTGTTCCTATTCAACAGGAACGATTGGAAGTTGGGAGTCCCATACTCCCCTTGATGGGTGCAGTGTTCCACCTCACTGGACAGCTTTTTATCATCTAGTTCCACTTCTCCCTGGGTGTTCCCACTATGTTAGGTTAATGTGGATTTGTGCTGGTCTCCAGCCTCTATTTACCACCTCTCCAGTCTCATTTCTCATACCGCCATCTCCTAAGAACCAACTGTACCTCACTGTCTCTTGGCTTGGTCCCTGCCCTTTCCCTGATGATGGGCCAGTACTGCCCTTCTTGCCATCACTCCAACCTGCCAAACATGGCTGCTGTCTGCCTCTGAAGCCACTGTCACAATATTTGGGTTGAGCTGCTACTGCCCTCTGCTATGGAGGTTGCTTACCTTTATTACTTTCAAGGGGCTAAGCAGCATACTTTTGACCTTTTAGCTAATTGGTCCCCATATAACCTAATTAGGGCCTGCTAAATACAAAAGGGTTGCTCAGGTGGTTGGGGAGATCTCACACGTCCCTCCGCCTCTCTAATTGAAGGGCCCCTAACTCTCATTCACAGCTGGTTTAGGGTTAGTAATTTCCTTTCACCTGGTCCCCACCTCAGGGTGTAGGCTACATGTCTCCCACAAGGTCCAGACCTTTCCCGTTTCGGGTCTTTAAGGCTGGGGATAAGTACATACGCTCGATTTCGTTTTCATTGTCAACTTCATCCTCTTATCTGGCAGAGGAACATCTCCAAAGCCAAGAAAATTGCTTGGAAGTTTTAATGAGGCACTTAGCAACATTGGAGAGGGAAGGGGTGACACCAGCACCCTTTTGGACCCTAGTTAAAGCATGTCTCTGAAATATTATGAGCAGTGAATATCTGACACGGCAAAAGAAAGATGCCTTCTGAAGAGTCAAAGGTTCTGCTTTTGATGTTTTGTGCACTTTCAACATGGAACACTTCTTCGTTACCATCCTTGAGTGTTCCACAGCATTGTAGCAATTATGAGACCACAGAGGACGTTCATGTCAAATTCCTAGCTATGTTCCAAGAGCCTGATGAAAAGATTTTCTGCTTTGTACATAGATCAGATGGAATGTTGTTTAAAGGTCTGGTAACCAAGCACACATGAATCATGAGAATGATGCTAAAGGTTCAGGAGAACTTTAGATGATGTACTGTTATTAGGGCAGCTAAGATGACTGAGAAGAACAGTTAATCAGAGGGATCAGGGAAGAGGCAAGGCAAACAGATAGAAAGAGTAATGAGCCACTGTATAAATCAGCTCCTAGGGTTCCTGGCCCTGAGCAATCTGCTCCAGATTGGGCAAATAATGATGATGAAGAAAACATCTACAAGAAAGGTCTTGCCAAACAAGCCTGAAATTCAGTAGCTACTCTGTGGCCTGCTATTTAGTTCCCAGTCCTCCCTGCCACCTTCAACCCTGCCAGGGAAAGAACTAAAGAAATTCAGTTTCACAGGAGAGAAAATAAGCACCAGTCAAGATACCAAAAGTATAAGCTTGGAGGGAATATGGGGTCTTTTGTTTTCTTATACTCTTTTTTAAAAAGGCGATCAGGGTTAAGTAACATGCCCAAGGACATAGAGCTGACAAATGTTTGAGGCAGGATTTGAACTCAGGTTCTCCTGAGTCCAGGGCTGGGACCTGGTTACTCCATCTTCCATTGTCATTGTGAACAAATGGATATGTGTGCATTGGCACTACCCAAGAAGAGGCTCCATCCCTAGTCTGACAGAAACTGTAATCCCTAGAATCAATGTTGGTAAATAGTGGTGGGGCCAAGGACAGAAATTATTCCAGAACCCAAAAAATTAATCTCTCCCCCAGTAACCTTCCCTGAATCTATTCCACTAAATATATACATATATGTATTTATGCTGGTATGTGTATATATCTATATACAGCAGTAATAATGAAGATGGAAGGCATGGGGTGTTACACTGGGCTTGATGGATCTCAAATAACAATTGTGTTGAAATCATTTTATAACAAAAATGTAAGGTAAGCACCACTAACAGACTCTCAGATGACTAAGCCTTTTTGGCCTTAGTAAAAAAGACTAATCCCTATGAGGACATATCTTAACACATGTGGAATTTCCAAGGGAGGTAGGTCATGGGCATTATTAATAAAGAAGTGAGAACAGCATTCAGACCCAAATAGTATTTCTGAGATGACTGCTTTGATTAGGCAAAGTCAAGCACCTTCAGGGTTCTCCTGAGTACTGGAGTCAATGTGCAAGCATCCAGTATTGCATACGTGTCCCTCCTACCTAGAATCCCAGAGCAGAAGAGAAGGCAGTGCCCATAAGAAGCTCAGAGATTCTTTCTGACCCAGCACTTCCAGATTGTCCCATGAGCCTTTAGCCTCATGGGTGTATCCTGAGAAATTTGCTTTTGAGGACTTCCCAGTGCCATAGGAATGGAAAGATTGTCTGAGCAACACAATGGCAGCTCTGAAGTGTTTTCACTGCCTGAGAGAGATGCCCAGTGTGCCAGAGAGGGCAGGGGGTGGATGACAATATTCACCTCCATGATTCCTGACCCTTCACAGAGTAGGCTAGAAAAATGATTCTCTGAGGTGGAGGATTCAAAGAACCACCCATTAGCCAATAGAATTCTTACAGTATTTATATGCTACTCATAGTAAGCATATAAAATGATGCTAGAAAAATCAGACCACATTTTGAGCCCTCTGAGCCCTGAATAAGAGAACTCAATTGGATTGGTATAGTCAGGTTGCCTTGGATTACCTGCCAGGTCCTCTGTGGTTCTTCATATTAGCCCTGCACAATGGTACTACCATATCCCCATGGTGGAGGAGGATGAGAAAATAGCTTCCATTGTTACAAAGGAATTCTATCAATTTGAGTATGCCTCCCCAAAGATTCCTCTGGCATTGGCCATTTATCAAGGGCTAATGGAGAAAATGAGAAGAAATGTTGGTCTATGTCAATTTCACTGTGCATGGAAACACATCTAGGAGAGACAAGGTGGTAGGCTGTTTACCTAAAGCCAATGATTGGCAAATGTCATTTTTGCCAAGCATCTATTAAATATGTAAGTCACATGGTATTATCTCAATAGGAAAGTAGAACTGATCATAAGAAGCAACTATTACCTGGCCATATCCAAAAATTACATTGAACTGGAGACATTTCTGGGGTTTGGAAGTTTACTATCAGCTATTTGGGATTTTTATTTATTATTTTATTTTTCCCAATTACATATAAAAATAACTTTAACATTTTTTTCAAATTTTGAGTTCCAAATTCTCTCCCTCACTCCCTCCCCCCTCATTGAGAAGACAAGCAATTTGACACAGGTTATAGTCATATGTATAGTCATGCAAAACACATTTCCATGTAAGTCATGCTGTGAAAGAAAACACAGACAAAAAAAAAACCATGAAAAATAAAGTGAAGAAAAAGTATTTTCAATCTGCATGCAAGCTCCCGTAGTTTTTTCTCTGGAGATGGATAGCACCTTTCATCATAACTCCTTCAGAATTGTCATGGATCATTGTGTTGCTAAGAACAGCTAAGTTATTCACATTAGATAATCCTATAATATTGCTGTTACTGTATACAATGTTCTTCTTGATCTACTTATTTCAATTGGCATCAGTTCATGTAAGTCTTTCCAGATTTTTCTTAAAGCATCCTGCTCATCATTTCTTAAAGGATGATAGTATTCCATCACAATCTTATAACACAACTTATTCAGTCATTCCCCAATTGATGGACATCCCCTCAATTTCCAAATCTTTGGCAACACTAAAAGACCCACAATAAATAATATCAGGTATTTGTGAGAAATGTTGCCATCACTGTAAAGTTTGCCTTTGGCTATCTCGTTGAGAGAAAATATAAACAAAAAGGAAGTTCTGAGAGGATGTTCCAAACAGAGGAAGAACCCGAGCTTGATCCCTTTGGAGACCCCTGGGATGAGAAGTGTAACCAAGCATTCATTGACTTTTCCTTCTTATGGGAATTGGAGCTGACTTTTTGGTATTAGCCCTTTGTGTTACCCAAGTATACTAGTTTAGGTGTCTTGAAATCAGTGTGATAATAGAAGAGTATCACTAGAAAGTTTGTATGTGGAACTCAATTTCAGAAAGGTATAGACCGCAACCAATTGACCTAAATTCTGATTAGTTCCAGGTTGAATGTCACAAAACCAGAGATGGGTAACTGTCCTGGACAACTATGAATTCTGCATATACTTTTGTTCAGGAATAGGTAATATGGTTGCAGACGCCCAAACTATTTTGTTTGTAAGTTCTGTCTGTTGATCCCAGCACAGTATCAACCATAAGATATGTGTTATAAAATCTTGGTATTCCCAGAAAACACAAGATAATGACCAATGGAGAGCTACTCTATACGAGGTCACTGAGAAACAAGATAATCAGTCTACCAAGAAAAAGTACTGGGACCATTAAAAGTGAATGGTTCATAAATAGTTGTTTACCCAAAGGGGAAATGGGAAAACTATCACAGAAATGGAAAGGTAGGAATATGCTACAGTCAAGGACTTGTAAGTACAAAAATATTTGTAACAGCTCTTTTTGGAATTTGAACTGATGCAAAGTGAAGTAAATAAAACCAGGAGAACAGTGTATACAATAACAGCAACGCGGTGCAGTGATGAATTGTTAATGACTTCATTATTCTCAGCAATACAATGATCCCCAAAACAATTCCAAAGAACTTATGATGAAAAATACTATCTTCTCCCAGAGAAAGAAATGATAGTTGGAATGCATATTGAAGTATACTTTTTTTACTTTATTTTTCTTCACTTTTTTTTTTGTCTTTTTGGAAGGGGGAAAGTAGGGCAATTGGAGTTTAAGTGACTTGCCCAAGGTCACATAACTAGTAAGTGTTAAGTGTCTGAGGTCGGATTTGAACTAAAATGTCATGTAAGAGTGTTTGACATGGGGGTGGCTAGGTGGTGAAGTGAGTAAAGCTCCGACCCTGGAGTCTGGAAAGCCTGAGTTCGGTTCCAGCCTCAGACCCTTAACGCAAAAAAACTAGCTGTGTAACCTTGGGCAAGTTACTTAACCCCAATTGCCCTCCGGATGGCCAAAAAAAAAAGTGTTTGACGCAAAGGTTACTTAGACATATACTAATGTTCTCTTAGGTGCTTTGTAGGGCATCAATGTACCATCAATGTTCTTTTTCTTTCTTTTAGACTTTTATGGTTTTTAAGATTGTGATAGTCTATAAAAAAACAATCCAAACAGACAAAAACTGCCTTTTTGGGACCTAGGAGCTTTCCTGAGATCCTTAATTCTTTTAAAATTTTGTTGGTGACAGATTATCTTTGCTCTCTCCTTTGCACCCCCATCTTGTCTTTTGTTGTGATCTTTTATGTAGGGAACCTTCCATTCCTCATGACAGAGAACTGGAGACCATCCCCAAGCTTTTCCCGAGCCTTTCCCCATTTTTAACATCAGAAGTGAGAAACCAATCAATTGCATTTGAACAATAATTAATCTTCCTCTTGTCCATGTTGCTGGAAGTTTGAGTTTATGAAACAGTAACAAACCTAAGGCATCTCATTCATTGAAATAGGAATGATGAGAATTTCTATCATTACTATGAAGGGAAGGTAGCCATATAGGTTTGAGGCTTCCTAGACTTTTAAAAATTCTTGATGGGTCAAAAGGCACCAGAGAATTCAACAGTGATTAGCCCACTTTCTAGAGACAAGTCTTTCTGTAGTTAATTAAACTGTTTCTTGGATAGCAAACGAAGTCTGTTGTAAAGGCAATACCCAAATCTTCAAGAACTCAGGCAAAAACTAGGTAGGAGATAGGATAATAGGGGATGAAATATGATAGATTACAGTCTTCAACACATAATGTGGCCTCTTCTGTGCATATATATTCTAAGCTCAAGGTTTTAAAGTAGCAATAATAGCCCAGTCCTCAGAAAGACTTTGTAGAAACCTTGGGAAGGACTTGCGTAGGCAGTGTGAGGTAAAAGAAACCAAATAAGTAGCCCAATATTGAGCTAATGGAAATAGAAATGTCATAGTCAATGGAAGAGAGTACCACTAGGTGCTCAATTTCATTTTTCATTATTTTTTTTTCATTCTTATTTCAGGTTTGATAATACCTGATTCTTATCTAGCATTTTTCTCAAAACAACTCTGTGAGTTAGGTATTACAAGTGTTCTTATCTCCAATATACAGGTAAGGAAACTGAGGCTTAGAGGTTAAATGGCTTGTTTAATGTGTTGGAACAATTAAGGAGTGGAGCCAAGATTCAAACGAATGTCTCTGCTCCTTCCAAGTTCTTTTTTCTACACCTCCCTACCCCAAAGCAGCATTTTGAAGTTTATCCTTTTCTAGCCCATGAAAATGACTAATTTATTGGTGATGTTAATAAGGGGTTTATTTTCATAGAAAGAAACTGAATTATGAGGTTAATCTGACATGACTTGGTTCACTAAGAATAAACCACGCTCTACTAATCTATTTCCTGTTTGACAGGTTTACTAGACTGATAAATCAGGGGAATGCTGCAAGCAGAATATATATGCAGTCAGCGAGTATATACTTATGGACAAAGTGGACCTATGGACAGGCATTTTAAGGTGGGTTTATAAAGCTAATTGAATGATTAAGCCCAAATAATATTGATTAAATTATTTATATCCACTGAGAAATTGAAATCTGTACTCTGAATTGTCTTCAGACATATACTTTAATATTTTTACCAATAATTTAGCTGAAGGCATTGATGACATGCTCATCAAATTCAAAGGTGATACAAAAATGGTAGGACTAGGGGGTGGCTAAGTGGTGCAGTGAATAGAGCACCAGTCCTGGAGTCAGGAGGACCTGAGTTCAAATGTGGCCTCAGATGCTTAACACTTACTAGCCGTGTGACCTTGGGCAAGTCACTGAACCCCAGTTGCCCAGTCTTCTCCCCCGTCCAAAAAGCAAAAAAAAAAATGGTAGGACTAGTTAACAATGATACATTTGATGACAAAAATTTTTAAATCTCAACAGATTTTAACAAGCTGCAATTTACTAAGGATAAATATAAAAGCCTATTTTAAAATATTCTTGTGTTGTTATATGGCTATGAGTCTTTGAGGGCTCCAAAGAATGAAGGTCATACAAAAGGAAATAAGAGAGATACTCAGTGGATATGAGTGGACTGCAACAAATTTGACCCCAGACACTTACTAGCTGTGTGACCTTAGTCAAGTCACTTAACTCTGCTTGTTTGCCTCAGTTTCTTCATTTGTAAAATGAGCTGGAGAAGGAAATGGCAAACCACTTCAGTATCTTTTTTTTTTTTTTGCTTTTTGGAGGGCAATTGGGGTTAAGTGATTTGCCCAAGGTCACACTGCTAGTTTTTGTGTTAAGTGTCTGAGGCCGGATTTGAACTCAGGTCCTCCTGACTCCAGGGCCGGTGCTCTATTCACTGAGCCACCTAGCCAACCCACAACTTCAGTATCTTTGCCAAGAAAACCCCAAATAGGTCACGAAGAGTCAGACATGACTGAAACAACCAAATGAAAACAACACGCTCTATATAGAGTTGGAAGCAAAACATAATTGCCAGGAAGGCTAATGCAATCTTAGACTACAGTCATAGAAGCATGGTGTCTACAAGAAGAGAGATGACAGTTCCACTGTATTCTTAATTGGCTGGATTATATGCCTAACATTTTGTTCTGAGCAATGCATCTTTTTTTAAATTTTTTGGTCTTTATTAATTTGTTTACTCAGTTTACAAGATTCATTTCCACAATTCCTTGAGTTTCAAATTTTCTCTCCTTTCCCCCCTCTCCTCTCCCCATGGCGGCATACAATCAAGTATAGTATCTGCAAATACTTTCACATTAGGTATTAGGTTATAAAGAAGGATTGTAACAGATGGAATGAACAATGGGAAAGAGGAAACAAAACCAAACAAGTAAAAGAGCAGGTAGTTTGCTTCAATCTGGGTTCAAACTCTGTTCTTTCTCTGGATGTGGTCATCCCTCTCCATCATGAGTTGAGTTATAACCCTGGATTGCTGAGAAGAGTCCAGTCTATCAAAGCTGGTCATCACACATACGTTGTGTCTGTAATTGTGTACAAATTTCTCCTGGCTCTACTCTTCTCACTCAGCATCAGTTCGTATATACCTCTCCAGGTAAATATGAAGTCCTTCTGCTCCTCGTTTCTTATAGCACAATAGTATTCCATCACATGCATATACCACAACTTGTTCAGCCATTCCCCAAGAGATGGGCACCCCTGAGCATTGCATCTTACAAGGGACGTTGTTAAGCTGGAATGCTTCCAGAAGAGGGCAGGCCAAGGCAGTATGGTGAAGCTGAACTGAGGAAAAGACATTCTGCATCTCCAGAGAATAAAATGAGTAGAATTGCTAGGGTGGTAGTTTTGAGCTCACTAGAAGAAAGAAATTCCTAGAAATTCTAACTATCCAAAAATTGAATGCCTTGTAAAGTTGTGAACTCCTTCCAATTGGGACTGAACACCATTTTGGGCAAATACTCTGAGAAAAATAGGACTTTTCAATTTTAATCTAACTTTAATATTTAATCTATAATTTTTTGTTAAACAATATAGTTGGCAACAAAAACAATCAAATTTGTATCTGTCCTTTTACCAGTTCTTTGCTTATGAATTTCATGGGATTATAGATTGAGAGCTAGAAGACAGCTTAGAAGACACATAATATTTTATGAGCTGACTTATTTGGCCATCTACTTTATCCTCTTTCTTGAATGACTCCACTAATTCTTCTCATCTTTTTATTACTTCCACCTTCTTTCTCTGGTAACCCGATCCCAGCTAACAATTTTGCTTCTGCTACCCAAAAGGTAATGGGGCAAAAGCCTATCTACAGCTGTCCTTTGCCAATGGCCAAGCGTCCTTCATTTCAGGCCATTATAATGGCATGCTGCTTAACCTGTAATTTGGAGAATTTTTAAACATTCTCAGGAAAGATTCAGGTTTTCTATTCTATCTCTTCCTCTTTGAAATAGTTATTAAGCACTGGAAATGTATAATGAGAGAAATTACTTATGAATCTACATGGCTCAGCCTCAGGCCACTTCCATTTCTCTGTGAGAAATTCAAGTATTTTACCCTAATAGCACTGGAACAAAGTCAGGGATAAGACAGACAGACACAGAGTGAGGCTTCCAGCCCTATGGTGGGGCCATGTTGACAGCTCATTAGAAAATGTCCCTCTGTACTCCCTTTCATTTCTTCAAGTTACAAAGCTTGACACAGAATTTGATGGAAAAACCAAGGCGGTAACTTCCCCTGGGGCACTCAAGGACCTGCTCATCTGTCTTTGTTTGACAAATAAGGAAAGTATATGTCACCTTGCATAAAGCCCCACACACCTGAATCAAGAGTGCTAAGAACAGCCCTGTCACCCTCAAAGATGCTACCCTCTTTTTTGAGTCAAAATGTTCCTGAAAATGTTTGGAGCTTTATATGACTACTCTTTCCATGGAATCTTGAGAGCAAAGCAATCTTGGGGACAGGCAGAGAGCCATGCCCATGGTTAGAAGAGTTCCGATTTTCTCAGGAATAGTTGCTTCTGATAATATTCTTGAATACCAAGAACCCTCTTCAGCTGCCAATTAAGGACAGCAAAAAGCTCCAAATCCTGTGTTATCAAAAGCAAATTATACTTTGCTTTTACGTAAAATAAGGTCCAGTGAAGAAGTTCTCCTGGCTCTTTAAGTATCTCTGGACCTGGGATTTCACTGGGAGTGACTTAGGAAAGTCAAGCCTTATTATAAACATTCTCTCAATTTTACACTGTTTTTTTTTCTTACCTTTCCTTCCTTTTGGTCTCCAAGCAGAAGCTGCATGGTCACTCATCAGAGTTCATGGACAGGCTGGATGAGTTGGCCTTTGAGGCCCCTTCTAAGATTCTATGTGACTCTCTTTAAGGTTTATAAAATGCTTTGTGGGTAGTATTTGATCCACACAACAACCTAGTACCAAGGAAAGTGATGTGCAGAGAGGTTAAGACTCAGGGAAGGGGAACCTGTGGCCTGGAGGCCACATGTGACCCTTTAAGTCCTCAAGTGACCAACACATGTGGCCTCGAGGTCACAGGTTCCCCACTCCTGTTATTTGTCCATGGTCACCAGCTAGTAAGTGTCAGGAGCTGCATTCTAACCCAGGCTGACTCCCAAAAAGAGCAGGGAGCTGAGGATAGATTGCTTGGCAGTGACTTTCCCCCTTCCTCTGACCCTACCCAAATGCTACACTTCTTCAAGGCCCCGCTCAGTATCATTTCCTTTAAGAAAACCTAGTAAATGAATATAAAGGATATGTGGAATAAATATACAATAAATTCTCAGGTAATACAGCAACTGGGAAAATCAAGAATTTCCTTAGAACAAGATCCATAAAGTCCACACACTGCACATTTGTTGGCATTTGTTATCTTGTTCAAGTTGTTGTGGCTTGTCCTTTTTCTGAAGAGGACCAAGGCCATCACAGGATGATGTCTTGATTTGGTGGTGACTTGGATTTAAGTGAGGCGGAGTTGCACAAAGTCATTGGCCTTACTCTCTCTCCAGAGTCATTGACATCCAGTGGCAAGACAAAAATCAGGGTGACTGACAATGACCCAGGATACAGTGGATGACCTTGGTATCTCCAATGTCTGACCAAAGTCTAACAGTGTCAAAGATCCTGCTTCAGCTGTCTTCATGACCACTGGAATAAATTGTTCTCTTCTGTCCATTTCACTGAGGAGGAGTCTTCACGTGCTTGGGGTAGACATCCTTCTAACTCAGCAACAGGTCTGAGGCCTGGCAGTTCCCTTCACCTGGTTTAGCCCGTCTGCTGAGAGGGTTTACTGGGGTGTGGCCACTGCACATGTTCCAGCTCTTTGGAGCCACAAGTGAGAGTTAAGTGCCAAGTGTACATCAAAGGTAGATGAGCAACCCTGAAAAGGACCCGGCTTGCTCTCACACCAGAGATGCTGGTCCTCCCTGAACACCCATGCACTCCTATCTAGGTCAAGTACATATGTCTCATCCCAATTACTTTGGAATTATCATGTGTGCATATACCAGTCAGTCAATGAACACTTACTGGGACCTACTATATGCCAGGGACCATGCTATGCACTAGGGATACAAAGAAAGTGTCTGCCTCCGAGGAGCTCACAATCTAATGGGGAGAAAACAGTCAAATTAACTTCATACAAACAAACTTCATACAGGAGAAATTGTAGATAATCAACAGAGGGAAGGGAAGAGAGAGAGACAGAGAGAGAGGGAGGGAGGGAGGAGAGAGAGAGAAAGAGAGAGAGAGGGGGAGAGAAAGAGGGAGAGGGAGAGAGCAAGAGATTGGGAAGGAGAGAGGGGGAGAGGGAGGGAGAAGGAGAGACAGAGAGGGAGAAGGGGGGAGGGAGAAGGAGAGGGAAAGGGAGAGAGAGAGAGAGAGAGAGAGAGAGAGAGAGAGAGAGAGAGAGTCTGTGAGCATTATGGAGAGTTGGCTTTGAGACCAGTCTCAAGAAGACCTAAGTTTAAGTCCTGCTCTGACCCAATCCTGGTTGAATGACCCTGGGCAAGTCCCATAACCTCTTGCTGCTCTAGGCTACTCTCTGAGCCTCTTAAGCTGCAGAGAAGGTACTGATCTTCTGTGGCAGAAGGAGCTCACTCTCTGAGAAGTTACCCATAACAAAGAAATCACAGGTACAATTCCTTGGTATTCATTTTGTATATGTTTTGCTTTGACTTCTCTGTGTGTGTGGTTTCTGCCAATAGAATATGAGCTCCTCAAAGACAAGGATTGTTTCCTATATGTCTCTGTATCCCCAGTGACTATCTCAGTGTCTGGAATATAGTAGGTGATTAATAATTGTTTTTTAAAATATAATTGCATTACTTAGGGTGTCTTCGTAAGTCACCTTAAATGAAAGCTAAGCAGGGAATGGACTAATGGCCTGTGGGATGGTGCCAAGAGAGCTGGGATTTGATTAGAGGCCGGAGCCACACCCCTTTAGACATAAACCCTATACCACCCACAAAGGCAGGGAGCCAAAAGATGAGTGACAGTTAGCTATTCTGAGATCCTGAAAATGTAACAGGGAACCTGACTGATAGAGCTGAAGGCCTCTGCTATTGGGTGGGTCATCTTACAGGGGAAGTCGTTTTCTGGGGAGGTGGAGAAACTGATTTATAGTTCTGTTTAAAAATCTCCTTATCGGCTGTTTAATGGATTTTTAAAAGGTGTTTGTGTGTTTGTGTGTGTGTGTGTGTGTGTGTGTGTGTGTGTGTGTGTGAAAGAGAGAGACATAGACAGAGAGACAGAGAAACAGACAGAAAGAGCCAGAGACACAGAGGCAGACAGAGAAAGAAATAGAGAGACAGAGAGACAGAAACAGAGACACAGAGAGACAGAGAGACAAAAAGAGAGTCAGAGACATAAACAGAGAGACAGAGAAACAGAGAAGAAAGAGAGATCTGAGTTTTTAAGCCCTTCAATAGAAAACCAGTTTCTATCCACTCCTGTCATATCAGAGCTGGTGAACTGGGATAGCTGCTGCAAGGTCTCCAGCTCTGTCCAGCTGAGGCTGAAGCACGGTTATACAATTTGCAGGGGGCTGTAGCATGCACAAACCCTCCCCCCACCTCCACCTTCAGGCTTCCCTGGTTATCCTAAAGACTGGGCTCAAATTCCATCCTAGAGAGGAGGCCTCCGCCTCCCTCAGTGACCACCAGATTGCTTCTCATTACCCTGACACACCTTGTATGTACCTGGCTGCTTGCATATTGTCTCTCCCATTAGCAAGTGAGCTCCTGATGGCAGAGATCAGGCTTCTTGCCTTTCTTTGCATTGCCTGCACTTAGCCCAGTGCCTGGCATATAGGAAGTGCTTAATAAATGCTCCTTGGCTGGCTGGCCGCCTAAGGGGACCATTTCATTTTCTGGAATATCTGAAAGGAGGAACATAAAAAGGAACTTAGAAACTCTGCTGGGGTGGGGGTGGGGGCTCTTTTTCTTTCTTTTTGCCTTTTTGGAGGGCAGGTGGGGCTAAGTAACTTGCCCAAGGTTACACGGCTAGTTTGTGTGTGTGTGTGTGAGTATTAAGTGTCTGAGGCCGGAACCGAACTTGGGTCCTCCTGACTCTGGGACCAGCGCTTTATTCACTGAACCACCTAACCGCCCCGGAGCTCTTTTTCTTGATGAAGAGCAGTGATGAGGGTCTAGGAAGTTTTACTGTGGTTTGGTTTTGTTTTTAAATCACCGTATTACATAGTTATTTCTTACTGATTTTCTACAGGACCAAAGAAATTGGGAATTTAGAAGAGTAAAAGGGGACTGATCCTTTTTCAGCCTATGGACAAAAGGCACTTTTCTGCTTTTGGGTGGGTGGGAGGGTGGGAAGGTTAGTTCTGCAATAGGATGATATAATTATAAAATCACCTACTCTTAAAACTGGAACCTTGGAGGTTAGTTAGTCCTTTTCATTGATGGGCAACCCCAATTGTCAGAAATTATCTTCCTATAACTTCTTCCCTTGCTACAAGCTCTCTTCTCATAGTAAGCCTATGCCTTCTTCCAGACAGTACCCTTCAGGTATTTGAATGCATCTATCCTTTTTCCCTAAAATAAATCTGAAACTTCTGCAGCTCTGCAGACATTGATCTTGTGATATGGTTTCCACCTCCCTCACTATCTTGGTTGGTCTCTTCTGGACATAGTCATTTTGCCAATATCCCTCTTAAAGGGAGGGATCCAGAAACCACCAGTATTTGAGAGGAGACTTGACCAGCACCAAGTGGAGTAGCATCCTTCTCTTCCTCTTACTTTTTTTTTTTTTTGCCTTTTGGAGGGCAATTGGGGTTAAGTAACTTGCCCAAGATTACACGGCTAGTATTTTTATGTGGGTGTTAAGTGTCTGAGGCCGGAACTGAATGGTCCTTCTGACTCTAGCCTACGTTCAACTCACTGCACCACCTAGCCACCCCTTCCTCTTACTTTTTATTCCTGGTAAATTTTATGCCAGAGATGAACCTGGGTCATAGAACAGGGTTTCCCAACCACTATTTTATATTTATACACACACACAATACATATATATATATATATAATACGCACACATATATGCACATATATACATGTGTGAACACAATATGACATGCTATGTATACTAATATAAAATTCACTTAACTTAGTGTATATAAAGTTAATTTGGGGTGTTGAAGGGTGTGAAAAATGGGGCACAGCTTAGTATGGGAAGGTAAGTTGATTCAGGCAGGATAAGGCCAGGGAAGGTTTTCTTGAAGGAGGTAAAGTACTTCAAGCTACTTAGCTTGAATAATAGAAGAAATATAAATTGGGAAGAGGGGGGTGTAGATAGACATGGGGGGTGGTGGCCAAATTGAGTAGGGAATGAGAGCAGGAATTCTCATCATGTGTACCTTATTTGTTTTTGTTTTTGGTCTTTTAGATGGTCACACATCTAGTAGGCCTTAAATGTTTAAGGTCGCATTTGAACTCAGGTCCTCCTGACTCCAGGGCTGGTGTTCTATTCACTGTGCCACCTAGCTGCCCCCATCTTGTGTAGTTTGGAAGCAGAATCAGGAGTACAATGGAATGATAATCAACCAGAAAGCATTTATTAAGCACCTACTTCATGCCAGACCTTATACTAGGTACTAGGGATATAGATACAATAAAATAAAACCAAAACTTGCTCCCTGGAAATTTATGTTCTATCATGTGCCCATGTGGTGAGAACCCACCATTCCACGCAGGTAGGCAGTAAAATGAAGCCGTTGGTTGGACTAGACCTCCAGGGTGTCTAACACTTTGAAGCATCCAACCTAAAAAAGTTCCTCCCCCAAAGCTTTCAAAAATAAATCCCTTCACTTGGGTTTTTTATTTTTTAGGAATTTTAGAAAATGCCTTCTTCTCCTCTGGTCAGACCCCCAAATAATCCCCGAATGGATTATCATACTCCCTTCCCTTTGCCACATCTCTATCTGAAAATCAATTCGAATTCACTTACTTCCCCGTTACTGCTACATTTTCCATCTGCTCCAAATAGGCGCCCCCCTCCCCCACGTCCCCCCCATTAACTTTATCTTCCTAAGCAGCTCCGGAACACAGATGTTTTCACCCTGTTGCTCCAGCGTGGGGGTATTTTCCCAGTGTTTCTCTGAGTGTTCTCTCCAGGCAATGCCTCTTGGGGAGAGGGAGAGTAAATGTTTTCATTCCAAACCCTCAGGGTCAGGTCGTGTTTGTCTAAACTGTGTTTGTTGCCATAATTATCAGATTAGCTGATCTCTGGCAGCAAGTTGGGGTGGGGGGAGGGCATCTGTATTAACCCTTTGCAACCTCTCCCCATACCTCTCCCCTTCCCCCTCTGGGGGTGGGGAGGTGAGGGAGTCATATACAGGCAAGGTAAAGCGCTGTCATTTCCCCCACTTCAACCCTGATCGTGAGGACCTGGTTGAAATTCTTTTCACCAGACTGCCCTAAGTAAATCCAAGCAACTCTCCGGCAAATTGCCAGGGCTGTTATCCTTTAGCAGAGATACCGGGTTGAAAGGGCATCTCTCCAGGGATCTGGTGGGAAAGGAAAAAAAATGGGGCTTAGAAAGGATATTGAGAGGTAGCTAAGTAACTCAACAAAGGGCATCAGTTTCTCTCAGACAGAACAAGGTAGATGGGAGCAGGCACTGTCTGCATTCAGCTCTTTTTTTTGAGCATAAGTGAATTCAGTCTGGCAGGCTCCATTGAAGTTTGTTTGGGATTTTCTGTTGTCCCCAAGAATATTAAGATCATCTTTCACCACTGTTGCTTAAACAAAATCAACTTCTTCTTGTCTAATGACTTTCCCATTGTGTTCTGCATAGAATTCAAATGACTGTTTATTTCAAGGCTCTCCTCAAACCTCCCCACCCACCTACTCTCCACCTCTCCTCTCATCCTTCCCCACTAGGTTAGAGTTCTCATAGCAATCTTTATGCAGCTAACTGCCTGATATTATTTATCCTCTTGTGTATAAATCAATCAACAAAGATTTAGTAGACAATTGTTACCTGTTGGGAATTGGAGATAGAAAGAAGACAGCAAAAACAGTCTATGTCCTCAAAGACAACATGAACATATATAGTTATATGTAAGTTACACTCAAAGTGGATACAAGGCAGCCTTAGAGAGAAAGATGTTAGTTAGCAGGGAGGTCCAGGAAAGGCTTCCTTTGGAAAGTGGTACTTGAGCTGAATCCTGAAGAAAACTATGTTGCTAAAGGAAAAGATCAGGAGGGAGTGTGTTCTGGGCATGGAGAATATAGTTAATGTAAAAGTGTGAAGATGGAAAATGGACCATCATATGAAGAAATGGCAGATTCCATGGAGACATGTAATATGCAAGAAGATGGAAAAGATAGGAAGGGACTTAGCTTATGGAAAACTTTAAATGACAGATGATTTGTAAAATTTGATTTTACTTGATTATTTGATTTTATTTTATTCTAGAGCCAACAAGGGTAGCTACGTGGCTCAGTGTATAGAACACTGGGTCTATAGTCAGGAAGACTCACTGTCTTAAGTTCAAGTCTGGCCTCAGACATTTACTGTCTGTGTGACCCTGGGCAAGTCACTTAACCCTGTTTGCCTCAGTTTCCTCATCTGTAAAATGAGTTGGAGAAGGAAATGGCAAACCGTCAACAAGACTGAAATGACTGAACAACAACCAGAGAAAAGGAACTATTGGCATTTGAGAGTTGGTGGTGTGTGTATGACATTGTTTTGTATGGATGTTAAATTGGAGTGAGAAGGGACTTGAAGTAAGTAGAGATATTATAATAACTTTTATAACAGTCTAGGCAAGAGGGAGGTGACTTGAGTGATTTAGATATTAGAATGTTACAGTATAGAGGTTGTAGAGACATAAACAAGTGTTGGCAACAGACAGGATATGTGGTGAGGGGGAAGAGCCAGAAATGACACTGAGGTTTCAAGCTTGGAAGAAAAAGTGATGTCTTCAACAGTGCTAGAGAAATTTAGGAGACAGGTAGGCTTGAGGGGAAAGATAGTGAGTTGTGTTTTGAGCGCATTGAGGTTGAAATGCTTTTGGAGCATCCAGTTCAAAATGCCCAGTGTGGAGATGGTAATATGGGACTCTGGAGAGAGACTAAGACTGAATATAAAGATCTGGGATTCACCTGGGTAGAGACAATAATGGAAAGCCATGGGAACTATTGAGTCACCAATGAGAATATGAAGAAAAAAATCTTCTAGAAAGATTTCTATCTTCTAAAATCTTTCTATATGTAGAAAATCTTTTTTAAAAGTGAACCCCAGACCAGAGCCTTGGGAGATATCTATAATTAATATACAAGACATGGATGAAGATGTGGCAAAGGATACTGAAAGCAAGTAGAAGAAAAACCAAGAGAAAACTGTCATAAAAATCCAGAGAAGAGAGAATAGCCTCAAAGAGCCCAACTGTTAAACATGACAGAGAAATCCAGAAGGATGAGGATTGAGAAAAGGACTTTATATTTGGCCATTAAGAGATCATTAAGGGGAGGCTAGGTGGGGCAGTGAATAGAGCATAGGGCTGGGCTGTAGAGTCAGGAGGACCTGAGTTCAAATCTGACCTCAGACACTTAATACTTACTAACTGTGTGACCTTGGGCAAGTCATTTAACCCCAATTGCCCTGCCTTCCCCCCTCCAAAAAAAAAAAAAGAGAGAGAGATCATTGGTAACTTTGGAGGGGACAATTTCAGTGGAAAGATGATGTCAAGAAGCCAGATCACAGAGGGTTTAAAAGAAAATGAGAGGAAAGGTAGCAAAGGCAACATTAGCTTTTTCCAAGCTTTTTCTTCATCAGAAAGGAGTTAAGGAGGGGATGGGGATGATGTCAGGGAAATGTGAAGTTAGGAGAAGAGAAAGGGGAGCTCATAGCAAATGACCTTTATTTTTTTCAGGGACCATATGAGCTGAGATCCTCAGCTGAGAGGGTGGGGGAGGTGCCATGCATATTTCTTGTCTCTACATTTGGCTTTTTAATTCTTTGCATCCCCCACAATCTATCTGCCCTATTTGTACTCAGTCACTCAATTGCTTCAGTTGTGTCCAATTCTGCATGACCCCATTTGGGTTTTTCTTGGCAAAGATTCTGGAGTGGTTTTCTTCTCCAGTTCATTTTACAGATGAAGAAATGGATGCAAACGGGGTGAAGTGACTTGGCCAGGGTCACCCAGCTATCGAGTGTCTGAGGCCAGATTTGAATTTAGGAAGATGAATATTCCTGCCTCCAGGAACAGCACTCTGTGCACTATGGCGCCACCTAGGTGCCCTTATGAACCATTTGTGCCTGAGCTGTGGTAGAGCCTTCTGAGCTCATGCTGGTCTGATAAGTCAATCAGACATAATGTATCTTGACCCCAACACAGTGATGCCATTTTGGTCCTCTTTGAGAATGAAGGACAACAACCAACCAATGTAATTATTTTTAATAATTTAATAATAAATTAAATTAATTAGTAAAAATAAAATAAATTAATAATAATGATTTAATAATAAAAATTAAAAACATTTTTTCCATTGACTTATTCAATTTTTTTCTCCAAGTGTCCTGATTCTCTTTCCCTCTTCTCACCTCTATACAACCACTTCCTCCTTCTTCTCCTTATCTTATTCCTCTTCTTTCTCCTCCTTAACCTATTCCTGACACTCCCACCTTCCTCCTCATCTTCCCCACGCCTTATTTCTGGGGCTTTTCAATTACTATCCATCAAACCAACTTCTTGCCATCCTTCAAAACTCAGCTCACATCCTACCTTCTCAGTCTATCTTGACTAAAATTGGGAAGAAGAAAGAGACTGAGGTCAAATGTTCTACCACCCAAAATTGACAAGCACTCTTCTTTCTCTTGATACTTTTTTTTTTTTTGGTTTTTCGAGGCAATTGGGGTTAAGTGACTTGCCCAGGTTCACACAGTTAGTAAGTGTATAGTGTCTGAGGTCAGATTTGAATTCAGGTCCTTCTGACTCCAGGGCCTGTGCCACTGTGCCACCGTGCCACCTAGCTACTCCTACTTCATTTAAAAAAAAATAGAATAGAGGCCACATCATTTTATAATCATTACTGTTACAACAAAAATTTCTATGCAACAAAAATCTCCAACAAACAAGTCACTCTACACAAGAATTAGTACAATTTTAAAAAATCTGATTGTATTGGTATTTGGATCATAAAATAGAATTTGAGCACATGAACACTGGGATAAACCTTATAGATCTTCTTGAGATAATACATATTGCACTGAACACAAGACTGTGAGTTCAACATCTTGGGTTCCAGTTTAGTCTCCACCATTTACTAATTTTGAGCAAATCACTTAATTTCTCTGAGGCTAAATTTATTCATTTGTAAAATGGAAACCAAAAATAACTTCTTTGTGCACATCTGAGGGTTGTTTGATGGTAGATGCCATTTGGCAAACATTTATAAAACATCTACTGTGGTGAGGCACTGTACTGGGGACTAGGAATATAAAGACAAAAAAAAAATTACCCTTAAAGAGTTTGCTTTCTACTGAGGGAATCAAATAAGAGAATATATTTGTGAGCACTTTGTAAATTGTAAGGTACTATGCACGTGCAAACTATTATTATTATAGCCTAACCTCCCACCAGGTAGTTTATCAATCCTTCCGTTTGGATACTTAAAGTGGCAGGCAAACTCACTGCTTCCCAAGGCAACCCATTCAATTGTTGAAAACTCAAATGTCAGAAAGTCCCATTTTATATAAAGATGAAATCTGACTATAGTGTTAAGGTGTTGCTTCTAGTTGTCTCCTCCCTTCTCCTTAGCTACAAATTTCTGCTTAAAAGACAAATGCTATCTTCTCTTCTGGCTCATTCTAGCAAGAGCTGACATTTATATAAGACATCATGGTTTACAGAGCACTTTACATACATTTTTTCATTTAATCCTCTTAATAGTCCTTTAGGATAGGTACCAGAGGTGTCATTGTGCCTGAATTGTGTAGAATACAGGAGAAAACACTGAAGCTCAGAGACATTTAGTGAATGGCCTGTGATCACAAAGCTGATGTCAGAGGGAGTATTGAACCTCTGGCTTTCTGATTCCAAGTCCAGCATTCTTTCCACCATATCATTTTGCCTTCAACTATCCCTAGCTCCTTCGTGCATTTTTTTATTGAGACAGTTTTCATACACTTCACTGGTTCACTGGATGCCCTCTTCATAAAACACTATAGTTTGTTAATGTCCCTCTTAAATCATGGTAGTCAGAAGTGTGCATCACACTGAAGATGTGGTCAAACCAAAGTAGTGCATACTTGTTCCTGACATTTTATCTTTATTAGTATTTATTTACTTTAATTGAATTATATAGCCTAAGATTGCATTTACACTGTTGAATCTGACCTCTCAATCATCAACAAAAAAACCCTAAACTCTTGTTTTCCACATGAACTACCATTAACCCAAGACTCTCTGTTCTTTATTGAATGGTTCATTCTTTAAACATAAGTAAAAGACTTTTCATTCCTGGGTGCATTTCATCTTGTTAGTTTCAGTCCATCATTACAACTTGTTAAAAAAAACTTTATCCAGTATGTTATTTATTTTCTGAGGTTTTTGCCTTCTTCCAAACCATTGATGAAAAAGTTAAGCTGGATAGGACTGAGGACAGGGTCCTGTGTGACTAGAAACCTGAAAGTTGGCATATGAACTGGATGGAAGGGGTTGTAGGGACAAAAGGATCCTGTGCATGGTAGAACACAAAAGTAATTATAAACCAACTTCTGCCCATGCTGACATAATATTTAAGTAGACAGAGCGTTCAAAATAACCTTGACTTGTATATTCAAATTGGTATATGTGGAACGTGACAAGCAGAGTGTGTGTATCTGGGGGTGTACTGTGGGGGGGGGTAGTCAAGATTGGGGGTCAAATGAGACTTCTAGGAGCCCAATGGCACAGTTCTGATGCCTTGAGGCTCCTGGGTGAAGCAAACCTCCTATTTCCTGAGAGATGCAATTCAGAGTACATGGGGTATGTTTTTCCTAAATTGTCTCATGGTTCATAATTATGAAGTTGTTGCATTACCCTAGGTCCAAACACACATATGTCAGACCCAAATAGAGTGAGCTGAGTAATAGGGAAGCTATGTTTCATATTCATCCTAGGATCATATATCTGTTCATATGGCTACATTTATTTCCCTGAGAATATTGTAGTCTGAAAAGAGTACTGACAGCATGAATATATCAATCAACATTCTTTGAGTACAATTACTCAAGTAGGTATGATTCCACTTAGCTATACTGTTATACAACCACATTTCTCCTTCTCATCCATAAGGATATTATGAGGTCCCTTATAAATATTTCACAGAAATACAGATATAGCATGATGTCGACAGCATTCCCAGATCTATTAGCTTGAAAAATTATTATAACCAAAAATGTGGGGTTTTTTTAGTCTTTTCTGACTTATTCTTCATAAATCTATACTGGCTTTTAGTAATCACCACCTTTTTTTGAGTGCTTACAAACAGTGCATTTATTTATCTATTCTAAACTTTGTTAAGGATCAATGTCAGGCTTAGTAGTCTATAGTTAATAAAATATATACTTTTTTCATTTTTATGAAAATCAGAAGAGTTTTTGCCTATCTTCAAGACTCTAGCATCTTTCTTGATCTCTAATATCTTTTTAAACATTTCAAGCAGTAGTTCTTTGATCACATTTGCAAATTCTTTCCAGTACAAGTTATCTGTGTGCAATTGAGTGCAAGTTATCTGGACCTAGAGTATTGAAACTCAATTAAAATAAATAAATACCCTCTTGCTGTATCTTATATATGTCTTAACTGTATTTTTTCTATTTCTTTTGTTTGAAGAACTATTTCTTGATACAGATGATGGAAGTGAAATAGATATTGAGTAGTCCTGCTTTTTTCTCTGTCTTTCATTAACATTACATATTAATCTCAAGCAATAATACCCTGCCTCTTCCTTGTTCTTGTTCTTTCTCTGAACATATCTTCAAATGTCCCCTTTTTATTATCCCTAAAAAATTTCACAGACTGTAGCTTATTCTACACTTTAGGCTTCCTGAATATTCTAATGGGTCTGTGCCATTCTTTTGAGAGGTAACATAGTGCAGTGGAAAGTGCTCTGGACTGAGAATCAGAAGAACCACATTTGGATCTTGCCTATGACCAGAAAAATAACAAAGATGAGGCTACTGGAGCTTTGTCCCCAGGACGCTGAAATTTGGAAGGCGCAAAAAATTAACAATTGAGCTTGTGACTTTGTTAACAAGAATAGTTAAACTAATGCACTGCTTGTGGAGTTGTGCATGAGTCCAACCATTCTGGGAAGCAATTTGGAATTATGCTAAGAAAGTGACTCAATTGTCCAAAGCAGATCCTATAGTCAGGCATATGCCCAAGGAGTCAAAGTTCAAGTATACCCTTAAATATTTATTGCAATTTATTACAATGCTTTTTGTAGAAACAAAGAAATAGGAAAAAATGATGCTTATCATTGGGGAAAGGATAAACAAATTGGCATTCATGAATGTAATAGGATATTATTGCTCTGTAAGAAGCAATGAATATGGGTAGGCATAAGAAGATTTATATGAACTAATACAAAGTGAAGTAAGCAGAACCAGGGAAACAATATATCCAATGACTACAATGTCAATGGAAAGAGTAACAACAAAAAAAATAAAAAATGAATAATTAAAATGAACAAGTTTGACTCTGAAGAAGAGACACGAGAATACACCTTTTTCCCTTCTTTGAAGAAGGAGGGGACTATGCATGTGAAACACTAGGTATACTGTCAGACTTAATCAGTATGCTGAACTGCTTTACCCCCCCTCATTCTTTTTCCTCCTTTATTATGGGAACAGTTCTTTGAGTGGTAGAAAATAGTTTGGGAAATGAAGATCCTTAATAGATATTCATACAAATTTAAGAGGAAAATAGAAAGAAATAATTTGTTAAAATAGGAAGCAATCTATTGTAGCTTGAGGGTAGAGAGTCATCCAAAGGACAATGGAGAGGCACATGGCAGATATGAGTAAGCTCCAACTTATTACTAGTAAAGAATCATACAGGTTAGTATGAAAGGCATCATTAGATAGATAGATAAAATCAGAAAAGGGTCATTAAGGTATTTAGAGCAAAGAGTAACCATTTTGTTGGAATCTATTCAAAATTAAGATAGCAAAAAGGAAGGTTCCTAGTGAATACCCTAGAAAGATTTATAGGACGTGGACAAGATGAGAAGACCTAAATGGATTGGAGTCTGTAGTTTTGGAAGTAGCACTTACATCAGTGAAAGTATAGATCCATCAAAGTATTAAAGTAAGGAAGCTTCCAGACTTTGAGAACTGATGCTAGCACTTTTTTTTTTTGAGGCAACAGGGGTTAAATGACTTGCCCAGGGTCACACAGTTGGTGTCAAGTATCTGAGGATGGATTTGAACTCAGGTCCTCTTGACTCCAGGGCTGGTGCTCTATTCACTGCATCACCTAGCTACCCCTAAATGTCATTTCTTTTTTTTAAGGTGTTATTTTCTTCAGTCAGGTTGTTGACTCTCTTTTCATGATTTTTTTACTTCATTCTCATTTCTCTTCCCAATTTTTCCTCCACTTCTCTTATTTGGTTTTCAAAATCCTTCTTAAGCTCTTCTACTGCCTGTAACCAATTCAAATTTTTCTTGGAAGCTTTTGGTATAAGAGTTCTGACTTTGTCTTCCTCCTGTTCTAATTCTTTGATCCTTTTTGTCCCCAAAATAGGAATCTAAGGTTTGACTGCTGTGCTCTCTTTGCTTCCTTTGCTTGCTCATGTTGCCACTCAATTACTTTTCTTTTGAGCTTTTTTCCACAGTAGAACTCTGCTTCCAGAGAGGAGAGCTTTGTCCCAAATCACTGAGGTTTTCACAGCTGCTGGAGCTATTAGTTGGCTGCCCTATTCGAAGCCTCCACCAGCTCTGGCACCTGGTCACACACCCTAGGACCTCCACCCTAGACAGCAATACAGATCCAAGCAGATTAAAGCAAGAGTGATTACCCCTCAGAATGGTTGCTTGGTCCCCCTACAATATGCAGGCCAGGAGCTCTGAAGCAGACATTCAGTGGTGGCCACCGCACCTTAGCCACTTCTCCCTTGGGGGCAGAGGCTGGACTGCACTCCTGGACCCCCTGTTCCCACATAGTCCACACTGACCTCTCCCTTTGTCTTTGGCATTTATGGATTGATAATTCTGGAAACTGCCACAGCTGCTGGTGATCCACTCTCCTGAAGTCCCTCCAGCTGGGGCTGGTCATGGCCACCCTGAGGCTAAAACCATGGACTCACACAGGGCTGGGCTCTGCTCCCAGTATGCTGCAATGGACCCTTCCTGCTGGCCCTCCAGGTTGCTTCAGCAGGAGGTTTGTTTCTTTCTGTTGCTTTGTGGGTTCTGTAGCTCTAAAGTTTGTTTAGAGTCATTTTTATAGGTATTTGAGGTGGTTATGGGGGGAGCACATAGAGTTTTCCTGCTTCTATGCCACCATCTTGGCTCCACCCCCCTAAATATCATTTCTTAATGGAAAAGTGGTCAAAGAATAGAAACCAACCATTTAAAAACCATTCAAACTATCAACACCTACATTTTTTAAAGTTCCAATGCGCTAATGTGAGTGGCAATAACTCTGTAATGTCACCTTATACCCATCAAATTGGCTAAAGCTATAAAAGGCAGAAAAAGTCAATGTTAGAAAAACTATCAGAGGAAGGCAAGCAAACTAATTTATTGCTTAGTATAACTGTGAAATGGTCTAACCACTCTGGAAAATGATTTGGAATCCTGAGAAAAGTTACTAAAGTAAGTTACTGTTAGTACCCTTTGTTTCATGGATCCCCCTACTGGGTACAAGGGCAGTTATTTTCAGCTTTTCCAATTTGGTTAATCCAATTTGAGCTATATATTTTAAAAGTGATAACATGTCAATTCTCTAAAACTTTAAAAAAATTATTTTATTCTAAATTTAAGAAAATTTAACTCAGACTTTGTATAATTCATATTTATCCTACCCTTCAGCTGGCTCAGATTAAAAATATTCAACAGAAGTTGCTTTTTTGAACCTCCTGTTGGGCACCAGGGCAGTCACCTGGTCCTACTTGTACTAAAGTATTCATGCTAACACTATTTATAGTGACAAAGAAAAACAATATATGCCCAATGATTAAGAAATGACTGATGAAATTAAGGCATGTGAATGTAATAGATTATTACTACAACACAAGAAAAAACAAATATGAAAAATCCAGAGAAACCTAGAATGACATATAAATTGCTCGGAGTGAATTGATCTATCCAATAATAAGTATTTATTAAGTGCCTACTGTGTTCTAGGCACTGTGCACTGGGGAGATGAATACAAAGAATGAAACAATCCCTACAATGACAGGTAAAATAGCATCCATAATTTAAATGAAGACGTAATACAGGTCTGGCCCCTGAACTGAGCCTATCATCTTGTTTGGCTGATGCAACCTGTCCATGTGGAGAATGCTAGGGTGACAACTTTCAGGAGAACCGTGATGATCTGCAAAAGAAGTTCCTTGGAAAGACCGTGGAATATGTGTGGATACTCTATGACTGGCTCCAGTTAGCAGGAATTAGCCTTTTTCACCTGACTGCATAGCTGGGACTGTCTGCATCTTCAAAAAGGCTTAAGTCAACATCCACATACTCTTTTGTTTCATTGGTATCTGGGCAAGCTCAGTGACTTTTTTGGTGTCTAATGAGAGACTATGGGATAAGGGGGAAAGGTCTTCTGATCTCCTTTCTGAGGCCATGTGGCCCCCAAGAGATAAGATTTGTTCCTTGGTCCCCTTTTTTGGTGAGGCAGTTAGGGTTAAGTAACTTACGTGGGGTCACAAAGCAAATGGCAAGTGTCTGAAGTGGGATTTGAACTCAGTTCCTCCTGCCTCCGGGGTTGGTACTCTATCTACTGTGCCACCTACCTGCCCCTGGTTCTTTATTTTATCCTTTGTTTTTTAGAAAGAGAAGAAGAGCTTCTGCAACCTTGTGAGTTTAAGGGATTTTGACTAGATGTCTGAGGTCCCTTCCAACTCTGACATTCCATGATCCTTGGTTGGTTGGTTGTTGTCCTTTCTTTTCAAAGAAGACCAAAATGATATCACTATGGTGGAGTCAAGGTACAGTGTGTCCAACTGTGGCTGATCAGACCAATCCCAGCTTAGAAGGCTCTATCACAGGTAGGACACAAATAGTCCAAATAGTCCACGATCCTATGACTTAATCATTGAACTGATTATCTTGAAATGTTATTCCATTATTTATCTCAAAATGCATTTTTTATGTTACTAAAATTAGCATCATTTGTTCATTCAATGATTTCCAACCTAATAATAATGTCATGTACTAACATTAGAAACATTAGCTTTTGTTAGAATTTGGTGATTGATTCAACATGTTCTCTGTTACCCATGTACATAGATAGTTCTGTGCTTGGTGAAGTAGGAGAGGCAAAAAATGCTTTGAAAATCTTAAAGCACCATAGAAGTGAAAATTATTATTGTGAAAATAGAAGTATAAGAGTTCCTGATCTTCAGGAACTTAAAATTTAATTGTGGGGAGACATAAACAAGTGAAAGTTGTAGTGAAAGATATTATATGATTAGTGCCAAATTGAGCGTATTGTGGGAATTCAGTCAATGGGAGAGGTCAATGTGGGTGGGGTTGGTAGGAAAGAATATGAGATTTTATTTGGGCCCTTGAATAAAATAACAAGGGATCTGAGTGGAAGAGAAAAGATGAGGGCTTTTGTCACTACCTACCCAACTTTGGGGGGCATCTAGGAGGCAGCATAGAGCATATAGTGCCAGCATTAGAGTCAGGAACACTCAGCTTCATGAATTCAAATTTTTTCTCAAATGCTTACTAGCTGTGTAACCCTGGGCAAGTCATTTAACCTTGTTTGCCTCAGTTTCCTCATCTGTAAAATGGGCTGGAGAAGGAAATGCAAGAAACTTCCAAATGGGGTCACAAAGAGTCAGTCATGACTGAACTACAGTAACATCCATTCATTCACCCTATTTCTTGTTGGATTCTAGTGAAAGTCTATCCAAGAAAATAGGCAATGGCAATTTGCATTCCCAGCACTTAGCCCAGAATTTAGTACATAATAAGTGATTAATAGGATTTTTTTTATCCATTTTATCCTATTCCAAGGCCTGCTAAAATTATTAGGTTTTTTGAAGATTTTAAGGATCTATGAAAGAATTCAGGCATTAGGGGGAAAAATTAGAAGGAAGAATTTAAAAAGCAAATAGCACACAGGAAGTCTGGAGAACTGTTAAAATACGTTATTAAAAGAATAGGATAAATGTGTGCCAACTAGAAAAAAAGTCCAGGTGCTGGAAAAACAATATTACATAGTTAATTGGCAAAGTAAAATGCTCTGCTGGGGTGGGGGTGGGGGTAAAGGAAGACATCTTCAAACATTTAGACTGTGCAAATGAGGAAAGCAAAGAAAGCCCTTACCTTGGGCCAGTCGGGTGTGAACTAGATATGTGGCTGGACAAAAGAGAATCAGACCTCCCTTTGCAAAGAATTCCAAAATCAATAATAAAAAAAGTCTCTAAATGCATCAAAGGAAGGAAACCAGAGTCAATGAGACCATTTGTGGATCACAGTGAAAAAGGTTTGCTCAGGGATGAAAATAAGATAGCAGATGCACTGAATTAATTCTTTGTTGAGGAAGATATTTAGGGGAATTCCCAAATTTTCTTTTGAAGTCAAAATATAGCAAGTATGTGTGATATTCTAGACCTATTCAGCACATTAAACCAACCAATTGCTACTTTTTCAAAGTGGCATATCAATTCTTCACTAATTTGTTCTAAGTGACACATTTAGAATATCTATATCTATGTACCTATAAGAAATAAAGATATATTGATACGTGTATACACATGTATATATGTAGGTATGTGTATATATATACGCAGTTTCCAACCCTAGATCTTGTATTCCCAAACTAAATAGAGCATTTGGAATTTGGTCCATAAGTTCCTATAGAAACCTGTAAGACCCTGGGCAAGTCACTTTAACCTTGTTTGCCTCAGCAGTTTCCTCATCTGTAAAATGAGAGCGAGAAGGAAATGGCAAAACACTTCAATGTCTTTGCCAAGAAAACTCCAAATGGGATCACGAAGAGTTGAACACAACTGAACAACACATTCTATTGTATCTCTATTTAGTTTGTTAAATATTTTTCAATGACATTTTCATCTGGTTCAGGCTGTCCTAGGAATGTTACGGGCAATATCCAAGTTTTCCCTCTATCCCTTGTTTTTTCAAGGAAAAATTCCTACTTGCTGGAGTACTTATCAGGGTCCATTGTGGGTTTCTTCTTCTGCCACCTCTTTCCCTCTCAAAGTCAACAGAAACTATTGAAATGAGCAGAGCTATGCAGTGGTGGAATAGGTTTTCTAGAGGAGAATGGGGAAGTAATGAAGTCCTTGCCACTGACGGATTTTAAATAGAGACTAGAGTCACTTAATCAAAGGAAATTCTTCTTTAGGTATAGATATTGTGTATGATATCCAAATTCTTTTCAACCTTCTGAGATTCTGTGAGTTTGTGCCACTAAATTTGTGATGTATTAGACACTATTATGTGTTATAGAGATGGCTAGTTACTTTTATACAAACTTTTCTTTTAGTTAGTTGGAGACCCATCTTATTCTTTTTTTTTTGGAGGGGGTAAGGCAGGGCAATTGGGGTTAGGTGACTTGCCCAAGGTCACATAGCTAGTAAGTGTTAAGTCTCTGAGGTCAGATTTGAACTCAGGTCCTCCTGACTCCAGGACCAGTGCTCTACTCACTGCACCACCTAGACACCCCTAAGATGAACTTTTTAGTTCTCCCACCCCATCTTATTCTTAATCAGTTACTGCCAACACCAACTGGGCTTTCTCTGCTTCATGGGGAGGTATGTGCTACATGAGGAAGGTCAAAGAAAATGGCCGGCCTTCCTTTGACTCCCTGGGGAAATATGGATACAAGAGCAGATTTCTAGGTCATGATGCTACAATTTACTGCAGGGGAAAAAAATCAACACATCCCACCATGTATTTATTTAATATTAAAAATAATATTTCACAGAGTTTGGCTGGCGTCAGCCATAGCACTCACTCATGTGGGAATTCAAACAAAGTCAGAGTTGGCTCTGGGCCAGCAGGCTGGGTGCTGGGTGGTCTCTGTCCATCCATTGCTCAGAGGAGCTACTAGGTCAGTTTCAGACCTGCTAAGGGTTGACTAGATGATGCATTCATTTATTTATTAGAAATGTTTTTTTTTTTAACAGGAAATGCTAATAGTTTGCATTTGTGGAGAATTGTGCTAGAGACAGCTGGAAAAAACAGACAGACTTTCCTGGGAAGGAGATTGGCGATTCAATGGAAAGAGTATGGGGTCTGGGAGGAGAAGTCTGGGATTGATCTCAGGCACCTGAGTTTTCCTAAAAGATCCCAGGGTCAATGGCCTGCAGAGCAGAAAGAGGAAAAGTAATAAGCTCATTCCTTCACCCTGCCTTGGTCTGCTGTGAAATGTCCAGTGCCTTTGGGTATATTTACAACTGTGTTTGTAGATGTAAGTGTGAATACAGATAATGGTAAGTATGTGAGAAGATGGACTTTGGATATACAATGGTTCAAGTAATGGTATGTAGACTAAGATCTAAGCTCTATATACGTATAGCTCAGTTTAGTGTGTTTATGGGCAGGTCTAATCATATGTGAGTTGGAGAACTATGCACATATATCCCTGGAAGGTATGAGTATTGAAGGAATGCTGAATATACAAGGAAATTACTTATTTATACTCACAAATTCAGGAGCCACTGGTCACATTTGGGACCACACCAAAAATTCCTGAGAATGTTACAGATGTTCATTAATCAGTGATATTTGCTTAGCTTCAGGATTTTACAACAGCTGGGAGCCATATTGGGCCTCCAGATAACTAGGAGACTTATGATTAAGAATCAGAAGACTCAATGCTAGGTCCAATAATACTATTGACTAACTGATTGACCACAGACAGAATTTTTAACCTAGACGATATTCAGCTTATTCATCATGAAGAGTTTCTTAAAATCCCAGACTCTCATAGTTGAAATGGAGCTCAGAAATCATCTGTTCCAATTCATACTGGAACAATAATCTTACTTACAATATGTCCAACAAATGACCATTCATCATTTATTTAAAGACCACAAGTACTTGGAGACAACCCACTGTCTCCAGAAGCAGCCCACTTTACTTTTGGATAACTCATGTCCTCATTCCTTGTGGAAAATATGGAGAGATGGGGGTTAAGTAGCAATAATTTATCTTTAATGGTTTGATGTGAACTTAGAAGGAGGTCACTAGAAAAGTGCCTTGAGGATATATAGTGGGCTCTGTGGGATTTAATGTTTTTTATCAATAACTTGAATAAGGACATAGCATTCATATCAGGTTTTTAAGAGATACCGAGCTGGAAGGGATAACCGGATGACAAAGTTGGGATCCAAAAGAGATCTTGTAAATGTAATGTAATAATGAATATAAATTCTTACTCCAAGATTCCAAAAAATCAATTTCCTAAGTATAGAATGACAGAGGTATGGCTAGCCAGCAATTTCCTAAAAAAGATCTTGGGGGGTTTATTAGACTGAAGGGTCAATATACGCTCACAGTGAGATAGTGTATCTCCCCAAAAGACTGTATTGTCATATTATCTTAGACTGTATCAAGAAAGGCATATTGTCTGGGAGTAGTGAGGTAATACTTCTATGGTACTCTGCCCTAGTCAATCCATAGGTCTGGGTGCTACATTTTAGGAAGATCATGGATTAGCTGGAGAGTATCCAGAAAAGTGCAGCTAAGTGGCACAGTGGATAGAAGGCTGGACGTGGAATCAGGATGACCTGAGTTCAAATTTGGCCTCAGACACTTACTAGCTGTGTGACCCTGGGCAAGTCACTGTTTGCTTCAGTTTCCGCATCTGTAAAATGAACTGGAAAAGGAAATGGCCAACTACTCCAGCATCTTTGCCAAGAAAACCCCACATAGAGTCATGGAAATTTGAATACTACAGAAACAACATCTAGAAGACAACCAGGATGTTGAAGGACTTCAAGATGTTATGTCTTATGAAGATCAGTTCAGAGAACTGCAGAATGGAAGAATCATCTCTGTACAGTCCTCTTTTAAGGTATTTCTTGGAAGAGGGATGAGATTTGTTCTTCTTTGCCCCTGAGGGCCCAACTAGGAATAATGAGTAGAAGCAACAAAGAGACCCATTGAGGTTTGCTAAAAAGAAGGTCCTGAATCGATCTAACCCAGTGTGGAATAAGCTGCCCTGGGAGTTATGGGCTTTACTCTCAGTGGAGGTCTTCAAAGAGAAGTTGGATAACTTCTAACAAAAGTTGGATGACCACTTGCTAAGTAGGTTGTAGGAAGGGGTGTGCTGATGAATGTTTAACATCCAGAAAAATGACACAACTTTAAGTTTAATCTGCGTTTTTAATATTTTCTCCATCACTTTTTAAGTGTAGAAAATCAACAAAATAATAACCCAAGTCCTGATTTTTGAGGTATGAATGTTCACACTGAAAAGCTAACAACTGCTTCTCATGAGCCAGTATGAGCTGGCTCCAGCGCTGCCCTGGTGAAGGATATTCTTGTTCAGATATAGCTTGAACTGAATGGTCTCTTAGGTTCCTTCCAGCTTTAAGATTCTGTGAGACTATAACCTTCATTTAAGGAAGATGTTTTGAACAAGCCAAAATCTGTCTCTTTGCTTCTTGTTGCCAGTTCTGCTCTTTGGGAGCAAATCGTTCAAATCTCTTAATAATAATCTTTTAGTCTTCACATATTTGAAGACTAAGCTATGATGGTTCATCATAACTCTTCCCTTCCTCTAGGCTAAACATTTCCAATTCTTTTAACTGATCCTCATGTGGTATAGTCTCTAGTTTTCATTCCACTCTGGTTGTCTTCCGAAGGTCCTTTGGTTTGCAATTGTCGTTCCTTGGTACCCACAGTTTACCAACTGTCTTGTCTCTTTCTACTGATAACTGACCATATTGATCCTAAACTATTCAATGAAACTGTCAACCATTAAGCAGTATTTTAAATGTAGTCTGACCATAACAGAATTATCACATCTCTTTTTTCAAATGTTATGCCTGTATTAATGCAGCAAGGCATAGTCAATGGAAGGTCAGCCTCCATTTCAGAGTCAGGAAGACTTGGGTTCTTCCAACCCCCACCTCTGACCCATGTTGTTTCAGTAAGTCATTTAACATCTCAGTGACTCAAGCAACTGTCTAAGGCTGTAAGTTGTATAACAGGTACTAAACTTCCTTGGGAGAGTGAGTTTCCTTTCCCTAAACTAATGAAATCACAGATCTGATCCCAAAGAGAAATGAAGCCTATAATGATGTGATCTTTTTTGGTTAACATTGTCACACTGTTAATTTACTGTTGACTCACTGCTTTTTCAATTTGGGTCAGGCTGAGCCTGACCCAGCCTACAATTACCTCCATCTGTCTTCCCTACTCCTGCCTCCTGCTCTCCTCTTCTGCTGTTGGACTGTGGAACCCCTTTTCCAAGGGTCTTTTTTTCCATTGTCTCAGTTCTTATTAACATTTATGAGACTTAGAGGATTTGCAAATGAATTGAACTGACCACTAATGCATAAGGCAAATGGCCTTTGTTACAGCTCATTACAAGGGGAAACTCAAGGCCTCTAATGAAATACCAGAACTTAAGAATGTAGGGAAATGAGTGGAATGAAAAAAAAAGATAGCATCAAGTTCTAGAAACCTTGGTTGTACTGGTCCTCAAGCCATGCCAAAAGGAGGAAAGACTAAGCTCAAGCACCACCTTTTATATAAAGCCTTTTCTGATCCCTGTAGCTGCTAGTTCCCTCCCTCCCAAAACTATTTTTATTTAATTTGATCATATTATGTATGTAATATAGCATTCACTCACTAGGAATTCACTCCCTATAACTCACATTCACACTTGCAGGTTGGAGTCCCCAGAAGGTACCTAACTACTACCACTCAGGATTCTCTGGGTAACCTTGAGGATTTAGGTTTCTACTACTGTAGCTTCTGAGCCCCCATTGGTATGCTGTCCATCAGTAATCAGTCAGTTCACTAGTTTCACCTTTAGAAAAAATTTTTATTGAGTAGTTATAGTAAGAACAACCAGTACAAAATATTCCCTTACAAAAACCTGGGGCATACACTCCCACAAATACCTAGGATATTCATAGAGAAAATGGGAACAAATTTAAAGTGTTATAGAAGTTAAGCACATGTGTAGGATACTCATAAGGTAAAGATGTACGATGTACCTCATTACTCTTGGAATTTTTTGGCATGGAAGTCCTTTTTTCAATCCATAGTCAACATTCTTCTATGGTGTAAGCAGTTATACTCCTTGAAGCTGCTTCCCTCTTAGCATGCTATATTTCGAAACCCTTGGTATAACACTTTGCCATTGGCTGGATGTGTAGTCTCCTTACCGGTACAATCACTTTCAGCCAAGCTGTCTGTTATGAGTCTACTCTCCCTGATGATATGATAAATCAGAAGGTGAAATAGGGGAGAAGAAAGAAAGAAGAAAGAGATATAAATACCCTGCTCCTCCAAGAGCTTTTACCTCTTAGGAGTTTGGCTCCAACTCAACTTCTGAACTTGGAGTCTTCTACCATCAGACTGGTTCATTGCTTGACTGAAATTTCTATACGTACTTAAAACCTATAGAGGTATGATTACCTATTTTGGTTAGGTGATCACTTCTGATCTCTTTTTGATCTAATCAAAAAAGTTTACTTTTCCTAAAGAGATCATAGATCATAAACTATATTGTTTATATGTTTAAAACTTCATCATTTTGCTAATTTATTGATTAATTCAGTTGAAATATTTGGGCTTTCTATGATTATATTAATTAGGATTGGGGTGGGACCCTTTTCTTTACAATTCTATATGTATACATTGTCTCCCCCTGATAGAATGTAAGTTCCTGAAGACAGGGACTGTTTCATGGTTTGTCTTTGTATCACCAGTACCTAGCTAAGTGTTTAGCACATAGTAGGTATTTAATAAATGCATGTTGTTTAATTGAGACTCAACTACAGGTGATCTTACAGAGAGGCTGCCCTTTAACGAGTTACAATAAGATCTACTGAGATTTTCGTGGATTCTTCTTATTCACATGGGGTGTCTGGCTCATGATCACACTTACCCAGGCCACCTTCCTGAGGCCACCAAAAATCAGTCCAACTGGTGTCCTGTCTCTGATGTTACAGGTGTGAAGATACTAGCTGCTGGCTAATTCAAGATGCTCAGTAGATCCAAATAAGGGAGCATTAGCATGGGATAAGGAAGTTCCCAGAAAAGGACACAAAGAGGAAGAAAGGCTGTTAGGTAAAAGAGGAGAGGTGTGTCTAATGTCCAGAGCAGAAGCAATCTGCTGCAGGTGAGCATGATGCTCCAAGTCTTTTTGGCTACTCAGTAATAATAACCATAACAATACCTCCCAGTTCCATGGTATTTCAAGGTTTGCAAAGTGCTTTACTGTATATTATCTCATTTGATTCTCACCACAACCCTGGGAGGTGGGTGCTATTGTTATTCCCATTTTATAGATAAGGAAACTGAGGTTGATAATAAGTGTCTGAGTAAGGATTTGAACTCAAGTTTTACTGACTCACTGTGTCAGAGTACACACATTTCCTTCTGTCTTAAACATATTTCTCATTTTTCTCCCTGTCTATTCATTTTGAAAAAAGCCAAACCTTTCTACATGACTGTCTTTCCTCTTTTTTTCTTTTACATATTCCTGGACTCATTACTACTTTTTCATCTTTGATACATTGCCTTCCTTCTGACTTGCATCATTCAAAAACCATGCCATGTTGTCAGTGGCTCAATGGATAGAGGTGCAGAGGTCCTGAGTTCTTTTAATTGTAACTGAATGGTGACAAAGGGAGGGGACCCTGTCAACTACTCCATCACTCATGAAGAAGGTGATCACCAATAAAACTGGCCCAAAACAGGCCTGCTCTACCAAAAGATGTGTACTGGGGTTGTTTGGACAGCAACCATCTCTGAACTGTTGGCTAACACCCGAGACAGAGACTTGGGAGTTAAATTAGTTCTAACACGGATCCCCATTGCTTACACTGCATCCAGAGCAATGGCAATGTTCAATTCATAATGAACCCCAAGATTGAGAAACCTGAAGATAGAGTAACCACTGCTAACTATCCCCCTCACTTCTAGTTCCTTTCCCTCTTCTAATGTTGCACACTGCCATCAGGTTAATCTTCCCAACACAAGCCTTTACCACTTTTCTTCCTTGCTCCCAGACTTCTCCTTCTTTTCTGTTGCCTAGGAGGTCCAGTCCTGGCATTCAAGGTTTCCCATAGACTAACCTTACCTTGCCTCATCAATCTTATCTCCAAAGCTTCGTGCCATATGCCTTCTGCTTTTGCAAGTCATCTTACTGATGCCCACATGCCATTCTTTATCCATGCTGTTTCTCATATCTGGAATTCTCTTCCTTTCTTAATGGCTAATGGGCACTTCTCACTTTTCACATCTTCTAACATTCAGTAGTTCCATTCCCCTGACACTCTCTCATGAATACATCTTTTCCAATTGTTTCTTGTGCTCCTTCTTTGGTGGCTCCTGATTACATTAAAGAAGATGAAGGCAAGACCAGAAGCATGCCATAGTCTCATATGGGAGAGAAGGTGAAGCAGAAATTAGCTTTAAGATTCAGGCTCCAAGAACACCTCCTTAATACCTCAAGGATCTATGATTTCATCAGGGCAGGTCCTCCCTTCACTAGGATCAAATACAACCCTTCTGTGCCTTAGTGAACTATCTTCAAGAAATGCTGTAACTAAAAAAATGCATCCTCTGGCAGATAACCTCTCTGAAGAGGTTGAAGAGCCTCTCTGAACATGGCCAGCCTCATTGTTGGACGATAACTCTGCAGTCCATCAATTAAACCATGCTTGAAGCCTCCAAGAACACATTGGCTCTAAAAGCAAGGACCTTACCTCCGAAACCTGCCTCCTCAATGTAGTTTTCCTGGATTCCTCCAGCCACTACCAAGTCATCATTTTTTAGATCTCCTTCCTCCATTCAGGTCCTGCTCCAATGCCTTTTCATCATGAGTTAGAGGTAACCCTAAATTCTCAAACTCAAACCTAAATTTTTCAAATACAATGAGAGTAGATTATGGCAGAGGTGATATGGTTGGAGAGGCAAGGTAAGATTAATCTATGCAATCTTAATGCAAAGACTTGATCTCCTAAGCAACAGAGAATGAGGACAAGGCAAGGCCTAGAAAGTCCTATTGCAATGGAGAGGCTCCAAAAATAGTAAAGAACTTGAACATCCCAGGACCAGCTCACTTCAGTTCATTGTGGCTTTTCTTTTCTTTTTCTTTTTTTTTTTTTGGAGGGGGGAAGGCAAGGCAATTGGGATTAAGTGACTTGCCCAAGGTCACACAGCTAGTAAGTATTAAGTGTTTGAGACCAGATTTGAAGTCAGGTCCTCCTGACTCCAGGGCTGGTACTCTATTCACTGTGCCACCTAGCTGCCCCTCATTGGGGCTTTTCACTGGGTTGACTCCTGGACAACGAATATTTTGGATAACTTTTTGAAAACCATTTGCTGAGTTGAAGAGGGAGGGATAAGATCTGTCTTGGTGTAGAAAATACCTACATTGAGGATATCATATCCTTGGAATATTGAAGATTTATTTCATTGGTAGGTACTTTAACTTATACACATGTAATAACTTCTCTTATTTTCCATTTGTTCTATGCATGCAAATCTTGTCTCATTCAGTACTGGGCAGAGATAGTAAGTGGGGTATTAATAGCATTTACCTCCCAGGGTTGTTGTGAGGATTAAATGAGATAATATTTGGAAAACGCTGTATAAATGCTAGCTATTCTTGTTATAGTAGGTGTTCAGTGCATAATGAAATCAAAAGGGGAGAAATCTATGACCTCTCACCATGTGTCAGCTATAAACAAAACTGCACAATTTACATATTTGTGTGAAGCTAAGATATGGTCCTGCTGTTCCTGACTCTGAGGGACTCCACCCAGGACTCCATTTGTGTTTGGACCTTAGATGCGTTTGTATTGTGGTTTCATGTGACTTGGTTCACATTCATATTTAGTTCCGACATATCATCTCTGAGCAATGTGTTATTTTGATATTATGATCAGATGGAGCAAAGGTCAGTTTGTAATTTTAATGAGTGATGGTAAGATTTCATTTTCCTCAAACATGCTCTAATGGATCCATGACTTTGTCAGGGAAGGTACGTGTTCCAACTGTTCCTATCCCAATATAACCATGCATGTCCTTCCTGTGCGTTTGTCTATATTCTCCTGTAAGCTTGCTGTAGGGAGTCCACCTTGGAGGCCTTTGTCCATTTCTCTTGAAATCCTAAGATGAATAGGGAAGCACACTGGTGGTCAAGCAATTATTCCTTGATCTCCCAACTTGTGATTTGTCAATTTCATAGTTTTAGTGATTTGAGATTTTAATAAGACATAAATGAGTTATGAAAGTTATGAAAGAAAGTTATGAGTATTATGATACGGGATCCCAAAGTATCAGCTCTTGAAAGTTGTCTGGATTTTGTGGTAGGTATTCTTCCTTATTCCTCTGCTCTCTTGCCAGAGTAGTTTCTATCACTTGGTATAAAGTGGTAGGAGGAGAGAGGGGAGAGTTCTCCAGCCTGTTCTAGCATCTTGAGTTCTTAGCACCAGGTCTCAGACCTCATGCCTATCACCTCATGCCTGTGTTCTAGGATATTTTCAATAACTATGGGAAAGCCATGGGTTATATAGGTTTATAAGAAAGAACAAATATTTTAGATCCTGTAATTTTTTTCCTAAATAAATCCAGATCAAAGTTAAAGCTTTTAGAAATAGCACATATATAACTTATTACTGAACCTTCTGGGGACATATATGTGTGGCCTTCCTCCAAAATTTTTAACATTTCCTCAAAAGGTATTTCCTTCAGGCAGTAAAAGCAGATGCTTGCTCATTTAGGATAGTAATAGGTAGTCTTTATAAAGTACGTTAGAGGCTTACAAGACTTTGCATAGGTTACCACCTTCAATCTTCACAACATTTATCTTCACAACAAATCTTCAACGACTTCACAATAATCTTCACAACAATCTTCACAACAAATATCTGTGAGACAGATATTATAGCTGTTGTTATTGTTGCTGCTCTTGATATCCCCATTTTACAGATACAGAAACTGAGGCTTAGAGAGGTAAAGTAATTTGCCCACGATCGCAGCATTAGTAAATGTGGGAGGCTGGAATCAAATCCAGGTTTCTCTTGGCTCCAAAATGAGAAAATACCAGACAGACAGCCTCTTTCTCTTTGGGTCCCTGCCCCATGCCTACATGCTGCTTGCTTGAAAGAATTGGGAAAGAGGTAAAGATGTTCCCAGATCATTCAGGGGTGCTTTGTGAAACCCTCAGAGGTGATAGAGGCTCTTAGATCTTTCAGAGTTAAATCTTGTCATTTTTAGAGCTTAGCCTTCTGGCTTTTCTGCTGCTCCAACTCTGGTCTTTCCTGTCTCAGAGTAATCCTTTTTGCCACAGAGATTATCCTGGGAGGAAGGAATATTTCCATCCATTAAAGGCTCTGCCCCAGATTGCTCTCAAGACCCTACACCCAAGTTCTCTCCTGCCTCTCATATCTTTACCCCAAACCTTACCTTTTCTTTAAACCCCAGTGCTTAGCACAATGCCTGGCATATAATAAATGCTATTTGTTGACTCCACTTGACCCTAATCCCCAACTCTACCCCTTCAATCAATCAATATATATTTATTGAAGACTTATTATACCTTCTCTTTTTCTCAGTCCTTCTCAGCCAAGCCAACCCTCTGCATTGGGTTAATAATTCTTTTTTTCTGCAAATAAAGATCACCCCTCCCCACTCTTTCAATGAATACCTTTTGGTGTTCAAAGTCAGACAAATGCTATTCCCTTTCCCATTCTAGCTCCACAGATTCTCTTCTTGGTGGTCCTACTGGTTGAGAAATCCCATTACTATACCACAGCTTGCTACAAAATGCAAGTCCAAAGGCCATCATGTCTAGTCTTAGGACTTTTTCCACGTGATCTTCCCATGATTCTCATCTAGTCACTGCTCTCCCCAGACATCTCAGGGGGAAAACCACCAGATGGAGCTCATTCATCCCTTTCTAACATCATACATCTATAGTCACATCCATTGACCACTCACTATTTCCTCCCTACAGAATAACACTGTAGAATCAGCCAAAATCAGGGCTTTAATAAAACTTAATCTATGGATTTAAAAATAGCTGACATTTCTAGAGTGCTTTAAGGTTTGAAGAGCAGTATAAAGGCATTATCTCATTTCATCTTCATTACACCCTAGTGAAGTAGGTCCTATTATCCCCATTTAACAGATGCATCAAAGATGTTAAATTACTTTGCCCATAATCACAAATTAGCAAGTATCAGAGGCAAGATTAAAACCCAAATCTTCTTTTCAGGTATCTTTGAACTCCATCAGGTCTGCTATAGAGGGGATCCATTGGATCATAGCTTTAGAGCTGGAAGGAACCACAGGGACCTTTTAGTCCAAACCCCTCATTTTATAGGTGAGGAAACTTACAAATGTGATTAGACAACCCCTAAGATACTTTACGACACCATAAGATTCTATAATGTTTTCATTCTGTGAAGTACGTGTAGTAGCAGCCAAGAGGAGTTGTTCAGTTAAACAGGGTTCTTATTTTATTAGTGGTAGTAATAATCATAATTATTATAATAGCTGACATTTATATATCATTTTCAGGTTTGCAAAGTATTTTATATGCACTGTCTCATGATCCTCCCTTACACCTAACCAGTAGGTCACAAGTCTGATCATGAAATGTTCCCCTAGCCCTGTCAATTTCTTATTGAAATACTATTCTGCTTCACTCTTGAGATGTCCCAGGCACCCCAGCTTCATGCAACAACAAAAAACAACAACTTCTCCTCCAGAGTGGCCAAGGTTTTTTAGCAAAGATCTCACCCCAGGCAAGAAAATACTCAAGTAACTATTCCCTGTGTCCTTTGATATTAAGGCAACCTGTTTGTGTTTTAAAAATGTATTTTAACTCATCTTTTGTTTTTATATTGACTAAATTTCCTTCTGTATTCTTCCTCCCCACCTCACAGAAAGTCATCCCATACAACAAAGGATATTTTTTTAAAAGAAAAGAAAAAAGCAACCAGCAAAACCATTATTACACCAAAAATATCTGAAAATATATGCAACATTTGCACTTCTGTGGCCTCCTATAGTATAAAAAAAATAGATGGACATATTTTGTCGTATTGATTCTTTGGGGTCAGATTTGTTCTTTGCAATTTTGTGACATCATATTCGATTGCTGTGTGGTGCTTGTTCTTTTCATTTACATCACTGTAGCTGTACACATTATTTTCTTGACTTGGTTTCCTTCACTTTGCATCAATTCACAATACTCTGTATTTATTGTAGTTATCATTTCTTAGAGTAATAGTTCATTGCACTCATGTACTATAAACAACTCTCAAATGTTCATTTTTTGCAGGGAAATTTAAAACTCACCTATCAGTTTGTCATATTACCTCTTCCATCATCACTTCTATTTGCAGATAGTGAAGCCTAAAAGAAAGATTCACAGCATATTTAGAAACCAAAAAGGATTGGAAACCTGTCAAAAAATAAATAACCATTGAGAAACTGAATAGCGTCATAAATATTGTAGGTGTTTAAAAGAATGCTTGTTGGAAGGACAAATGAATGTATGGATGAAACATTTAAAATTCTATCAATAGCCACTCTTGCAGTCTTGAGGGTTTAGAAGTCTTTTGATCCCACCTTAGATATTTGAGCTATGTGACCTGTTGGGGAGGGTATGTGCTGTGTACATTTTTTCCTTGATCCCCTCAGGGGACTTCTCCAGTTTTTCAGATTCCAATTGAGGACCAGACTGCAAAGCAAAATCATAAAGAGGCCTAATCTTAGCTTTGCTGGAGATCAAGAGTAAGTTAGAAGGGGTGACATTCTCTCTGTGATATTGTAAACTCCTTGAGGACAGGAACTTTAATTCATCTTTGTGGTAGCTATACACTGTGGTATAGTACTTTATACATAGTGATTATTCAGTAAATGATAGTTGAATGAATAAGTGAATTCAATCCAATTTAGAAAATAGAAGCTAGATTTGCACAAACAAAACCAATGCAGCTAAAATTAGAAGAGAAGGAAAATAGGGGAAAGGAAAATCTTCGTAGCGAGTTTCTCTTATAAAGGTCTTATTTCTAAGATGTGTAGGAAACTGATTGGGGTTTATAAGAATAAAAGCCATTACTCAACTGATAAAGTCAAAGGCTATAAACAGGCAGTTTTCAAACGAAGAAATACAAGCTACCAATAACCATAAGAAAAAAATTTCTAAATCATTAATAATTAGAAATTGAAATTAAAACAACTCTGAAGTCTTACCTTATACCCACCAGACTGGCAAAATTGACAAAAAAAGAAAATTACAAATCCTGGTGGAACTGTGGGAAAACAAGTACATTGATATACTATTGGTAGAGATGTGAACTAGTCATTCTGGAAAGCAATTTGGAACCGTGTCCCAAAAGTTATTAAATTGTGTATCCTCTTTGACCTAGTGATACTATTACTAGGTTTATACCTCCAAAGAGATCAAAGAAAGAGAAAAAGGACCCAGAAGGACAAAAATATTTATAGCTTTAAATTAGACTTAGCTCTTAGAGAGCAGGAATTGTCCTTTGCCTTCCTTTGTATCCCTGGTGTATATATAGTATCTGGCACATAGTAGGTATCTGATCAATATTTACTGATTATTGACAATAACAGCTCTCTGCAGTGGTAAAGATTTGGGAACTGAGGAAGAACCTATCAATTAGGGAATGGCTGAACAATTTGTAGTATATGAATGTAATAGAATACTATTGTGCTGTAAAAACTGAACTGATATACAGTTAAATGAGGAGAAATATTTATACAATGACAATATCATAAAGACAATCAACTTTGAAAGTCTCAGAAATTCTGATCAATACAATGACCAGCTATAATTTCAAAGAACTTATGATAAAATAAGCTATCCTCCTCTCAACAGAAGTAATGGATTATACATGTTTGTAACAGGAGATTTTGTTTTTCTCACTTTCTCAGTTGAAGAGGGAGGAATGAGGAAATGAGGAATGAGAGAAAGCAGATCTTAAAAAAAAAAATTTAATTTGAAAAAATAAAAGAAAAATTTAAAATAGAAGTGAGGGCTACATGGTACCGATTTGAATATTTACACAGAAGCAATATTAATAGCTAGCTTTTATACTCTTTAAGGTTTGCACAGTACTTTACAAATATCTCATTTTATCCTCAAATTACTTCTGGAAGGTAAGGATCTGTTATTATCCTAATTTTGTAGATAAGGAAATGGAGGCAGTTAAGTGATTTGCACAGTGTCATACAATTAGTAAGTCTGAGGCTGTGTAGAAATAAAAATCTGGTAAAAAGAAACTGAGGCACAAAGTTCTGAGCATGATCAATTTGTTAGCAAAGTCAGCAATTGCCAACAAAAAGGACCCAAAACTCCCCAGTGGCCTAGAATGCTCTTTTTATATAATTGAAAAGGTAGCTGGTTATACAGGGTACGAAAAACAGTCCAGTGATATAAACTAAAGATCATCATTGTTCTGATACAGAGACAGAAGATTTGGCATGACTCAGAGAAGGGCTTTCTAGAACCCATGGCAATGGGAAAAACATAAATTTGGCTAAATACTCCAAGAAGCCAGAGTTGTGACAAGGTAGACTCATCATCCTTTCCCCCCTTCCATGGGTAGTAAAAATTTAGTTTTTGTGATCAGGCTGTGCCCTTCGGAATAAGGAAGTTAAAAGCTTCCAAACTCTACCATTGAGGTCTATACAATCAAGTCTAAGTCAGATCCATAAGTCTTGCCAGTGATCGAATACCGTAATTAATAAATAATACAAAATAAAGTAGAGCATCAGTTTTCAATTTCACAGTTGGATTTGAACTCAGGTCTTCCTGTGCTTTAGACATTAAACCACCTAGTCACCTTTAGGTAGCACTTTTTTTTCCCTATTTTGAGCTCTTGCTTACATGAAACTCAACAGGAGATAAGAATTTCTTGTTAAGGAATAGTTTACCTATCAGACTTATGGAGAGGGAAAGACTTTATGACTAAACAAGAATTAGAGAACATTATAAAATGTAAAATGGATAATTTTGACTACATGAAATTGAAAAGTTTCTGTACAAAGTCAATGTAACCAAGATTAAGAAGGAGGTGGGAAATTGGGAAAGAATCTTTACAACCTATGTCTCTGACAAAGGACTCATTTCTAAAATATACAGAGAATTGGGTCAAATTTATAAGAATACAAGTCATTCCCCAATTGATAAATGGTCAAAGGATATGAACAGGCAGTTTTCAGAGAAAGAAATTAAAGCTATCTATAAGCACATGAAGAAATGCTCTAATTCACTATTGATTAGAGAAATGCAAATCAAAACAACTCTGAGGTACCACATCTCACCAGTCAGATTGGCTAAGATGACAAAACAGGAAAATGACAAATGCTGGAGAGGATGTGGGCAAATTGGAACACTAATGCATTGCTGGTGGAGTTGTAAACTGATCCAGCCTTTCTGGAGAGCAATCTGGAATTATGCCCAAAGGGCTATAAATACCTTCATACCCTTTGATCCAGCAATACCCCTCCTAGGGTTATATCCCAAAGAGATCATAGAAATGGGAGAAAGACCCATATGTACAAAAATGTTTATAGCAGCTCTTTTTGTGGTAGCAAAGAATTGGAAATTAAGGGGGTGCCCATCAATTGGGGAATGGCTGAACAAGTTGTGGTATATGCATGTTATGGAATACTATTGTGCTATAAGAAACGAGGAGCAGACGGTCTTCATATTTACCTGGAGAGGCTTAAAAGAACTGATGCTGAGTGAGAAGAGTAGAACCAGGAGAAATTTGTACACAATTACAGACACAACATATGTGTGATGACCAACTTTGATAGACAGGACTCTTCTCAGCAATGCAGTGATATAAGTCAATCCCAAAAGACTCATGATGGAGAGAAATATGTGCATCCAGAGAAAGAACTAGAAAGAACTAAGTTTATATCCAGGTGGAAGCAAAATACCTGATCTTTTTCCTTCTCTTATTTGGTTTTATGTCCTCTTTACCATTTTTCATTCCAGCTGGTACAATTCGTCCTTATAACCTGACTAATGTATAATGTGAAAGTATTCACAGATCCTATACTTGACTATAAGCCGCCACGGGGGGAGGGGAACAAAATGTGAAACTCAAGGAATTGTGGAATTGAATCCTGTAAACTAAAAGGAAACAAACAAATCAATTAAAAAAAGATAAAAAAAATTTTAAAAATTAAAAATAAAGAATTTCTTGTTAGATGGACATAGTGGCTTTTCACTTGGGAATTACAAATTATAAAGAAATGGAGCTTCTCTCCCACTAGTTTTTTTTAGCTCCTCAGAAACGACTGCCTATCTGCAATTGCTATTAATAATAATTTCAGATGTCCAATGATCTGATAACATTATTTTTGCTTAACTCTTGTCCTTATTTCTTTTTTTTTAAATTGCAGACCAAATGCTTTTATTCCCATGTCCACAACCCAAGTTATAAATACTACAGTTTCCAAACTGGGGGGAAGGCACCAACAATGTGGCAACTAAACAAGATACTATACATAGTGGGTGATCAACAAGTATTTGTTGAACATAGAATGAATGATTTGAAAGACAATTATTATTGAATCAGTATATCTGTTATTATTCTATGATGAACTTTATTGGCCTAGAGAAATCATCCACCAATATTGTTCAATTGTTAACTTGGAATTTTGAAATAAAAGGCAATAAAATCATTAAATAATTATTTTTTAAAAATTAAATCTTGATAAAATAATAGTACTTGATAAAAAAAGAAAAATATATAATACTTATATTATCTTGCATGTATAACCAAATGAGGCACTGATGACTATTGAACTAAGAACTTGGGTTAATTTATACAGACTTATGCAGGTAGAATTCTATTTTTCCAACTCAAGAGAAGTTTATCATCACAAGCTTAATTCTTCCATCTCCCTGGATACGAAGTGCTAATGGAAGGCTGGCGCAAATATAAATATAGTATTTAGACATTTTAATGTCTTATTTTTCTGTATTTGATATTTTTCTAACTAAGCAAATGTTTAATTAAAGTACTTTTTGAGCTCCAAGTTTACTTAATTACAACGTTCAATTTTTACTGCTCTGAAGCCAATTGCACACTTTCACTTTTAATGCAAAAATAAGATAATTAAATAATACTATGAATAGTTTTATTCAAGAACATTTTGATAATTTCTTATGTTAAGGACACTGGTATAATATTTTTTGTTTAGTTACAGGATAATAGCAATGGCAAAAACATTGATGATACAGTTCATAGTTTGATTCTCCCATCTTACGGTACAGGTTCTATCAGATGTGGTATCCCAAAAACATGAGCTGGCTGTGTGTAAACCAGATGCACTCTTCTGCATCACTGCACAAGTAACTATATATTTATATGTCTTCCCTAACTTTACCAAATGTGTTAAGGACTGTTCCACTATAGCTGCGGTCCACTGGTTGACATTATTCTGATTATAATCCACACCGCCCAATATAGCATCTATACACTCTTTCACAATATTGTGTGCTTCATCAACATTGAAGCCAATCTCTTCGTGGTGGGGCTGATATTCCTCCATGGAGGTGGCTCTGTCCTTATTTCTTATAACAGGACAACTAGTGAGCCAATTGGGTGAGTGCCATTTTCAGTAACAGAAAAAGAATAAATTTTGAGGTAGTGTAGTGTGGCAAGGGAAATGCCATGTCTGGAGATAGAGGAAGCTTGGACTCAAATCCTAACTGGGCCACTAATTCCTGTGGGACTTGGTTGAAGTCACTTAATTTCCCTGGGCCTCAGTTTCTATAACTGTAAAATGAAAAGTCAGACCAGATGGTCTTAAAGGTCACATTTAACTCCAAATCTATGACCCCATGATCTGGTAATGTCTCTTTCATCATAGGAGCCCATTAAAGCCCTCCAGAGAAACAACTTGGAGTAAGTAAAGAGAAGGCTGATCATGGAGTCAAGAAGACTTTGGTCAAGTTCTGCTTTTGATACATGTTGACTGTTTAACCCTGGGCAAGTCACTTAACTTCTCATTGCCTCAAACTATAGAACCTTGGACAAGTCAGGTAGCCTTCCTATGCCTCAGTTTCCTCATCTGGGAGGTCACAGGATGATCACTTTAGATTTGGAAAGGTCCTCAGTGGTCACTTAGTCCTATATCTTCTCATTTTACAGATGAGGAAACAGTCTCAAGGTGGTCAAATAAATATGTGCACATGGTCACATAGTTTGGACTAGACGACTTATGAGGTCCTTCTAAATCTATAGCCCAATAATAACTTTATATAATCTATAGGAGTATAATGCTTTGTTACAGATGAGCTGCTGCTATTCAATAGTGGAAAGAGGGAGGGAATATACATTTATTAAGCATCTACCATGTACCAGGTGCTGTACTAAGTACTTCACAAATATCTCATTTGATCTTCATGACAACCCTGTGAGGTAGGTGTTGTTATTATCCCCAGTTTACAATTAAGGAAACTGAGGCAGATGGAAGCTAACTGACTTGACCAGGGCCACATAGCCAGGAACTCAGGTCTTCCTGATTCTAGGCTCAGTTCTCTTATCTACTGTACTAAGTAGCTGAGTTTCCATACCAGGCTTTCTCTTCATGAATGAAATCACAGATTCCTACTGAAAGCAACCTGGAAAAAACCAAACAAGCAAACAGCCTCACTAGATCTCCACTCAGTGAGGCTCTGAGTGAATTGAGGAGTAGGTAGTCCCAGGCCCTGCTACCAGCTGCAGGGAATGTGGGTCCTGGTTGCCACACACAGGTGTGTGTAATGATGGGAGGTGAGCACCTTCTGACTCTGAGAGTGCAGGTGAGAGCTCTGACCACCCATCCTCAGCCTCCATGTGACTCAGTCTCATTGCTGATGCTTCACTCATCACACTGTGGACTCCTACATGGGAAACACCCAGTTTTTGCCTTTTGTCTAGGGAGAAAAGACGCTCCTTTATCTCTTCTTTTTTTTTTCAGAGATTGACGTAGAGATGTGAATGGGCATGAAATGTCACTCAGCCAAAGGAGAGAGATTTTCTCTACTTAATTTTTTAAAAATAACATCTTTCCCCAGCTTCAAAAACTTCCATGGCAAACAAGTGGAATCATGTCCTTATCCTGCCATGTCTCAGAAACACCCCTTCTCTCCAGCCCTCCAGGGGAATAGTGCCTCCAGTAGGCTGCATTGCTAGAAAACAGACCCTGTCTTTCACTACCAGCAAAAATGTCACAGAGGAATACATCCTCTAACCCCTGAGCTTTAGAGAATAGCTCCCAAGCCACTCTGCATTAAAGTGTGTGTGTGTGTGTGTGTACATTCATGGGTGATGACAAGTAGGAAGGGTCTTTTTGGGCTGGGAGCATATGAGATCTAGGAAGGAGGAATGCAAAGTTTGGACAGGGTGCATCTGTCAATCCACAAGTATGTATTAAGCATTTCCACTTAGCCTGGTACAGCTAGATACTTGGGGCATACAGAAATGAAAGTTAATGTGTCTGCCCTCAGGAAGCTTACATTCTAGGGTTTCTAAACTTTGTTATGTCATGGCCCTCTTTGGAGGTCTGGTGAAACCTATGAACTCCTCCTCAGAAGAGTGTTGTTAAATGTATAAAGTAAAACAAATAGGATTAAAAAGGAGAATTGTAGCAAACTAAACAAGTAATTTTTCCCCATCCAAGTCTATTCATGGACTCTTTGGGCATCTGTGAATCCCAGATTAAAAAACCTCTATTCTAACTGAAAAAATAAATTTAATACACCAGAACTTAATAGGTGCTAAACAGTATGGTACTAATGATTACAAAAATGTAAGTAGGAAGAACAAAAACCAAAGTTGAAAGCCAGGTAATTATAATAGTAAAGCTTAGACCCAGAGGAAAAAAAATGAGAAAATGTAGCTCCCTCCCTTCTTCACCAAGATGGAGACTATGGGAGGACCATTGCATATATTATCAAACACAATCCATTCATGCATTTAAATGGTTTTGCTGCTTTCTTCTCTTTCTTTTTTAATCTCTGTGGTTAGGTGTGGCTTCCTGGGCAAGGGAGAAGAGAGGGATAAATTCAGGAATGAAGATGTAAAAATGAAAGCAATCAATAAAAATAAGAAATCTTGGTACTGACTAGGAGTGCCTTAAAAACTCAGAGAGAAAAGATCAGTATGGGTTAGCTAAAATAGTGAAGGCTTTATGGCAGAGCTGGGAAATTTAACTTGATAAGCTTGAAAGATAGACAGGATTTGAATATTCTGAAGAGAAGTAGGAAAGCATTCTAGGTTAGGGCAGGGGGAAGAAGGCATTCTTCCTGAATCATAGCTGGAAATTCATTGTTATATTTATAAATCCCTAATAAATTATTATGGGCAGCTAGGTGGCACAGTAAATAGAGTTAGGTCTGGAGTCAGGAAGACTCATCTTCTTGAGTTCAAATCTGACCTCAGACACTTATTGACTGTGTGACCTTGGGCAAATCATTCAACCCTATTTACCTCAGTTTCCTCATCTGTAAAATGATCTGTAGAAGAAAATGACAAACCATTCCAACATCTCTGCCAAGAAAACCCCAGTTAGGGTTATGAAGAGTAAGACATGACTGAAATGACTCAGCAAGAACAACAAAATAAGTTATTGTCCTGAACAGGAGGTCTCTCCTACTGGCTAGGCTTGTACGGATCAAGCAAAGTGATCAGTCTGTACTAGAATATTGTGCAAATTGTTCTGGTCTTCTTATAAAGACAAGAAATCTTTGCACACCAGCCCAAAGTTTACCACGGATTTTGCTCTCCAGGTAAGCAGCTTGAGTTGATGGTTCTTTCCTCTGAACTCATTTGGTACAAGTCTCCCTCATCTTAGACCAGTCAGTTGCCATTTAGGGCCATCTACTTTTCACTAAATCAATGGTTCTCTCTTGAACCAGGTGTCCAAAGTCATTATGGAAGAACTAAGAAAACCAACCTCTGCTCTAAAACTTCTCCTCTTCTCAAGCCCTTTATACCTCCTTCACCCTCCTCTCACTCAGCCAAGAACCTTGCCTCCTACTTTACTAAAGAAATGAGGTGGTGCCCTCTACACTTTCTCATCTTTCCTGATCCACTGTTCAAAATCCTTAACATTTTTGCCCGTCCTATCCTCCTTTGCTTTAGTCTTCAGAGAAGAGTTGGCTTTTATCTCAGCCGAGGCAATTCTTCTACTTTTCTCTTGATCTTATCCTTTCCTGTTTTTCTCTAGGAGTTTGCCCTGGCTATCATTCCCTTTTCTCTCCTTTTTCTCTCATTTCCTGTGGCCTAAAAAATATATATCCAGGTCTCCATCATAAAAAGATATTTCTTTGACCCTGCCATCCCCTCAAGTTATCATAATATATCTCTACTCCGTTTCACTGTCAATATCCTAACAAAAGTTAGTTAAAAAAAAATTGGTAGTAAACTTGGAGGTGGTATGCAAAGATTTCTTGTCTTTATAGGAAGATCAGAAAAATTTTTGCAACATTCTAGTAAGGATTGACTACTTTGCTTGATAAATACAAGCCTAGCCAATAGGAGAGATCCCCTGTTTGGGACATAAATTATTTTGTTGTTCTTGCTGAGTCATTTCAGTCATGTCTTACTCTTCATGACCCCATTTGGGCTTTTCTTAGCAGAGATACTGGAGTGGTTTACCATTTTCTTCTCCAGTTCATTTTACAGATGAGGAAACTGACTTGTCCAAGGTTACACAGTCAATAAGAATCTGAGGTCAGATTTGAAATCAAAGAGAAGAATCTTCCAGACTCCGGTTAATAATCACTCTCCACTTCTTCATGACATCCTTAATTCTCAAACTTTTACAATCAAATATCCAATTCTACCACTCCATAGAAACTGCCCTCTCCATGTCCATCTCTTCTTATCCCTCATACTCCTTGACCTCTTTGCATTGTTTGAAATGATCGTCCCCATTACAAACAAAGCTTACTTTACTTAATTTAAGGAAAAATCCATTTACAACAATACTTTCAAATGTTTTTAATGGAAACGAATGTTGAATTTCATAAAAAACCTAAATAAAATCAATATATGAATGTAATGGAATACTGTTGTTCCATAAGAAATGCAGACAGACTTGAGAAAAACCTGGAAAGAGTTGCATGAACTAATGTTGAGTGAAGTGAGCAGAACCAGGAGAAAATTGTACGCAGTAACAGCAACATTGTGCAAAGATCAACTTTGTTAAACTTAGCATTAATAAACCATACAATGGGCTAAGATAATTCCAAAAGACTCATGATGGAAAATGCTATCCATCTCCTGAGAAAGAACTATGGATTCTGAATGGAGATTGAAGCTTACTATTTTCTTTTTTTGTTGCTGTTTTTTCTTTCTCATGGTTTTTCCCTTTTGTTCTGATTCTTCTTGCACAACATGACTAATGTGGAAATATGTTTAATATGATTGTACATGTATAGCCTTTATCAGGTCGCATGCCATCTTACAGAGGGAGGAAGAGAGAAAAGGGGAAAGAATTTAGAACTCAAAATCCTATAAAAGTAAATGTTGAAAACTAAAAACAAATAAATTTTTGAAAAAAGAAAATAAAGGATGAACAACAAAAAAGTTAAAATTAATTTAAAAGTAAATAAATAACAATTTTTAAAATACACACAAAATAAATTACTGCCCCCCTCCCGGATGTTTTCTCTTGCCTTGAGCTTTCATGACATTGCTCTCTTCTAGTTGTCTTTCTATCCATCTGCTCACTATTTTTGAATTTCCTTTGTTTATCAATTACCTAAACTTTAAGTATGGGTGTTCCTTGAGGCTGTGTCCCTTGGTCCATATCTTTTCTTATTTTCACTTTCTTCTTTCATTATGTCATGAGGTTCAAAGGGTTCAATGACTCCTAAACCTATATATCTAGACATAACTTTTCTTTCTTTCTTTTTTTTCTTTTTGGAGGGCAATTAGGGTTAAGTGACTTGCCCAAAGTCACACGGCTAGTAAGTGTGTCAAGTGTCTGAGGCTGGATTTGAACTCAGCTCCTTCTGACTCCAGGGCCAGTGCTCTATTCACTGCGCCACCTAGCCACCTGACATAACTTTTCTGCAGAGCTCTAGTCCTCTTTCATCAACTGCTTCCTAGATATCAATTGTTCCATTGGACTCAACTTATATAATATGGAAATTACCATTTTCCCCCTGAACTTGCCCCTTCTCCAAACTTCCCTAGTTCTTTTCTGGGTACTATTATCCCCCTAATTACACAATTTCTTCCTTCAGATATGTCCTTGACTCTTCTCCCTCACCCTAGCACATCTGTTTGGTTGCCAAATCTTATTGACTCTACTTCCATCACATCACTGGTATCCTTTCCATCTTCTCTACTCACATGGCCATCACCCTAGTTCAAGTCCCCATCACTCACCTTCTGGACTATTTTGCAATAGCTTACTAATTGTTATCCTGCTTCCAGTCTTTCCCATCTTCAATCCATTCTCCACACAACTGACTCCTTAAGACTGACAGGTCACTTGACCTGTCTAAAATCTTCATTGACTCTATTATAGGATAAAATACAAACTTTTCAACCTGTTGTTTAAGACCTTCTGCAATCTGACTCCCACCTGCCTTTCCAGACCTAATCTCCATTATTCCTCATCATACATTCTGACTTCCAGAAAAGCTAGATTATTAGCTCTTCCTCAAGCCCAGCATTTCATTTCTCACTTCCTTGCATTTACATAAACTATCCTCCAAGCCTAGAATGCACTCACTTCTCACCTCAGTATCTTAGAATTCTTATCATCCTTCAAGATCAAGTTTATGTTTCACCTCTTCTGTGAAGCCTTCCCTTATCCTTTCAGCTGCTAAAACCTTTCTTTACAAATCACTTTGAATTGCCTTATAGATGCACATAGCAAAGAAAAACATCTACTTGGCCTCAAGGACAAATTTTATGGGGGGTTTTATGGTGGTTCTCCCTGCTACCTTTATATTTGAGGGACTTGCCCTAAATTATTAATTAAAGCAAATATCCCCTGCATCTTCAATAACTGAACCTGGACAATGGCTTCTTGCAAGCGCTGTGGCAGACAATGGGTCCAGTGAACAGTGGATGTGTTCTGGTGTATTGTGCCATGTGGGGAACTAAGAAAATGGCTTTTGTTATTGTCTAAAGTCTGCTGCATGAGGATGCAAACAGAACCATGTAAAGTACTGCTGGTTTGGAGGATAAGGCTGAAATGTAATGAGGAAGTCATTGACAAGACCTGAAGCAGCTTAGCATCTCTGAGCAGGTACAAAATATTAAGTAAATTGTTCAGAATACAAATGTTGTACATAAAATCCTAGAGTAATTTACAGTCTTGTATATTGGGATTCCTCTGGCAGAGGCCCCATTTGCCCATAAATCTAGCCTTGACCTATTGTTTGCTGATAATTAAGGGAAAATATGGGGTAACATCCTTATTCTCTCTTCTTATGACATTTCCAGCTTAAATGTCAGTCAGTCCACTAACTTCTCAGATAAGGTGAATATAGAATCTTTTTCACAGGGAGCTCCCAGAAAAGCTCCCATAAGTTAAAGACCCTCTTTGGATCAGTGCCCAATCAAAACCATAGCCCATGAGCCCCCACTTTTATGTTTACTTTTATCACTCAACCAGAGAAATTTTTTTAAAAAATCAACCAAGTTCAGAGTAAAAGTATCTTTTCAATCAAATAGCATTTATCATCAAATGATGTAGCAAATAAATTGATGAGAAAAGGTCCCCAGTTACACTGGGGTATACTTCTCCCAGGAGGAAGAAATGGCAAAGCACCCTAATATCTTTGCCAAGAAAACTACAAACAGGTTCAGGAAGAATCAGACATAACTGAAACAACTGAACAACAAAATATAATAAAATACTTGGCACTTGATGGATGCTCCTTGATTCCAGGCACCCATGTGACCAGGGAATATGAGTGGAAGGCACACACTTAAGAACACATGTAAAAATACAAAGGAAAGGATATCAGAAGAATGCAAGACTATTCTGCACCTATGAGAAAGCATAGGAGGGAATGGAATAATGTGTTCCAAAGAGCAATGGAGCTCAGGATTCAGCTCAAGGTGACCTACCCTGAAAATCTGAGTTTACTCATACAGGAAAAAAGATAGAAGTTCAATAATAAAAAGCATTTGAAACATTTTTAGAAAAAAAGTCATAACTGAAGATATAATTTGCTTCTTGAACACCCCAACAACAGAAAGGTAGGAGAAGCGAATAAATGTAGCTGCCAAGGACAACACCAGCAACAGAATGATCGCAGAGAGACCAATAAAGGATATATGTGACCAAGGTGCCTGTGGCTCCCAAGCTTCTGATATCTTCTGGTAATATTGTGCGACTTCCTTTTGGACCTGGGATATCTGGTCCCTGTCTCATTTTTGTTTGGTTGTCTCTTCTTGTGGTCATTAAGTTTTTCTACTAGTGTTGGGCCATTCTGTCTCCTCAGTATTATCTGCTGTTCTCTGCTACCATCTACTAGGATGCAAGGGGTCAGAAAACCTCTCCCTGACAAAGATATGGGCTCTGAGCTACCATATCCAGCTAGGCAACCAATAAAAGTGAGAAGAAGGCTTTAGGCTAAGATTAAATCTATTCTTTTTTCTTGTCTTTCTCTGGTGCCAATACAAGGTTCTTGACCCCAGACAACTATCTAAATTGGGACTTGAAAATTCCTGTTGTTTTATTGCATGCATACATCCCCAAAGCCCATTTCAGTGAATCTACCCAGAGCTGTGTAGAGGCTAAGGTCCAAAGAATTTTTCTTAATGGTATACAAATGTATGCAAATTTTTTTTAATTTAAAAACTGAAATAACCTGAGCCATCTACCTACACTCCCAATGTCACATGTTTGTCATTATGTGTGTATATATACATACATACATATATATATATACATATGACAGCAACAAAATCACTGGTAGTGCTATATTTTGAGCAGCTTAAACCTCACTCCCTGGTGTCCCTACATGGGAATAAATCTCCAGTGCAAAGCACATAGTAGGTACTTAATAAATGTTTATTGATTGATTGATTAAATAAGTCTTATTTCCCTTTGACCTCTTCCCCAAGCAATATAAAGGCAAATTCCTACAGAAGTCTCCTTTTCTCTACTTGTCACTATTCTCATATTGTTGCCCTTCCTTTTTCTTCCTCTAGCTTAATCTTCTGTAAGTATAACTTG
>NW_027187330.1:4409000-4426261 GCF_028583685.1 Petaurus breviceps papuanus
CCTCACTCTTTCCTCCAGAGTCATTGAAGTCCAATGGCAAGACAAAAGTCAAATGACAATTTATGGGAGGAAGAGTTCTACATGGATGTTCCTTCAATTCCATAAATGTGGAATAAAATACTATTTCTCCAGATTAATTATATTCTGGAAGAATGAGACTACAAGTGCTCTCAGAGAATTCTAGATGACAGAACAGAGTCTCATCCCTTCCCTTAATTACACTCCTATCTACTTACCCTAATCTCACTTTATTCTAAAGAAAAATCACTGGTATTCAATATATCTCAAATTCTATAATACCAATCCTTTACATTTATTGACTGTGGCCACCCAACAAATAGCAATCAATAATGAAAATACTGCAAACTCAAAGGACCCACAGACAGTTCTATAGAGCTAAGAGTGCCATGACAGATGATTAAAAATTAGAGAGGTAAGAATTAAGGAAGTGAACCAAGGAAGAACTTGTCATAAACACCATGGAAGAATCCATTTTTCTTCTGGCACAGTTGCTTCTGATCTTTCTTTGGCACCTGGCCAATTTAAGAGGCCCCCCCCCACCTTTTTTTTTTTACTCACCCTAAGCTTAGTCCTCTAAAAAAAGGGAAATAACTTAAGCATCTGACTGAATGCTGGGAGGAATATGAGGCTTCAGAAATCTATATCATTGCTAAGGACCTGTTGGAAAGGAACTACAACATCCTCACCAGCTGTTGTCCTTCCTAGTGTTTTTTTTTTAAAGAGAGCTTCCAAAATTTCCCACCAAATGGGATACTTGCTAAGCTATTGTGTGAAGTCAATTTGTTGCTTTCAAAATAACTACAGAACACAAAAGAAGACATCGAATCTGACATAATTAGGAAATGCAGAAAAAAAATGAATGAAATTCTAAGAAAGGTGAACATTGCTCCATGGGAATTGTGGAAAGGCTTCATTTCCTAGATTCACTACAAAAAGAAAATAGAAACAATTGTCATTTAACAACTGCTTATCATTCAAACACTCAAATTCTTCCTAACTTTTTTACATTTGGACCTTTCACATTTATTTTGAAGACCGTGTTGAATCCTTTATTTTGTCACAATCATGTTGAGCATTGATCAGTCTTCCTCACTTGCACCCACTGTATGTAACAGCAGTGATGAAAAAAAATGTATTGACATTGTGCTGGCATGTTCAGCTATTTTGGGGGATGCTTTTTTTGTTTTCGAGATCCTGAGAGAGTAGCAGAACTAATAGTTCACATGAGTGCTGAGGAGTTGGAAACCTATGCATATGCAGTCTCCTTGACCAGAAACTACAAATGGATCCTGGGGCAGAAACACATGAAAGCTGCCTGTGTGTGCCTATATGGCTCAACAGAACAGATCCTGAAACTGGACTTTCCCAGCCTAAGAAATAGCAGCAGTCAGGATAGTCATGGAGAATCTTGTAGAATCGCATGGGAACTAATTAGAGAAGAGGGACTATGAACACATTCTAAGAGTTTAGCCATTTGATCAGAGACAGGAGACTTGATCACCCCATAATCAAATGATTTGGGTTCATTTCCCATTCTGATGCTTACCATCCATGTGACCTTGTGCAAATCACTTAACCTCTTAAGTTCTCATTTTCTTCATCTGTGAAATGAGATTATTGGACTCAGTGGCTTCTGTGGTCTCTTCCAACTCCAGATCTATGATCCTTTTGATTCTATGATATTTGGGGGGGGGTGAGGGGGAGATTTGCCTGAAGAGTATGTCTATTGATATTTGACCAAAACATGGAGATTTCCTGAGAAATATGTCTCATGGAGAAAGAAAAGGATCACCTATATGGCCCCACATTCGGAGGAGTCATAAGGGATTAAAGGCATAGTACAGGGAAGTAGGAAATTTGTACTTTGCTACCCACTATTACAGAAAATTTTTTAGACAGTGCAAGTCTTAACAGCAAGGGGATTTCCTGTCCATCAGTGGCACAGTGCATTTACCTTCTGGATAGAATCCAAACTACTATAAGTAGGAGGCAGAGGAGAATACTATTTAGGACACTGTGAAGGAGAAAGATTTTACAAGAAATGAGGCAGGTACATGGCACAGTGGATAGAGCACTACTCCTTCTCCCAGGAAAACCTGAGTTTGAATCCTTCATCAGACACTCCCCAGGTGATTGATCCTCAACAACTCACTTCTGCCTCACCTCCGTCTTACCTCCATCTGCCTAAGTTCCCTCGTATGTCATCATCCTTTTGACAAAGCATGAGATTCAACATGATCTTTAAAAAACAATAAAGATCCAAGTACAACAAAGTCAGAATGAGTTTGAATGCAAGAATGCAAAATGTTTTATGGAGTTACTGTGAGTTTTGTATGTGTTGTCAGCATCTGTTCGTGGACTCATGCGAGTCTTTTGTGTTCATATTTTCTGAGAGGTAAAATAAAAGTTGTCCCCTACCCAACATTCATCTACCAACTAGAGTGCTTATACAGGAGCTAGGAATATTATTACCCACATATGTAGAAACCTAGATACAAGCTATATTAACAGATTTCCCAGAGTAAACTCTAAGTAGGGGACAATCGTGAGGTAATGATATTACCTTTGCGGGTGGGGGGGGGTCAGCTTTCTAGATAAGACCCACTCTGTAAGAGTACAAAGCCTGCCAGTCACTGAGCCATAAGTTCTATGATTACTAGATTTTCTCCATTTGCACTGACCACCGGAAAAAAATAGGAGTAAAGCTACTTTAGACAAATAATTACATGCTTTCTGAGGATTCCTTTTATTATAACTCTAAAATGTTCTATATTCTTGCACTCAAACTCATTCTGACTTTGTTGTACTTGAATCTCCATCATTTTTTAAAGATTTTGTTGAATCTTAATGCTTTATCACAAGAATGAGGACCACTGAGTAGTCTTCCCCAGCAACAGTGGATTGAACTGTCATGGAGAATAAGATGTTTGACTCTCAGGCTGAATTTGTGTAATGGGAATGCAAATTTGGAAGATCTTCCCTGCCCCTAGGCTAAAATGCACCTGAAGCCTGGGGAGGGAGGCTTGTTTTTCAGTAGATACTTCTTGATTGGCCAGTGAGTCAATAAGGTTGTTACATTCTCTGAGCCAGGAGAAGGCTATATAAGCCCTTATGTGTAGCTTTGTTTTGGGACTCACTTTGAGAAGTGTTCTGTGATTTGATCTGAATTCTGGGAAGCCATTGTTGAGAGTCCCCCGGCTTTGAAAAACCCAGATGTGGAAACCCAGATGTTGACTGGGTATGGATGTAATGGTTGAACAGTTTGGAAATCTGTCTACTTGATCTGTTTCTGTCTTGATAATTCTGCCTGTATGCTTTGAAGTTCGGGGTGCTGACCTTTTTCCCCTGAACAAGGTAAACGATATATGTCTGACTGATTAAAGTAAGCTTGTTAACCCATTTTGAGTTGCTTTCCTTTAACAAAGCAGATCCAAGAACCTGTGGTAGCAGCAAACCCTGAGGACGTGCTTGGGGTGCTTGCCGCTACAATTTGTCATCTCCACTTAAATTCCCTCTTATATGTACTCTATACAGCACATGGTCCCACCTTGGCCTATACAAGACACCTTAGGGACTCATAGATTTACCATAAGATTACCTGACTCCTTTTTTTCTGAGATTATAGCAGTAGCCAGGGCTATATGCAACAACACCAAGGAGACAGAAGGAAAACATCTGGAGTAACACAGTGAAGGTAAGTCAGGTGTTTTGTAGTCTTACTTTCTCTTTAGTTCCCCTCATCTCACATGTTGTAGTGTTTCTCTCATGAAACATTGGCTGGTATGACCAAAATATACCACTATGTAAAGCAATGAAAGACTGGCTGCTTTCTCTAAACTAGGCATGTGTGGAGGCCCTGATGTTCATTTCTGCCACACAGCCTTAGCTATGTTTCTCTTACCCTTACTATGCACCCCATACTTTATGCTATAAATTTTGCCATTTAAAGTTGCAAAGTAATAACGTCTTGAGCTGACCTAACTTGGAATCATGGGTCCTAGTCTTATCTCTGCTACTAATCGGATTATTTAGCATTGGATGACTCATTTATCCTCTCTGGTGCTTACTTTCTAAATCTATTACATGGAGATAATAATATGGGTCTTGTGTAGCCCAGAGGCTTGTTGTGAGTATGTAATGAGATAAAAACTCTTTGTAAAACATAAAATGCTGGTGGGTGTATCATGGGAAAAAGATGGTGTGTGCTGCTCTGGGGCAAAGGAGAGACAAGGCATTGCTGAGAAGCATAATCCGATATTTTTCCTCTGGGTTCTGCTAACTAGCTCTGACACTTCTACAAGAGGGCTTTAATATGAACACTGTGTGCAGAGTTGAGTCAGGCACTAAACCGATGTTGTGTATGAGGTCTTGACAACTTGAGGCTAGAGAACTACAGCAAATCAGTCTGCAAATATTTATTAAGTATACATGCCCAATGTAAAAATAAACACAATCTCTGCCTTCAAGCAATTTGGAGGAGCTCAAATCCAATTGAAGAGGCAAGACAGATCACCATGTGAGTATCTGAAATTCTTGTGTACTAGTTTGGATGCGGAGACTAGCCAATTTGCAAATGGGTCTGCTTGATTGCAAGTGGGTAGACTAGCTGCCAGCGCAGCTACCAGCTTGCCTTAAGGCTGCAGAGTAGTGGGAAGCCTTTGGAATCAGAAGACTGTTTCAGTGCCCAGCTCAACCACATATAAGCTACGTAACCATAGGCAAGTTGCTTTATCTTTCTGAACTTTCATTTCCCCATATTAGAAGTGTGAATGATACCAGTGGGGGCAGGTGAGGAGGGAAGAAGGAAAAAAATCTGGAACTCAAAGTTTTAAAAACAAATGTTTAAAAAAATTGTGTTTTTTTTTACATGCAACTGGGAAATAAGAGATACAGGCACTGGGGTATAGAAATCCATCTTGCCCTACTAGAAAGTTAGTGGGGGGGATGGTGGAGGATATAAGAGAGAACAGATAGGGAGAAAAATTTGTAACTCAAAATCTTGTGGAAATGAATGTTAAAAACTATAAATAAATTAGAAAAAATTAAATTAAGGTATATAAAAAAGAAATGAAAATGATAACTTTTCCATGACTATTTTAGGGTTATTGTGAAGATCAAGAGGGATCATGTATATAAAAGTGCTTTGTAAGTCATCAAATGCCATAAAAATATGTGATGATGATTTTTAAATAATGAAATCAATTTTAGGTGAAAAATGTTAACAACAAAATAGTTTCATTTTTAACTTAATGAGTGTTTAAAACATTAATTTCACTATTTTTTAAGCTCATCATATGGTAACCAAATAAAGGCATTTAAAAAAATAACCATTAAAGTAGGCATGTGGAACAAGCATCTCCTCTTCCCTCATCCCTAGAGGCAAGTAAATGTACACATTGGCTGGAGGAAAGCAAAAACTACATTTCCCAAAATTCCTTGTGTTGAAGGCACAGGTGAGAAAGCTTCTGGAAGAATGACAGACAAAAATAATGACCATCTCCACTTACAAATAACAGGAGATCTTAAGCTGGGGTCAGGATAAAGTGATAGGGGCAGAGAAGAGCAGTGCCTGAGGCTTCTTGGACCAAGTGCTGGAATGTTCCTGAATCATACCAAGTTCCAAGTCTGAGTAGGAACTCAGATTCTAAAGGGAAGCCAAAGCTAGGAAGAATCTTCACTTCCCTGTAGCCATCATACCAGGGAATAGCTGAGGTGGAAATGGATGCCATCCCCTTCACCACCATTACCAATTACTGATGAACTACTACTGAGGGTCAGGTGCCCTGGGAATAGTAGTACCCCACTCATCAAGACCATTGGCTCTACTTCTAGCTCATCGCAGCCACCTCGACCCAGAGGAGTTGTGAAGACTTGACCTGACTGCCTCCAAATGACTCAGTGACTTCAACAAAGAAGTAGATTTAGGGATGGACAGCCAAAAAAATATGTCTGAAACATGGTTCAGAAGAAATGAGAGAGGCAACTTGACTGTGAAGAAATCTCATTCTTGGGGTGGCCAGGTAGCATAGAGAGTAAGAGCACCGACTCCAGTGTCAGGATGACCTGGGGATCAAATACGGGCTCAGAAACTTAGCATCCCACCCAGAAATAACTGGCTGTGTAACCTTGAGCAAGTTACTTAACCCCAATTGCTTAAAAGAAAAAAAAAAAGAAATCTCATTCCTGTATATCATGAAAACTTTTTTTGAGAAGAGAGTCAGGAAGTATTAAATATGGTAGATATAAAATAACAACTCAGGAAATGAAATTGATTCTATTTTAACAGAAAATAAGGGGCAGATTACTGATGTAGAAATAATTTCCAAATCATCAGTCTGTGTAAAATCAAACCACTGACCTCCTGGGGGAAAAAATCAAAATGAGGAGAAAGGGTAAAAATGAGAAGCTTTGGTATACAATTGAGGTAACTCCTACCTGACCTATTTAAACAAGCTGTTGCTACTGGAAAAGTGGGAAATGGATAAAAGAACAAACACCAGCACTGAGTATTATCATTTTTCCAAGGAAGTTTAACTTATACAAATCAAATAACAAGATGACCAAAAGAGGCAGTTTCAAACTGCCTCAGCAAGTAACTAGATTTCCTTGGAAGAGATATGGCAGACTAAGTTTGGTTTAGAATATAAACCCATCTGTAAAATATCACAAAAGAAAACAATGGAAGATTATTTGCAGTAGTAAACACCCACACACACACATACAAAAAAAATTAAAAAACCAGTGGGGGGAGGGTACAGTTTGAAGAAAACTTGGGATGAGACCCAATCAATCAATCTCTCCCAGAAGCATGGAGGATGAAGCTGGAAGAACAACAAATATGTGAAAAATGGAAAAGATGTGTCAAAATTTCCATTTAAAGAAGTCTTTCTCTATCAGTGACACAGCAGTGAGACTAACATAATTGAAATCTTACATTATTTTACCCCATGTACTGTATGAACAAAGAAGGAAGAGCAGCTGATTGAGACCAAGAACACACTGAGGAAGTCTCTACTGAAGACAGTATTTTAAAATCATACAGAGACTCTAGGGATATTGAGAGATTAATTGTCTTAAAGAGTGAAAGTTGGGGAAGTTAGGTGACTCAGTGGATAGGGCACCAGGCCTGGCATCAGGAAGCCCTAAATTCAAATCTGGCCCCAAACACTCACTAGCTATGTGACCTTGGGCAAGTTGTTTAACCCCAATTGCCTCCAAAAATAAAAATTAAAAGAGAGTTAAGGGTACCAAATGCTTGTAAAGAATCATGAACTTTGCTATATTGATGCTTCAAGGATCTGTGGTTTCATCTATTGGAATGCCCTCTAAATATTAGAATTGTCTGATGCTCAGGAAATTTAGGTAGTTTCTATAGCATGGCAGATAACCAGCCTTGAAGTTAGGAAGATCTGGATTCAAGTTCTGCCTAAACACAAACTGGTTGTATGATCTTATGTGTCATGTCTAAGTTCTTTGGGCTTCTCTATAAGATTATATGTTTCAGAGGATGGGTTAACCTGCATTAGTAGAAGAGATTTCCTCACCTAGGAACTCCCCATACCAGTGAAATCACAGACCTAGTGCCTATCCCTAACCCTTACCTAAGGTCACACAGCTAAGTGTCCAAGTCAGAATCTGAACCTAATTCTTCCTGACTTCAGGTCCAGAATTTTAGCAGCTTCACCACATTGCCACCCTTCATTATTATTAAAAAGAGATGACTGAGAGACAATCCATTGCTACTGACATGTCTATTTTCTCATCTCTATAAAATCTTTCTGAGAATAATTTACACACCAGTCAAGGGCATCCATAGTAAAGATATGGGAAGCGAACAGGATTCAGATGATATTCCACAGCAAATTGCATCTTTAGAGTCACCCAATTGACTGAAAGAGATAGAGAATATCAGATCCCACTATACTCACTATTTTTTGTCTATAAAATACATTTAATTCAACAGATCAAAATTCCACCAAACCTTTTCTTCCAGTAAGGTGTCTCCCATATATAGGTTAAAATCCTCAAGAGCCATGACAATAAAGATAGCTTTGTTTGATGCCCCCATGGCTAGTAATATCAAGGAAAGCATAAAATGTGGAAAGTTATGCTTGTCAAAGGGGAAAGGAAGGAAGTCAGCATCTATTTAGCATCTGCTCTGTCCCAGACACTATGCTACGTACTTTACAAACATTATCCTACTTGATTTTCACAACAACCCTATGAGATAGATGCTCTTATCATTCCAATTTTACCAACAAGTAAACTGAGGCAGTAGAGGTTAAGTGATTTGCCCAGGACCACAAAGCTAGCAAATATCTAAAGTCAGATTTTAACTCAGATTTTCCTGACTCAAGACCTAGACTTCTATTCAGCACAATGTGCCTCAAAGAGATTTTTCACTATTCCAGAGAATGTTAAAAAGAGAAATGAAATAGAAAAAATATTCCTTAAAGATGCTGAGGTCCTCCAAATGCTATTTTTTGTGGATTGTACTTATTTCTTCCCATCCCAGAACATTTCTTAAATGAGATCCATAGTCAGCTCAAAAGTGTTTGGCCTAACATAGGAAAAAAGGCAAGTTCTACAATAGGAAGTTAGATGGGCAACCTGTAGAGGTGCCTGGTCTATCTGTGCATATATCTTGGACAGATATTAAAGATGAACAATGAGCCATATGGAGAATTGGAAAGGAGGAAAGCATTGCCTTTGGGAGATTATACAGGGCTTTTAATGAACCCAAACTTGTCCCTGAAACAAAGGCCCATAAATATTCTTCCAATGGTGCTGTTATTCATAAAATACCAGTATCCAAAAGGAGATATGAGTAGGCTGTGATATGATACCGAGGAATAGTTGGGTAGACAACTCATTATAGAGAGGGGATAGACTAACATGGAGAATGTTACACACATCTTCAGACATAGTCAATATGGGAATGTGTTTTGCTTGATTGTGCTTATTTCTTGCAAAAGTTTTGGGGATTCCCCCTTCAGGTGGGGGGTAAGGGAGAAAAAAAAGAAATGATTAATAATTGAAAAAAATTAAAATTTTTAAAAGTCAAGTTGCAGAAACTTCATAAAGGATATCATGAGACAAATTTGTAACCAGAAAGGCATATAGGCTAGTCATATAGCAAGAGCAAAAGATACCCAGTGGTCAGCCCATGTGCTCCAATATCCACACAGAGTTGGGAGATCTCAATGCCTTGGATGAACCTCTTATAGAAGATTTACAGGACGACACCAGACAACAAGATGAAGAGTGGTTTCAGTCTAATTAGAATATAGGCTCCTTAAAGACAAGGAATGTTTTACTTTTGCCTTTGTATCCCCAGTACCTGGTACGGTGTTCTGCACATAGTAGGCACTTAATAAATACTTGTATAATTGAATCTAATTACTCCATTGGAGGGAATACAATACCCACATCAGTGAGATCAAAGATCTATGGATGTAGCCAAGTCTATATGCCAACCTGACAAATAGACCTTTAATGCCTTATCAGAACATGCCACATGATGCAGGATAGAGAGGCAAAGGAACAACAGGTAATTATTAGAGAGTCTCATAGGGCTGCTTTTGACATTATATACACCTTGAAGGTGTATATTCCAAGGTTGCCATATTCCCGTATTTGAGAATTCTGGATAGGCATGATGGGAAATGAGAGCAGGCACAAGGAATTAAGTCATCAAGCATTTTTTTAAGCAGTTACTACATTCCAGACATTCACTAAGTACATGGGACACAAACTAACAAATGGATTGCTAACTTAGAGAAAGTGCCAAATAAAAATTCACAGTTGAAATCTACCCTTCTCTTTTGGACCCAAGAGAGCCCTCACTCTGTACCATCTTGGCTGTGAGGAGGCAATGTTGGCTTTGTTTTCCTCTCTGAAAGTCTCCCTTCCATCTATAAAATACCAATGAGTCTAAGTAGAGATCTGACCCAAGGAACTTCCAAGCAACGGATTCCTTGTATTTCTACTGCTCGACTCTAATCAGCCCCTGATACAACATAGAGAAATTAGATTTCTTAGCTTCATGGTCCAAATTCATGCAAGGACCACCATATTCCTTTCCTGAAACATTGTACATGGCAATAGGACACACCATTATCACAAACCTTTCACCTCAGGTTCACGATCAATCAAGAACAATACATTAAATGTGTTCTAGGTGTTATGTTTCTTTATCTTTTCCAAAGGGGAGGGGGAATAAATATTTGTTAATTCAAATCTTTTTAAGAATAAAAAAATTAATAAAATTTTAAAAAGAAATAAAATGAGCATGGTGGGAGCCCTAGAGATAACCTGGGGAATTGTTATACTTGGAGGAAATTGTCTTAGAATGATACGATAAAAGTGCAAAGGAGTCTCAGACGTCATTTGGTCCAACTCTACAATTTACAAATGAAGAAACTAAGGCCTAGTCAGTTTAAGTGACTTTTCCAAAGTCAGTAGTAAGGTAGAAAATGGCAGAGCCAGGAATCAAATCACAGTCCTAATTACAAAATCAGCCTTCTTTTCAATGGGGCAGCTAGGGGGCTCAGTGGATAGACTACTGAGGTCCAAAAGACTCATCTTCCTGAGTACAAATCTGGCCTCGGATACTTACCAGCTGTGTGATCTTGGGCAAGATACTTAACCCTGTTTGCCTCAGTTTCCTCATCTGTAAAGTGAGCTGGAGAAGGAAATAGTAAGCAACTCTAGTATTTTTGCCAAGAAAACTTCACATGGGGTCATGAAGAGCTGAACACAACTGAACAACATTTTTCTCAATGAACCATACTCTTAGGACAACTGTTGAGAGACTCACTTAAATTTCCTTTTGTGCTGGCTATGGAGGGCTGAGATGGGTGGGGCAGCAGCAGATGGCCCCCCATACGTTTTTGATAGAGCAGGCTGAACAAGAGAAATTGTCATTTTTGCAACTTTTAGACAATAGACCAAGTTTGTTACTTCTTTTCTAAATAAGCAGGGCTGGTGCAGAAGAGCTGGAAAGCACAGCTAAGATTAGATTCCCCCAGATTCCTGATGGGACCTTGAGTTGCTGTCAGCCTGAGAGAGAAACAGCAGCAAACCCTCACGCAAATGGCCTATAAAAAAGCTTCTGTCAAAGGCACCTTGACCTGGAGGGTTTTCTCTGGTACTCAGATCCCTAGTGACCGGCTCAGGGCTGTGCTCTCTTTACATGATGTATTTCCCCTGCCTTTTTTAGAGCTGCATTATGTTCGTTCCAGGAAACAGCCTCTTCCTTCTTATAAACACAGCCCTAGGTTACTGACCAACGGCTCTGCCACTCCTGCAGCTCTCCATCCATCCATCACACCTTGCTGTCACCCTTTCAATGATTGCCTAAGACCAGTCCAACACCAGAAGGGAAAGGAGGGTGGGGAGAGGGAAAGGACAAGAAGGGAGAAAAAGCCAGAAGTGGTCAGGGTCACACAAACACACACACATACACACACACACACATATACCAGTTCCAGACTGCTGACTAATTCCCTGGAAGTGGCAAGGCTCCACAGTAAGCAATTTTTTCCAATTGCCCAGGGAATGTTGTAGAAAGGTCATCACAAGGACAAGACTTGGCATTCCTTGGCTGAACATGCATGGACCCATGGCCTGGAAGATGTTGTAGACCTTGAAATAGGGTGTATCCTTTGTTGGATGTAGTAAACAGATTGGATTCTTTTTTTTTTTTAAAGCAATTGGGGTTAAGTAACTTCCTCAAGGTTACACGGCCAGTTATTTCTGGGTGTGGTGCTAAGTATCTGAGCCCGGATTCAATCCCCAGGTCATCCCGACACTGGAGCCGGTGCCCTTATTCGCTGAGCCACCTGGCTGCCCCTAAGCAATTGGGGTTAAGTAACTTGCTCAAGGTTACACGGCCAGGTGTTTCTGGGTGGGTGCTAAGTGTCTGAGCCCGGGATTCGATCTCCAGGTCATTCTGACACTGGAGCCGGTGCCCTTATTCGTTGAGCCACCTGGCTGCCCCTAACAGATTGTATTCTGATGGCAATGGGTGTTTATATGTAAGTGTAATAGATGTAGACCATCAGAAAAGCTACGCCAGGTTCAATTCCTCTATGTAGTTTAGACTAGTTTTTACCTCAAAAAGTAACAAAACCATCCTTGAGACTTAATTGGACCAGGAGACTATGGCTGGAACTGTTGATATAGAGCCCAGGTTGCCAAGTGTAAAGGCCCTCTCCTTAGGACTCCTCAGTCTTTATGACGGTGCTGCTTGAGTCCTGACTGGGCCTATCTCCCTAAGAAGACGAGGATAACTGCATCCACCTGAACCAATGATGTATTCCTGTTGATATCATCCTTTCCATGTTATTGTTAAATAAACTCATTTTCTTAAATATAAGTTGCCTACGAATGTCCCATTTTGCTCCAATTCCATGCCCAAATCACCAGACCCAACTAAAACAAAAAAAAAGCCTAGACCAAAACAGAAGCATTTTGTGGGTAAGGACCAATTTTAAAACATCCCTCATGAGCCCCCATTGATGTTTTTTATTTCACCAGCTAAGCCAGAGGAAACATTAGTTTAAAAAAAAAGGTATTTAATAGTGGCAAATAAAGTCATTAGAACGTTGTTTAGAGGCTAGAGCTGCTAAACCTACCTCTCCCTGAGACCCTCCCTGGTTGACTTACAAATGAAACTGAGTAAGACTAAAAGCTAGGTGAAGGACCCTCCATCCTTCTGTTCCACTTTCCTGCCTTTGTTGTTTTTATCCCACAGAAAACAACGACAAAACAGCTCTGGCTGGAGTCTGATGTTTTGGACAACTACTTACATAAGGAGAAAGTGGATTTGGTAAAAGTTTTGTCTCTTTTCAAGTAGCTTGTGTAGAAAGGAAGAAGGATCGATGGGACTTAAGTAGTAGGATTTGAGGAGTCATCCATTCCAAAAAAATATCTCCCCCATTAAACTGCTCCTGAATTTCCCACGTTATTTATTCCTTTGGGTTAAGACATGAAAGGTCCTCTGCTAAAAATTATATCTGGGAGGCCAGTACATTAAACCATTATTACTCAGGAGTAGTATGAGAACAGGGTCATCCTGAAGGGCTATAAATCACATTATTTGATTATGACTTCCTCTTCTCCTTTTTTCTCAACACCCACCTCTTATTTCTACCTAGTACCTGCCATTTTTTATCCAGGCAAGCTTTAATTTGACCTAATATCAAAGGCAATGTAGAAGAGAAAAAAGAAGTCACAAAATGGCAACATACAACCTAAATTTAAGGGAAGGTACAACAATCCAGGGCCTGAAGGATGCAGGGCCTGGAGTCAGGAAGACCTGAATTCAAATCCAGCCTTAGACACTTACTAGCTATTAGACCCTGGGTAAATCACTTAATCCTGTCTTCCTCCTTTCCTCATTTGTAAAATGAGCTGGAGAAGGAAATGGCAAACCACTCCAATATCTTTACAAGAAAACCCTAAAAATGGGGTCACAAAGAGTTGGATATGACTAAAATTACTGAAACAATAAGAATAATTCAGAGAGATTTGCTTTGATGGAAGTGGAGGGATTTGGGGACAGAATGGACACATAAGAACTCTAAGATTGTGGCATTTGGTGTTTGTTTGTTTTAGCAAGAGCTGAATTAGAAATGTGGATTTCACTTTGATTACTCTAACAGCTCTTTCCAAGGTCACCAATGACTTTCTCATTTCCAAATCCAATGGTTTTGTTTGTTTGGTTTTTGGTCCCGATATTGTTTGAGCTTTCTATAGCATTAGACACTGTTAATTTTTCATCTCCTCATCATTGAAACTCTTTTTTTCCCTCATTGGATTTTGAGCTACTGTACCACCCTGGTTCTCTTCCTATGTTCTTGATTACTCTTTTCTGTCTCCTTTGCTAACTCAACTTCCTCTTTGCAGCCTCTCAATGTAACTATATCACAAAGCTCATTTTGTGTCCTTTTCTTCTCTCCCTACGTTTTTTTCACTCAGTCTCATCTAAGCCTAAAGCTTCAGCTATCACATGTTGGAGAGTGTCCTTCAGGTGTACAGGGGAAGCTCTCATTTCTCTCCAGAGTGCCAGTCCCATAGTTCTGATGACTGTCTACACAGACACTTCAAAATCAACACACCTAAAATAAAACTCATCAGAGTTTGTATAATATAGTAGTTTTAAAAACAAAGAGGACTGAGTTCAAGTCCTACTTCTGACATGTAATGCCTGTGAGACCCCAAGCATGTTATTTAATTTCTCAATTACCTGGGAAAGTTCATAAGAATGTAAGTTGCAGAGAATATACAAATCTGCATGGATGAAGGGAGCTGCCTCCCCTGGGAGTTCCCTCTATCAATGAAATCATAGATCTAGTCCCTCTCCCCTAGCCATCTTTCTCCTTTCCCCATAAATCAAGTGTTCCCCACCCCCAGTTTGTACTTCCCTATTTCTTTCATTTATACCACTTTCCTCCCACTTACCCAGACATGAAGCACTGAAATAATCTGTTACCTTTCTTTCTCTCCTCCCACATCCAATTGGCCATCAAGGCTTATCCAACCTTTTCCCATAATGATCTGTCTTGTACTAATTCTTCTTTTCTATGCCCTTTGCTACCATTTTAACGGAGGCATTTGTAACCCATTAGGAGGCAGCAGAGTGATTTTTTTGGTCACTAACAAAGTGTCACCACTCCTTCACTGAAGCCCAATAGTCCACTATTATAAATTCATTCTTTTGTTAAAGTATTGTCCTTTCCTTGGGGCCCTCTTTTTTTAATACAAATACTCCAAGAAGAGACAACATATGAAATCCCCCCCAAACCTATGCATGATTGACTTTTTTAAACAGGAACAGGAGAGTACTGAAGCTTAGTGGGGCCAAAAGGTGAGAGGAAGATACAAAAAAGGAAGATGAATTCTAAAGGTGCCCTGTTTTGGGGGGGGAGGGGTTGCTGTTTTATCTATGATCCTCCATGATATCTTTTTTTTTAAGCAATTGGGGTTAAGTAACTTGCTCAAGATTACAAGGCCAGGTGTTTCTGGGTGGGTGGTAAGTGTCTGAGCCCAGATTCAATCCCCAGGTTATCCCGACACTGGGGCCGGTGCTCTTACTCGCTGTGCTACCTTGCCGCCCCGATCCTCCATGATATCTTTACAATAAAAGGGTACCTTCTAGCCAGAAATGTGTGCCTACTCCCAGTGCCCCAGGAAAACTTATGTTATTCAAGAAGAGAACTAAAAAGTTCATCTTAGGGAAGGCTAGGTGGTTCAGTGAATAGAGCACCAGCCCTGGAGTCAGGAGGACCTGAGCTCAAATCCAACCTCAGACACTTAATACTTACTAGCCATGTGACCTTGGGCAAGTCACTTAACTCCAATTGCCCTACCTTCCCTCTCCCAAAAAAAAAAGTTCATCTTATACCTATCAGATTGATAGATCAAGATCTAGAGAAATTGGGGTAAACCAAGAGGCATTGAGGATGGTGTGTGAAGGTGACTTGAGAGCTATGCCCAATATTAGTTATAGAAGCAATAAGAGGACAAAATATATGCTACCCTAGTGGATTCTGGGAATTTGGGGTACACAGAGTCAAACAGTTAGAAATACTTCAGATATGCAACAAAATTTTTTTTTCAAGGCAATAAGGGTTAAATGACCTCCCCAGCATCACATAACTAGTAAGTGTCAAATGTCTGAGGTTGGATTTGAACTCAGACCCTCCTGACTCCTGGCTGGTACTCTATCCACTGCTCCACCTAGCTGCCCTTTTCCCCCACCAACATATCTTAATATACAGAAATTGCTCATAATGTGTCCTCTAAGAATTGTAAATTCATTGGGGGAGAGAACAACTCAGTTGGCCATCAGGATCACCAGTTCAAATGCTAGAGACTTAGTGAAAAAAAGGAGTAAATTGTATAGCATATTTTTATAACACAATAATATGCAATAAAATAAAGCCTCAAAGTACAGAAATTAAATTAAAGTGGTACAGCCTTCTCTTCTTCTCTACCCTGGAGCACTTGTTCATTGCATTTGGGTTTTACTTTTTGCCTACTCCTTTGTTCAGAATCTGTTAATTTTCCTGTGAGGATTTCTTTCCTTTCCCCCTCTCCTTTGGTGCTGTTGCATGTTTAGTTTGCTTCATTGGGCCCACAAACTCTCCCTCTGAGAAGAGGGGACTAACACCCCACATAAACAGCTCTTCCACTTGGAAGTTACATCTTATTTTATCCAAATACTCTAATGCATCTCCTATTTCTTTGATGTGATGAAGATTGCAACCCCTCTCTACCTGCCCATTTTGTACTCCTCTTGTCTTTGGCCTCCTATAAGTCAGCCCTTGGGATTTACCCTATTGCTCTCATTCAGATACCAGTGGAGCACACAGGCTGCCATTGATTATTCCTCACTCTCACCAAATGACTAGCTCAACTTTTCTTTTTCTCATCCCATTCTTTGGGCCTCCTGCCTAATTCCTTTATGTATATGTATGACTGCCTGTTCCCACCTATCATGTGCGCCATTGCCCTTTGGGTGATTTTCAACATCAGTTCTACAGAGACTGTACCTTTGGTGAAAACAAGAATATCCACATTAATGGGATAGGATTATAGACCTAGAAAGGCCAGAGACCATCTAGTCCAGCCCCCTCCTCTTACAGATGAGGAAACAATGTATGACTCAGGGAGGGGAAGTCATTAGCCTGAAATCCATGAGTAATATCAGAGGTGGAATTTGAACCCAGGTCCTCTGACTCTACAGAAGAACCATTTCACTTTCGCACTGTAGCCCCCTATTGCTACCCACTAAGGAATAACTAACAGGTTAATGGTGCCTCAACCCACTGGGATATTACTCTGCTATATGAAACTATGAATGATGAATACAGAAAAAACATGGGAAGATCTATATGAGGTCATATAAAATGAAGTAAGCAGAACCAAGAAAACAATAAGCATAGGGTAGCCCCCTGCTCCTGGGATTCCTCTCTGATTGAAGAGGGTGGAGATGGAGAGCTCCTTCAAAGAACCTTCATTTAAGAAGGGCATACAGGCCAACCATCATCTCTTAATTTCCCATTCAGCTGTATTCAACTGGATTACCCCCAGCATGGCCCATTTCAGGCACCTTCCCTCTTAACCCTTTTCAGCTTCAGGGAAAGGACTCCTTCTTTCCTTCTTTCTCTTTTTCAAACTTCTTTCCCTTTCCTTTCCTTTCCTTTCCTTTCCTTTCCTTTCCTTTCCTTTCC
>NW_027187330.1:4426271-4452592 GCF_028583685.1 Petaurus breviceps papuanus
CTTTCCTTTCCTTTCCTTTCCTTTCCTTTCCTTTCCTTTCCTTTCCTCTCTCCTCCCTTCCTTCCTTCTTTCTTCTTTCTTTCCTTCCTTTTTTAAAAATTCCCAGTGCTTAGTACAATGCTTGGCACATAGCAGGCACTTAATAAGTATTATCAACTGACTTTCAGGATGGAAATAAAAAGAACAAAAAGCTGAATGCTGTCCAATTATAATGACCAAGTTTGACTCCCAAGAAGAGATATGAGAGTACGTCTTCTTGTTACTGTTGATGGGACTACAGTGGTAGAAGGTTACAAATAATATAAAACTTGGTTGGTGTGCTAGTTGGTTACTAAATTACTAAATGATTTTTTTTGTATTCTTTGTTATAAGGGATGGTTCTCTGGGAGGGATACAGTGAGAAATGTAGGTGATGTAAATATATATATTTTAAAGTCAGCTTTTTGCTTCAGAGAGAAACTTGGATTAATTTAAGAGCTTTGCAATTTTCCAAAGGCAATAGACTGCTCTCTTCCTTCATTTGTTTCTTGACCTGACTTATTGTCCATTTACAATGTCTATTGTTGATACAGAGATGATAGATAGATAGATAGATAGATAGATAGATAGATAGATAGATAGATAGATAGATAGATAGATAGATAGAGTATCCCAAAAGTCTTGGTGCAGTTTAAAGCTATTAAAACTTAAAACTTCACTAAGACTTTTGCCACAACCTGTACATGCACACATGTGAATTTTATAGATTGTCTGTCTTGTCAATTCTTATTCAACTTTAGGCAATTCGAACAAGCTTTCCCAAGACCTGATTATTTTTTAATTCTTCTCAAGTTAGTCCAAACCACCAGACTTTGAACCCCGAGCAAGGATACATTGAGATCAGACTTTGAACACTCCAACAAGGAAAGGTTGAAACTGTGAAACCTGGATAAATAATTGATGTTTTCAGGAAGGAAGATACTTTTGAGTCAGATTTTAAAGGAGGTAAGGGACACAGGCTGCTGGGGAACAAGAGATCTTTATGTGCAGAGGCAAGTGTTGATTAACAAGAGAGGAATTGAGATATTATAGGAAGGTAGGAAACCTAGAACCAGAGAAATGAATGTGCTTATATTTTAGTAGGACCTAGAACCAAAGAAATGGATGTGGTTATATTTTAGTAGGACCTAGAACCAAAGAAATGGGTGTGGTTCTATTTTAGTAAGCTTTCCATATAGGGAAGTATCAGGATGAAATAGTGATAGGCTGGACTGGAAGTCAAGGAGATAGGATGAAGGATGAGGATGAAAATCTTGTCTTTGACACTGTGTCAGAGCTATGTGACCCCCTCAATAAGTTGTTTAACCTCTTGGAGGTCCAATTTTCTCTTCATAAAATGAGGATAATATTATCTGAAACTCTAATGAGATTTTATACACACAGACATATACATGTATATACATAGATGTGCATATGTGTTAGATATTTTATTTTTTCCAAATACACGGAAATTTTTGACATTTGTTTTTTAAATGTTGAACTCTAAATTCTTTCCTTTTACTCCCCCCTCATTTTATATAGGAAGGCAATTTTATGTAGGTTATACATGTGTAATCATGTAAAACATATTTCCATAGTAGTAATGTTGTGAAAGAAAACACAAACAAGCAAAAAAAAAACATGGAAAAAAGGTAAAAAAAATAGCATGCTTTGATCTATCTGTTCTTTTTCTGGAGGTAGATAACATTTTTCATCATAAGTCCTTTGGAATTGTCTTGGGTCTTAGCTGAGAATAGCTAAGTCATTCACAGTCACTCATAGTACAATATTGCTGTTACTCTGTACAATGTTCTCCTGGTTCTGCTCCCCTCACTTTCTTTCATTTTATCTAAGTCTTTCCAGGTTTTTCTGAAAGCCTCCTGCTCATCATTTCTTATGGCACAATAGTATTCAATCACAATCACATACAACAACTTGTTCAGCCATTCTTTAAAATATTCCCATGGATATCCCCTCAATTTCCAATTCATTGACACCACAAAAAGAGTTGCTATAAATATTTTTGTACATATTTGTTTTCACACACACACACTTTTTTTAAAATCTTTTTTTGGGATACAGACCTAGTAGTGATATTGCTGGGTATGTACAGTTTCATAGCCCTTTGGGCACATTTCCAGATTGCTCTCCAGAATGGTTGGATGAGTTCACAACTCCACCAACAGTGCATTAGTGTCCCAATTCTTCCACATCTCTTCCAACATTTGCCATTTTCCTGTGTGTACACTCTAAGTTGTGACATAATTGTTAGTTATTACTATTGTTAAGAAGAAAAAGAACTGAAAAATGGAGGAACTACATTATGCTGCAATGACTGGTAACCCAGAAGTTAATAGCTGGTTAGAAAACCATGGTTCTAATCCTGCCTTTACCTCTCCAACCTTCAGGGGAACCAACCAACCTGGTTTTGAAGCTCCCCTTCTGTACCATTCTCCCACACCTCAGTCCCTCTATCCCTTGAACCCAGTCTTGTGCATATGGGTTCAAGACTTCAGATGGAACATAACAGGACCAGTAGCTCTAACCTACAGTCAACCCTTTGAGACTTGTGTAGATTCTCCACCTCGTGGATTGTCTCTGACATTATAAAATTCCTTATAATCCAAGCTACTTCTGCATGGCTTCCTCCTCTGTTACTGAGTGTGTGTTCTGTAAGTACAAGCTAATTTTATTAGCCTAAGCAGAAAAGAGGAAAACTCATAAAATATATCCTAAAGTCAAACGCAAATGTTTTTTAAAATTATTTATACCCCTGATTTCCTCCATTAACATAGAAAATTAATATTTAATGTCATTTTTAAAATATCTTTTGACATGTATGTTATATATAGTTTGCTTGAATTAATTACCAGTAATAACTCACATTTATATAGTCTTTTATTGTTATAAAATTTTTTTTGCTTTTTCAGAGGGGGGAAGGCAGGGCAATTGGGGTTAAGTGACTTGCCCAATGTCATACCGCTAGTGTTGTGTCTGAGGTCAGATTTGAACTCAGGTCCTCCTGACTCCAGGGCCAGTGTTCTATTCACTGTACCACTATAAAATTTATTTTTATGGTTATAAAATTACTTACTGCCGTAAAATCTTTACTTCAATTTGAGCCTTACAACACTAATGTAAGATAAGAAGTGAAAGAATTTATAACCCTATTTTACAGATGAGAAAACTGAGACTCAGAAAGGCCTATGTAGGCTCTATCTATTGATACTTACCATATTAGAAATTAAAACATCTTAGTATTATCATGAAAATAATTTCATCCTCACAGACCACTGGAAGCATCTTGGGCATTCCCAGAGATCCCTGGAACACACTTTGAAAACTATTGACCTAGAAAATAAAAGCTTATGGAAAGTATAAGAGCTGCTTTAAATATTTGAAGGGTTGTTATCATGTCAAAGAGGAGATACAATTGATTCTTTGAGGAGAGAAGCAGGACCAATTATTGGAAATTACAATAGGCAGATTTTGGCAGAATATAAATTAGAACTTTCTATTAAGAATTTCTAATAATAAAATGAGCTGCTTTGTTACCTCTTTGTCACTGAAAATATTCAAGGAAAGTCTAGACTACTTTTTTTTTTTTAAGCAATTGGGGTTAAGTAACTTGCTCAAGGTTACACAGCCAGTTATTATTTCTGGGTGTGGTGCTGAGTATGTGAGCCCGGATTTGATCCCAACTTGCTCAAGGTTACACGGCCAGGTGTTTCTGGGTGGGTGCTAAGTGTCTGAGCCCGGGATTCGATCTCCAGGTCTTCTCAACACTGGAGCTGGTGCTCTTACTCACTGTGCTACCTGGCCGCCCCAGTCTAGACTACTTCTGCCAGGAATATGGTAGAAGGTGGTGAGAAGTGGTACTGGTTGACCATTAATGTCTGTTCCAATTCTACAGTTCTGTGATTCTACATTGGAAGGAAGGATTTGACTACTTTCTAAGTAAAAATGTAATCTAATGATGTAATGAGCTCTTAGCACCTTGCCTGGTCCATAGTAAGCACTTAATAAATGCTTGTTGACAGGACTTGACTTGATAGGTCATAAAGCTTCCAGTATCTTACTTTCAGCTTGCCCTTTGGGTCACAAAGTTATGATAGCTCTAAAAAGAATAATAATATAAGACATCATATAATGAAGTGCTGAATTGTATGATACAGGCAATGAGTGTAATATTTCAGAGAAGGGCTGATTTAAGTCCAGCAGGATTTGGGAAGACATGGTCCTGTGTTTAACCAGATAATATGCACATCAGCCATCTGGTTAATGTTCAGAACAAATCTTTTCTCCTCTCTGTTTTGGTTCTTAGCCAAGTGGGGTTGGAGAGGGGTGGGAGGAGGAAGGGAAAAGGACAGACTGATTGGTTTTAAATTTTTTCAAATTAATTTTGAGATTTAACAAGTAAGATCAATGTTAATCATTCCTTGACTCTAGTCAAACTTTTGCCACCCAGAATTTAAATTCTTTCCCTCAGCTTGATTTTTTTTGCTTTAAACTTAAATACGAAATGAGAAAAGAAAAAAAACCAATACTGCCATGTACACAGCAGACGATAAGAGACGATTCAATATAAAAAAAAGTTTCCTTTTCATGAAAACCTGTATAAAAAATACTACACATAGTTTTCAAAACTGCCCAGTTTTTCTTTGTTCCCTTGTTGGTTTTCTTTTTTCTCTGCTGTGCATTTTTTACTTTATTTTACCTCCCTCCCGACCTTTCCCACCCCAAAGAACACTCATACATATATATGTAAGACCGTACTATGCTTATTTCCTTTTATCATTTATTTCTCTGAAGATGAATATTACCTTCCTTCACAAGTCCAAGTCTTCCCATGCTTTTCTAAATCAACTAGCTCATTTCCTACACCACAGCAATATTCCAACCCAATCACATTCTATCTGAGAGATTGTCTATGAAAGCCTTCTCCCCCACCCCCCAGTTTTCTGCATTCCTTCTGTTCTAGGCTATGTAAGTTTTATCTCAGCTTGATTTCTTTATGCTTGACCTGACTTCTTTCTGGCAATGAGCCTGAGTTCATTTGCATGTGTGAAAACACTGGCATCTAGTCTTTGGAATATACTGTACTGAGCCTTGGAACCCATGTAAAATGATTTTGCATCAGCGAGACATACAATCAAAAAGGTACTTATATTTTGAGTTGTTCTTTAGGAATGGTAACCACTCAAATGAGATAATATATCTGACTACACCACAAACTTTAAAGGACTCTATAAACACTGTTATTGCTGTTTAAAGAGAGACAGCACAGCATAGTAGATAGGGATTCATTTGATGTCAGAAAGATGTAGGTCCAAATCCTGCCTTTTCCATTTACTAGATGTGTGACCATAGGAAAAGTCACTTATCTTCTCTGAGATTCAGATTTCTCATTTACAAAAATGGGAATGATAACATCATGGTTTCAGCTAGGTAGCACAGTGGATTATGAACTAAGTGTGGAGTCAAAAAGACCAGGGTTTAAATCTGGTCTCTTACTCTTACACTTACTAGCTGTGTGATCCTGGGCAAGTCACTTAAATCTGTTTGCCTCCGTTTCTTCCTTTGCGAAATGAGCTGGAAAAGAAAATGGCAAATCACTCCAATATTTTTGCCAAGAAAATTCCAAATGGGGTCAGGAAGAGTTGGACATAACTAAACAACAACAAAAACATCTAAATGAGATAGTATATAAAAATCATTTTGCAAATCTTAAAATGATATCTAAATCCTAGCTAAAATAATTATTAGCAGGATCTTTTTAACCCAGTTGTGAGATTCAAGTGAGATATGTGAATAGCACTTTGCAAACCTTAATGTACTATATAAACATTAGTTATTATTATTAGCCCATGAATTACACATAGTAGGTACTCAATAAATGCTTACTGAAATGAATTTAATTTAATCAACCAACAAACATTATTAAGCACTCACTATATGTGAAGCATTCTGCTAAGCCCTGGTGATATAAAAAAAAAGCAAAAACCAAATGTCAAGGAGCTTGGCAGACAACACACCAAAGCTACATACAGACAAGATTGATATGACACCTCCTGCAGGAAGCCCTTTCTGATGCCCAGGCTCCCACCCTAGGCCAGAAGCAATTTTCCTTCTTTTAAATCTTTTTTTTGGTCTTTTTGGAGGGGGGGAAGACAGGGCAGTTGGGGTTAAGTGACTTGCCCAAGGTCACACAGCTAGTAAGTGTTACGTGTCTGAGGTCAAATTTGAACTCAGGTCCTCCTGACTCCAGGGCCAGCTCTCTATTCACTGCACCACCTAGCTGCCCCCTTTTAAATCATTTTTATGAGAGCCATCAATAATGTACTACATGAAGAACTTCTCTTGAAGTCAGTAAGATCTAGATTCAAATCCTGTCTGATACATATTATCTGTGTGACCCTGGGCCAAGTATTTAAATGCTCTAGGAAACTCACTAAGACTATGAATTGCAGAACTGTTAATGGTCTGTACTGCTACAGGAATTTTCCTTACTGGGAGTTCTCTAGAACAACGAAATTATTGAAGTTCTCATCATAGTATTATCCCCATTTTACAGATGAGGAAACTGAAGCAGGCAGGGGTTCGGTGACTTACCCAAGTTCACATAGCTAAAAAGTATCTGAAGCTGGATTTTAATTCAGATCTTCCTAACTCTAAGCCCAGCTCTTTATCCACTGTACCACCAGCCTGGTCAGCCCCCCAGTCCCCCAAATAAATTTCTATAGTACCTTGTTCCATTTTTATAGTATTTATCACATAGTGCCATGCTATAAATATGTCTTAATTTCCCTGGTAAAGCATAATCTTTGAGAGTGAAGACAAAGAAACTGTCTTCCTTTCCTCTGCCTAGTCTGCTACTAGGTCTTATACTTGGTAGTTGTATTGTTTTGTTTTGTTCTTTTTGGAGGGCAATTGGGGTTAAGTGACTTGCCCAAGGTCACAGGCTAGTTTTTGTGTTAAGTGTCTGAGGCCGGATTTGAACTCAGGTCCTCCTGACTTCAGGACTGGTTCTCTATTCACTGCACCACCTAGCCGCCCCTAGTAGTTGTATTGTTGAATGAATAAATTGAATAATTCTTGTATTGCTGAATGAATGAATTTGAATAACTTGTATTATTGAATGAATTGAATTATTCTTGTATTGTTGAATTAATGAATGAATCAAATAATTCTTATATTATTGAATGAATGAATTGAATAATCCTTGTATTGTTGAATGAATTTAAATAACTTGTGTTGTTGAACAAATGAATTGAATAATTCTTGTATTGTTGAATAAATGGATGTAATGGCTCATCTTGGAAGGAATATGGAAAACTCTTTGCTGGCTACCTGGTGATTTTGGTAATAGATTTAATAATATTCTGGAAGGTGTCCTAAGCAGTAGATAGCACAAATCTTGAGACCCAGCTCTACCACTCCAAATGCAGGCACAGCCTTTCAATGGAACAAAAGCCAGAGAGCCCCCACGCTGAGGGCAGAGGAACAGTTCCTAAAACAAATTTCACCCTTTTCACAATTTTGCCTAGGGCTTGTCCCACCCCAGTGAAAAATCTGAAAATGTGAAAAAAAGATAGAGTAACTTACAAGAAATTAACTTCTTTTGGCCTTCCTGAGGTCTCACACATAGCAGGGTGCTTGAGAATAAAAATATGGAGCAGACATTAATAGCATTGGGGTTTGGCTATTTGTGTCATATGTTATGTCTACAGCTGGTGGCTGGACCATCTGGGGTGAACTTGTATAGTGGCTAGTAAAATGTGATTTACTGGAAAATGGTTTTTATTGGGTAAACAAGGCTTGAGACATTTTCCCCCTTGGAAGGTGATGGGGGTTCATTGGGGGAAAGGGCACAATGCCTATTAAAGTAAGCCAAGTTATTTAATTGTGTTAATTCTTTGGTGTTTGGGGATGTACTTTTTGTGGGAAAAGTACTCTAAAACATAATATTTATTGGACTGTGTATGTACTTTTTCTCTGTTGGGCTCTCAGATCTGCCAAGTGTTTTTAGTTTTCTCATTTGGAAGGTACCTGTATGTACTGAATGAATGAAGTTGAGTTAATTACAATTCAGTTTCCAGATTTGCAGCATTTTTTTTTTCTGGAAGGAGAAGGGGAAGGGAGAGGAGACAATAGAGGAAGAGAGGAAATGGAAAGAGGAAGAAAGAAGAGAGAGAGGGCAGGGAGAGAAAGGGGAGGAGAGGAGAAAAATCTTTAAAAGTTATTTATCATGTTAGCATAGTTTATGGGCCTAAGCAAGGCAGTCAAAATTTAGAGACCCCAGCTGGCTCTTCCCCAAACAATGTACTGTGAAACTTTGAAACTGTCATTAAAATTGTAGCAGTACTGTCTCTACTCCTCTGCCTTTACACTCCATGGTGAACCAGCTGCCTTGAATTAGTTCTTTGATGACACTGGGATTTAGTGTGCAACAAACAGAAGGCATGAATTGGGTGTTTTATACATGGTCATGCACACTTGAAGCTTAATGAGGAAGATGGAGAGAGGCCCATAACCAAATAATAATCCCATAATAAAATAATCTGATTTATATACTATTCAGGTGTTAGTGATATTTTTAATTTTTAAAAATATTTTCTGTTTCTTATGTTACCATAGTAATGTATGTATCCCTCTCCCTCCCTCTCCCAGAGAACCATGCCATATGACAAATAGGACTATTTTGGAGGAGAAAAAGAGAAAAAATAAAAGTCAGAACAAGTGATCAATACTTGGAGAAAGTTGGAACACATGTGCAATATGTAACCACTGTGGACCTCTCACTTCCACAAAAAGGTGGCTTGGGAGTATCTTCTTATCTCTCTTCACTTAAGTCAAACTAGATTTTTATAATTTTGTTACATTTATTTTTTTACTGTAACATCATTCTTTCCATTTACATTGTTATAGTCACTGTATATATTGCTTTCTTGGCTCACTTGACTCTGCATCAGTTCAGGTAAATCTTTCCATGCTTCTGTGTATTCATCGCACACATAATTTCTTTTTTTTTTTCTATTTATATATTTTTAAAGCAATCGGGGTTAAGTAACTTGCTCAAGGTTACACGGCCAGTTATTTCTGGGTGTGCTGCTGAGGATCTGAGACCGGGATTCGATCTCCAGGTCATACCGACACTGGAGTCGGTGCTCTTACTCGCTGTGCTACCTAGCACATAATTTCTTACAGCACAGTAATATTCCATTACATACAACTTGTTTAGCCATTCTTTAATTGATGAGGAATCGATTTCCCTATCAATGATGGCAAATACTTTGGTTGCAAATTCTAGCTATCACAAAAAGTGCTGCTATAAATATTTTTTAGTACATGGGAACATTTTTCTTATCAATGTCTTCCTGGTGCTATAAGCTCTGGTTCAAATAATTTGGACATTGTAGTCACTTTGTATAATTGCTCTCCAAAAGCATTGGACCATTTCACAGTTTCACCAACAGAGTGACTATCTCTTCACCACCATCCCCCAACATTGACTGCTGCCATTTTGGGGATCATTTTTTACCAATTTGCAGGGCATGAGGTAAAACCTCCAGGTTGTTTTGATTTGTACTTCTCTTATTAATAGTAATTTGGAGCATTTTTTTTTCACATGATTGGGAATACTGTGGAGTTTTTTTGAAGACTATTTGCTCATATCCTTTGGATGGTTATTAGTCATATATTTTTGTTAATTGTTTAAATATCTTGTAGGCAAAACCCTTATTAGAGAGATGTAATACAAAAGGTTTTTCCCCTCCATATTAGGCCGCTTGCCTTCTTATTGTAGATTGCATTAATGTTTGTAAATAAATTTTGTTTGCAGAAGCTTTTCAATTTCAAGTTCCTTCTTCTACTGTAAACATAGTGTTATGTTCCTTCAATTGCTTTAATCAGTTTTTAAGGTGACCCTGTTCCCACTGATTCTCTTTTCCCTCATTCCTGGTCCTCTCTTCTGATACTCTTCCTTCCTCTTCTACCCTTCAGCTAGTCCTATTCCTTAGTTTTTATATTTGATTTTTAAACCTCTTTCTTCTTTCATTCTTCATTATCCATTTTCTGTCTCTACTCTAGAACCTCATTCTCTGATTCATGATGTTATAAATTATCTGATCTCTCTCTCTCTCTCTTCTCTGTATTCTTCATTATTCTTCATGCTAGCAGTTTCTAAGGCACTATATCTATTCTAGGCTCTCCCCTTAGAGTTTTCTGCCACTCTTATAGGATTTGCCCCATTAATTTCACTTTTCCATTGTTCCAGAACAATGCTAATTATGGCAAGTGTTAGAGAGGACCTTGCCCCATTTCTAGATCAATGCCAATTATTGTAAGTGTCAGAGAGTGTCCCCAAGTCCCAGATTATGCAGCCCCATTGACCGACACCTTCTCTTCTTGACCTTTTTTCTATATTTACTTGGAAATCTCCCTGAGTCCATGCTCTCCCACTCCTCCAGGTGTCAGTTGCCCTGAGAGCTAACAAGCTCGCCCACCACCACCACCAGACAAGAGACTTTTCAAACACCAAATCCCCCAGACCTCATCTAGTGTAAGGAAGGTCCTCATCTCTTCTCTAGCCATCTTTCTGCACTCATAGGATTGGAACCCTCTCCTCCCCTCCAAAGTAAGGTCTCCTTCCTTTCTGTGTCCTTTTCAATGTTCTTCTGCTCCTCTTCACCCATTCCTATAGAGGCTCTTCTCTTTTCGAGGCCACAGAGGTCATCTTCCCCTCATCCCTAGCCCTTGACTTGACCCTGCCCCAGCTCCACTTGTACCCCTACCCACACATCATTCACACCCCTCTATCCCCCTGCCATATTACCACCCCTTGTCCTCCCATGTTGTAATGAAGTCCCACAAAAGAGCATTCACCTATGGGCAAGGTGTCACCAGGTGTTATCCATAATAACCATCTGCCTCTTCACTAGTATCTCTACCAGATTTTTACCTTCACCTCTGTCTCCTTGTGTCCATTTAGAAAGAAATCTCTTACTGGTGTCCCTGGCATCATGTCTCTGCCTAGTGTATTTATTCCCTGCTCCTGCATTTCTGTTGTTTGGGTGGATCTGAGAGGCAAATAATCTCTTTGGTTCTTGTTTTCTTTTTTAAAATGGTTCAAACTCTTTTTTATTATTGAACATCCATCTTTTTTCCTATATGATTAAGCTCAGATTGCTTTGGATTGCATTGCATTGCAGGTCTTTCTCTTTTTTTTTTTTTTGAGGGGAGAAGGCAAGGCATTTGGGTTTAAGTGACTTGCCCAAGGTCACACAGCTCGTAAGTGTCAAATGTCTGAGGTAGGATTTGAACTCAGGTTTTCCTGACTCCAGGGCTGGTATTCTATTCACTGCACTACCCAGGTACCCTGAAGATCTTTCTCTTAATGGTTTACAGAACATGTTTCTAATTTGAACTGTTAAATTTAACCACGATGTATCTTAGAATTTAGAGTTTATAGCCTTTGGTTTTTTTTATCCCCTGGAGGCAATCTATGAATACTTTCACTTGGAATTCAATTTTCTGTGTTTCAAAGTTCTGAGAGAAGTTCTCTTCTATTAAATTTCTTTCATAGTGGTGTTAAGATTTTTGGTTTTTTGTCCTATCATGTTCTTCTGGGAGACCTGTGATCCTGAAGTTGTCTTTGCACATCCTATCTTTGAGTTCAGTATGTTTTACTTGCAAACTGATCATATTTTCTTTTGAAGGTTTTTTTTTTTGCTTCTCTTCTTCTAGATTGTATTCCATTTCTGTGTATTTACATTTCCAATATTTTTTTCTCTTTTGTTTCTTTGGTGGGGCTTGCCATTGAAGATTCAATTTTTTTTTATACTGTTCACCATTTTTGCTATGCAGAGCATAAACTCCGGTCTCTCAATTTCCACTTCATTTTTAAACCACTCAGGAATAGTGTGTTGTGTTTCCATGTTCTCCTTAAGGTCCTCTGATCAAATGTTGAATCATCTTCCTTTTTTTAAAGCATTTATTCATAGATGCTTGAATTCATTTACTAGATCTGGAGGCTGTATTTCCTTCTGTTGTTACTGCTTTTCCTGTTAATTTATCTGTTTATATTCAAGGTCTTTGAATTTTCTTCTTTCTGAAATCTTTTGGTACTTTCAATCTTTTTTTCCCTCTCTATTTTCCTTATCACTCATTTTCTGACTCCCTCCATTCTAATTGTGGTTTCCTTGGGGGTTGGATCTCAAAGCATCTCAGCCTCTTCCCACAGTGGGCAATTCACCAGACTATGTCTCTTCCCTAACTGACTTTTGGGTAATCAGAGAAGGCCCCAGTTGAATACTGTGCTCTTCCCCTCAGACTCAGTGGAGTGCTACACACATCCCCACCCCTTCTCCCCCAGTGGGGATGCACAGTGTCCTATTCTGGTAACTGGTCCCACCCTCTCTGTTCCTCAGATATCTGACCCAGCACCTTTTCCCCTGTTACTGGCAGTTCAGAGCTTTGCAGTGCTGGTGCTTCCAGGCTGCTGCCCCTAGCAAGCTTTTGTTCATGAAAGCCTATGGTCAAGTTGACTGTTGAGATCCAAGCAAACTTCCATAGCCTGGAGGCAAGGTTTATACAGCACTGGAAAAAGAGAGGGGATCAGGGTGTAGTGATGGGTTTTGGTATAAGCCTACAACCAGATACAGATTGTTTGGACATGCTAATTTAGTCTTGATGCCTATATTGTAGGAAGTGTGAGAGGGGTGCTGAATGAACTGTGTCAATGATTATCAATTCCTGCATCTTGGATTTTTTTTAATCTTTTGGATTCTTTTGGAGTTGCTTTATCTTTGGCATATAATTTCTGTTTTGGAGAAGTTTGAGAAGTTGTAGGGATATGACAAAATATCTACTCTGTCATATTGTTTCTCACATGGCCTAGAAGTACTTTTAAGTATAGCAGTATTAAAGGAGATGGTTCTTCTACTGGGTAGTTGCTAGAAGAGTTTTCCCAGTATAGATGCTCCTTCTCTACTCTAGGAAGTAGAACCAAAGAATATGTAAGTCTCTATATTTTGATAGTTCTCAGCACTCAGCCAGAGACAACACTTATGGCAAAAATGCCTCAGAATTAAATCTATTTCTGCCTCTTCTCTAGGGATATTTGCCACCTCAGTTGCTTCCTCTGAACTTTATTTATGATAATATAGAACTTTAAAACTTGCAAGGCACTTAAGAAATATTATCTCATTTTATCCTTATGGGATATTATTATTTATCCCCACTGACAGATGAAGAAACTGAAGTAGATAGGGTTAAGCAACTTGCCCAAAGTCATTTATACAAAAAGGCTGAATTTGAACTCAGAATTTCCTGACTCCAGGTCCTGCATAGCTGCCATGACTAGCAATTGCTGGTGATTACCATTATTTGTATCGAAAAAGAAAATTTTCAAACAAAGAAAGGTAAACAAACCCACCACCACCACCTCCTATCCAAAGGAAAAGGCTTTGTGCTTCAATGAAAGAACTCTTGAAGGAAAGAAGGTATGGGATTATAGCCTAGAGGTCTATAGAACAAAAGGGTTCCAACAAGGTGGCTTCTGCTGGAACAGATTTTGTGCTCATTTGGCCCAAATACCTTAGCTTGAAGAGTCCCAACCTCTTTCTTTGCAGTGATGGCCTCTGCTTGTCCCTTCAGTTCTCTCCTCTTCACATAGGTTCTTCCAACTTTCTTTTCTACATCCCATATAGGTTCCTATAATTTTCCTTTCTCTAACTACTTGCTTCTGCTTATTATATCTGGAATTGGGTTCCCCTTCCAGTCTTTCCCCCTGGAATCAATAAACTGACTTGAAAAGGCCTCTCATAGATGTGGCATGTCATTCTTCATCCTATTTGATTACTCCCCAAGGAGGAAACTTAGAGATCTGGTAAATTGCTCCATTTTTTCATTCACTTAAGGTACTAATCCATACCTCATCAAGGAATAACCTGACTGGGGCTACATTCTGCATTTATCTGTCCCCCTTTTGGTGATTAGGTCAGTGGAAGATCAAATTCTTTGGGGAAAAACAGGCAAAAATTTTTAAGGTTACTATATATGGCAAAGATTACTTGAATTGTACCTCTAGAAAGTTGCTAATGACTCTTTTTTTTTTTTTAAATCAATTCGGGTTAAGTAACTTGCTCAACACAGCCAGTTATTTCTGGGTGTGATGCTGAGTATCTGAGCCCAGATTTGATCCAGGTCATCCCGACACTGGAGCCAGTGCTCTTACTCGCTGAGCCACCTGGCCACCCCGAAGCAATTGGGGTTAAGTAACTTGCTCAAGGTTACACGGCCAGGTGTTTCTGGGTGGGTGCTGAGTGTCTGAGCCCGGGATTAGATCTCCAGGTTATCCTAACACTGGAGCCGGTGCTCTTACTCGCTGTGCTACCTGACCACCCCACTAATGACTCTTTTGCAAGAAATTTTCCTCTTTTTTGCTTCATTTGTGTTCCTATGTTAGGAGGATACCATATTTTAGGAAGTCCCTTAAAAAGCTAGAGCTTGTACAAAGGAAGCTGGCCAGCATGGTGAAAGGACTGGGGATAATGACATACAGGGATCAGTTGAAGATTCTTAAGCTTAAAGAAGGGAAGGATCATTTGACAATGCAAGTTATCTGAAGGGGTATACATGGAAGAGTAAGTAAACTTAATCTCCTTGGCCCTAGAGGGCAGAACTAGGTATAGTGGGTAAAAAAGTAGCAAAAGAGACAAATATAGGCTTAAGGTCAAGAAAAACTTCCCAACAATTACTACTCTCCAAAAGCATGACTGTGGTGCATGCCTAGTGAAGCAAAGCACAGGATGCCCCACCTATAAATGGTATGAGTGGAAGCCCCAGTTTCATAGCCTATGAGCATCCCACAGGAGGCTGGTCCTGCCTAGGCTCAGCACATGTTTGCCCTGAAGGTTTTTCTTGGTTACATCTAGGGGTGTGTATATAAAATTATATGTCTCTGCTTAAATTTCTCCTATTCATGGAAATGTTAACTTGCCCAGGGGTATGATATTAGTACATTTTCTTTGCATGTGGGATTTCCAAATATATATACTATATACTTCAGCCTGTGCTAAAGCAGGGATGTTTCTCTAGTCTTTCTAAAGGGATAAACATTTCTCAAATTTCTATCTGTGACAGAATTAGTCCAGACAAAGATTTGGTGGCCACTAGATTTTTTTTTATGATTGTACATATAACATATATGGTAATAAGGTGGCCCCAGGAAATTGATCAGATGGTAAACTGCACAAACAAGTTGCTATCTGCATGGGGTTGGTGGGTGATGGTAAGGATCATACCTCTTCCTCTTCCCCTGTCTGCTGTTCTTCTAAAGGAGTAGGAGGCAGGTGGAACTGGTAGTGAATATTTCGTCGATTCTGAGTGCCACTGCCTAGTAATTGCACTTGACTTTTTCAATGGCATTTCCTTGGCATGGCATAAGATGGAGTATCTAACTCTTCTCTTCTTTCATCCTCTTCCCAAGAATCTCCCAAAGGCAAGTTCAAAGTGACACTACCAAAATGGTGAATTTTGCAGTAGAATTTGTTCTCTACTTCTAGAGTCTGACATCTCCATAGCAATATTATTTGTGTAGAGATCCCAGAAGGCTAGTGTGATGATGATGATGATGATGATATATGTATGTATGTAACTGAAAGTGAATTTTATTTAGATAGATCCTGTAAAACAGCTAAAATCCAAAAGTAGAATCAAAAGGTCGTTCGTGGGTAATTATCTGCTGCATGAATTCAGCCAACAATATGTTGATGAAGAAGTGAGAAACAAATAGCTGATTAACTTTGATTCAACTTAATTCAACAGATATTTACTTGTTAAAAACCTACTATGTATGAGACACTATACTAGGTCCTAAAATTCAAAGGCAAAACTACCTGAAATAGTCCATGTACCCATATCATCACTAACACCAACATCAAATAGCTATCATTGATAAAAGCTATATATGTCATTCTTCTTGAATCTAAACATTGGGGTAATTGCTATATATCTATATCTAAAAACATTGGGGTAACTGATATATATATATATATATATGTAAACATTAGGGTAATTGAGATTATATGTATATATAAACATTGGGGTAATTGATTATATATATATATATGTATGTATATATATATATATAAAACTATAAGTTCCTGCAGCAAGAAATCTCCTAAGTAGAAAAAGGGCACCTCTTCTATACTTTTATTTATTTATTTATTAAAGCAATTGGGGTTAAGTAACTTGCCCAAGGTTACATGGCCAGGTTTTTTTTTTTTGTGGGGGTGTTAAGTATCTGAGGCCGGAACCGATCTCGGGTCCTCCTGACTCCAGGGCTGGCCTTCTTACTCACTGTGCCACCTAGCTGCCCCCTCTTCTATACTTTTAAAATACACTTAAGAAATTTAAAATTTTAAGATTACTTAATTTTTAAATCAATGAAAATCTGCCTTATTTTCTTCCCACTTCTCCCCTCTTCAGAAACAAAGACAGACAATATTCCTATTAAAAACACCTATACTCTGGCAAAAGAAATTTCTGCATTGACCAAGTCCATGGAAAAAAAATGCCTCAATCTACACTCTGAGTACAATACCTCTCTATCAGGAGGTAGGTAGCACTTTTCATCATGAACCTTGGCAATCATGGTTGGCCATTGTGTTGACCAGAGTTCCTAAGTATTTCAAAGTGGTTCATCTTTACAATACTTTTGTTATTGCATAAATTGTTCTCCTGGTTCTCCTGATTTCACTCTGCATCAGTTCATACAAGTCTTACCAGGTTTTTCTGAAATCATCCTCTTCATCATTCCTTAAAGCACAATAGTATCCCATCACATTTGCGTACCATAACTTGTTCAGCCATTTCCCAATTAATGGACACCTGCCTTATAAAAAAAATCTGATGAAGGCAATTTGTGGACCACTGGGAACTTCCAATGATTGACTGAGAGAATCAGCTGTACCTTTTGTGGCTTAAATAAAAAACAAGCTGGTTGAGAAGAAACTCAACTCTTGTTCCTAAGTACTTTTCCTTATGTTTCTTTTTTTTGTTTTTTTTTTGGAGGGGGGAGGGCAGGGGAATTGGGGTTAAGTGACTTGCCAAGGTTACATGGCTAGTTTTTGTGTTAAGTTTCTGAGTCCAAATTTGAACTCAAGTCCTCCTAACTCCAGGGCTGGTGCTCTATTCACTGCACCACCTTGTCGCCCTAATTCTGAGGCGTTTTTGCCATAAGTGCCAAGGGTGCGGCTAGGTGGCACAGTGAATAGAGCACCAGCCCTGGAGTCAGGAGGACCTGAGTTCAAATCCAGCCTCAGACACTTAACACAAAAACTAGACTGTGACCTTGGACAAGTCACTTACCCCAATTGCCCTGCCTTCCCCCCTCCAAAAAAAAAAAGCAACAACAACAACAAAGAATGCATGGGGAGAAGGATAGGAAGGGAGGAGGAGGATTTCTCTCCTCAATCACCATCACCAATGATATCTTACAGAAAAACATTTGACCAAAGGATATAGGTACAAGCATACAACCTGAGAGGGGAAATCAAGTATATTATTCCTTCTAGTCCAAAGGGAGTTTTAAGCAGAGAGAGCTTGGTCCCTGAAAAGATCCTTGCTACTGAGGAAGTAGCAAGTCTCAGAGTCAAAAGTCCAAGAGAACAGATTGGGTAAGCTCCTTTTCTGGTCTACAGTTCTGGTCTCTGGTTTTTTTTTTTTTTTTTTTTTTTTTTTTTTCAGAAAAAGCCTCATGGCACCCTAGCCAAAGATTTCAACTCAGTCAGAACTAGAAGCTATAGAGGCTATGGCCAGCTGGTAGATTCCATAACTCCCTCATATACGTTTGTTTTTCATATTTAAATGTTTTCCTGAAGAGCATAGGATTAATAAGCATCACAGAGGACAACCTAACTAAGACGACTACCCAGTGAGCAGCAGCATGGGGTAATCACAAAAGGACATCAGGGACCTTGTAGTGTTGGAGTTTCGAGTTGGTTATCCATACACGTTCCCCTTGTGTTGGTCCCCCAAATACAATCTCTATACTTGACCACTCTCCCCAAAGATGGCACATATACTCTCTATATAGGGGGGAATATACTCTACAGGAAAGAGAGAGCATTTTATTGTGAATGTTCTTCTATGGTCTAGTATATGCCTTTGCTTTGAGATAATAAGGTCTTCTGGATGTTGTGTTTTAAATACATTAGTAAGGACTCACAAATAATAGTTTTATAGTGTAGGCCCACATAGTACACTGAACCTGAGTTAACCAGCCCCCAGAAAATCTACTTATAAGTTGGAGGATTGCCCAAAGAGGCACTAAAAAGGGGAGGAAAATGATTCTGTTTGCTCATCCAATTTTGTTTTGATGCACCATTATATATGATAAAATGTAGCCTGACACCTTATGTTAATGGTGAGGAATGGGTGAGAGGCAGTGGTTTTAGGGAATCCATACAGTAAGTAGATGGAAAGAGAACATTTGGGGAGTCAGAAGACAAATTCTGGTCTTCACACCACACCAACTGAATGAAACCAAGCAAATCACCAAACTTCTCAGTTTCCTCATCTATAAAATGAGAGTCATCATTACCATGAGGAAAGGACTTTGTTCTTTTATTATTTTGATAATATGCCCAAACTCCAAATTTCCTAGCACAGAACATACAAACACAAATTCAAAAGAAAGCCTTAGCACTTACAAATATTAAATACCACATAATTGTTCAACTGCACATTATTTTTTTTTATTTTGCTGCATTCTGTCTCCTGGGAAAGGTAGAAGGGTAATAAAAACAGCAGCTATATTCTAGCAGTTCATTAATTTATTCAAGTACTTATTACATACCTATAAACATAATATCCTGGAATTAACATTAAACAGTTATAACATGTACTTTTCCTTCCAAGAGCTTAGAAGTCATCTGGTCCAACCCCTCATGAAGCTGCCATCTTAGCAAGCTGATGGTGTCTACATATGTGTCCCATCACACCTATTTTGGGGAGTTATAATAAAATTGTATCAATAAGGTCTCTGTTTCGCTTTGAAATGAAACTAAGGGAGCCCTATGATTCGGGAAAAGCAAAAAGACACTGATTTCTAGTGCCCCACTATAAAGGTATTTGGAGATTAATTTTTAAGATATCTCAAAGAAGTAATTTCAAAAGACTAGAAAAGATAAGGGACTATATTATTACCCCCTCAAAAAAAAGTGACAAGTACTGACCCATATGTCCATTTTCTCATCTCTATAGAGAGGTGTGTGTGTGTGTGTGTGTGTGTGTGGGGGGGGAGAGAGAGAGAGAGAGAGAGAGAGAGAGAGGTAGTACGGATAAAAAAATAAGCTGGGCAGGGGCAGCTAGATGGCACAGTGAATAGAGCACTGGCCCTGGAGTGAGGAGGACCTGAGTTCAAATCTAACCTCAAACACTTAACACTTACTAGCCATGTGACCTTAGGCAAGTCCCTTAACCCCAATTGCCCTCCCAAAAAAGCCAAAAAAAAATGAGCTGGGCCCATAACTGAATAGAAAGAGGAAGATCAAATGGGTGGTAGTTATTTAGACAATCCTGAATTGTCTTCAGTTATCCCAAACTGCTCACCACTACAGAAGCCAGCCTTTAATACCTCAACATTCACTTGTTGATAACATATGGTTATAAATCATCAAACTCCATGATCTTAAAAGAATAGAAATTACAAGTGACCAAAAGGTTAATTGAAAAACATATGACAGGTAGGGATAGGCTGTAGCATATTCCCAAGGCTGATTTATTGCAAAAAGTGGCATAAAAGACCTCAAGACCTCATATGACTGGAAAAGAGGTGGGATGATCATGTTTGGAGAGGGAAGAATGACATGGCTTGTCTAAATGTTACCCAGGAAATGCAAAATATTGAAAGCACCAAAAGAAGGCTTCTAGCTTTGGGGGAGGATCCTCTATTTAGGATTCATTTGAAAGATGTGAATAAGAATGATATATTGGGTAAGGAGATATAGAAGAGTTATCATCTACACTTGTGTAGAATATTGATGAGAGCTCACATCAATAAGAGCATCGATCCACAGAAGGGCTGGCATGAAATGCTGTTTTACCAGGAGCTCTAGTCTCCATTCCATCTCTCCTCTTTTCCCAAAAGCCAGTTTGGAACTGGCCCTACCTCAGGGCTCTGATCTGAGCCATAGTAGGCTAAGGCCAGAGTAGCTGGGGAGAGGGAAGGAGGCAGGTGATTTGGCCTTGCCTTAAGTCATCTCTTATGGTCCAGAATACCAATGGAACTACATAGAAAGGCATAGGGTAACCCCTTATTCTCCCACAACACCAGCGGGGATTGTTGCAGACAAGCAAATTATGGCAACAGGAGAGAAAAGTGAATATGCATTTATATGAACTCTGCTATGTGCTAAGTGCTGTGCTAAGGAGGGTGGTTATTACTTTTTAAAAATTGTGGTGCAAACCTGGGGCAGTTGGAATTAACTTTGCCCTTGGGCGAATTGATCCTAGGACTCATCTGTGGGCGAATAGAAAAACTCTTAAGAATTTTGACAAGCATCTCCTGAAACCCCAGTGAGTCTCCTTACAGATTTTTATCTCCTTGCCTTGGAGTGTTCTTTTTTTATTCCTGAACAACTTCTACTTGAGGCTATTGAATATGTTTTTAGGGAAAGAATTGTCTAAACCCCCACAGTTTGAATGATCCATTTTACCAGACCATAACCTGAAAGGCTAATGTCTGTAGTTCGAAGGTCATAGGATGCCTAGGCTGTTCTTAACACTTCCCCAAGCACTCAAGAAGACCCTTCATGCTTTTTGTGCTCTCAATACAGGCTGAATAATATGGATGATTTTCAACAAAGGGAAAGGTTGTCACAAAGGTTGCCACAGTGGTTCTTCAGCTCTGTTGCTCCATGGACCACTTTGACAGAGCAAAGGACCCCACAGATTCCCCCTCCTCCACCTGCTTTCAGATAGTAATAGGAATTCTGAGTGACACATGCCAGCATTTCAAATATATTTATTCAGAAAAAGAAAGATACCTAACTAGCCATGTGACCTTGGGCAAGTCACTTAACTCCAATTGCCCTCCAAAAAGTAAAATAAATAAATAAGGAAGAAGAAGGAGAGACCTGTCCTTATTCCTCATCATTCTAAAGTACATTTGTCTAGCTCCCTCTCCTTAATTACCACTTGATCATCATTGAAGAGTCTTTTTGAATTTGTTCACCCATTTCTCTGGCCATTTCTATAGAGCATCTCTCATTTCACTGAGTAGGAATCTTTTGCCCAAGGCTGTCCCTGGTTTCTTACTCTTTCCATAATATACCAATGAGCTGAGCAATGTCAGCTGCTCTGAGATCCATTTGAAAACTGATTTCCTCTATGGGCCCTCCTTCCTTTTATGGATCCTGAAACCTCCACTCTGCTTTTGCATGTGGTGAGGTCAAATTTGAGGGAAATTTATGGCTTCCTGGAACATCATCTGGCTGGGGCCTTGGAGATTAAGCAGTTACTCAAGTGGACAAAGTGAGTTGTTGGCAGAGATGGGACTAGAATCCAAGACTCGAGATCCCCAGTACAGCACTCTTTACACTATATTCCAAAATAGCTTTTCCTCCAAAGCACAGCATTGTGCCTGGAATACCTTACCCCGCCCCCTACCTCCACTATGGTGCCTTTGCTCTTTTATCAACCAAGCTGTTGATTAGCAATCAATCAATCAATCAACATTTGTTAAGTGCCTACTATGTACCAGGCACTATGCTAAACACTAGGGATAGAAATGAGGCAAAAAAAAAAAAAAAATGGTCCCTTCCTTCAAGGAGCTCAAAATCTGATGGGGGGGGGCAGGTAGCACATCAAGTAAGAGGCCCCAGAGTATTGAATCCAGGCTCAGACACTTAGCACCCACCCAGAAACACCTGGCCGTGTAACCTTGAGCAAGTTACTTAACCCCAATTGTTTAAAAAAAAAAAATCTGATGGGGGAGAGAATAATGTCTAGAGCAGGAACCTTTGTTCTCAAGGCCACATGTGGCCCTCTAGGTCCTCAACCTTGGCCCTTTGACTGAATCTGCACTTGAGGACTTAGAGGGCCACATGTGACACTTGAGGCTGCAGGTTCCCCACCCTTGCTCTATAGAAGGACAAAATTAATCTGGCATTCAGTACTAAACACTGTTTCTTTTCCATTTACTCTTCCTCCTATGTCCATTCCTTAGGTAAACTCTTCTGGTGTTATTCAGAGTTTAGGAGGTGGCTGACCTAGACTTTCTGTGTTCCTCAAATGACCTGATGAGAGTGGTGAGGTGAACTCTAGGACTGGATTATGAGCATTAAGTAACCCCAGCAGATGGGAAATTTTGCCCCTTTGGTTCCCCTCACCCCCAATCAAAGGTTAGCTGACCTTCTAGGGTAAGGTCCATCACTTAATATAAACATTTACTTAAGGGATGAATTTGATGACACTTTTGGATAGGTGGAAATTTTCTGGAGTATGTTTCTATTCAGAAGTAAATGCTAGAGAGGAATTGAAGAGAAAGCATTGGTTCTTCTTTAAAATGACCATTCTGACAAATGTGTATTCAGCAAACATTTTTAGATTGGCTCAGGGGTAAATGGATGTCATTTAATAAAGAGAAATGAATGTAATAGCTGCATAATTTGGTCCAATTCCTGCCTAAATCCATAATGCTCTTTATACAAGTGGGTTTGATTTTTTTTTAATAAGATAGTACCCTCCAGTCAAAAATCCCAGCTTGAATTTGTCTGAGTATCTGTTGAAAACTCTCTATCTACATCACAGAAGAGGGGTCTGGAGCACAAAAGGGAAAAGCAGTGGAAGTTGGTCAGGCATTGCCAGGTGTAGGAATAAAAGCATGGTCCCCAACACATGTAACCAGTTTGGTGCTAGAGAAGATCTCCTAAAGGCCATTAGATGCCCTCCGAATTTACAGTCTAAAAAGATCTCAGCAATCTTGGACTGGAGAATGCAAGAAAATCGATGACAGGAACAGGCACCATCACCACCAAACTGTCACAGTGGTGACAGTCACGGTCACCATCGTAATTCCTAATAGCACTGTCACCATCACCTTACTTATCACTCTCCCCCTCACATCTCCTAAGTAGCACGGTCACAGCCTTCATCACAAGCCCTCCTGCCTATATTCTGAGGATCGGGAGCTGTCCCTTTCTTCCTCTTATCCGTTGCCTTATATTTTTAGGATGTTGGGACACGGGGGATAAGGGGACTAGGCAATCATAAATCATAATTCTCCAGGAACCTTCCCCTGGTTTTATGATAGAGTTTGCAGGACTTGCTTTTCTCCCGCTCGGGCCTCTATTTGGGCTGCCCAAACCTGGGATAATGGTGTTTACTTTAGGGCGATAAAGAGATCAGCTTCCTGGGGGAGCGGCTGTAAAATTTCCTCCCGGGGATAAACGTCATAAAAAGTGGGGGTTGCAAGGGGTGGGGGTGCCCAGTTGGCTTGCAGCCCTCCTCCACCGCTTTTGCTTGAGGGAGGGCAGTTTTGGCCCCACGGGCCGAGGACGGTTCCCACATAAATCATCAGCTCCAGAGAGGCTCGGGAAAAGGACCATTTTTCATTGCTGGCTTCAGGGCAACTCCCCGACAGAGAACGAGAAACAGAAGTTGTCTTCAGATAAACCATTTACCAGAGATCACTCTCTGGCAGGCGGGAATGAGAAACCCAGGTCTGTTCTGCACCTAGGACAGGACCCTACCCCTCCTCCACCAAGCAGCTACATCTGTACCCCACCCCCCACACGCAAAGGTGCCTTTTGGGTGCCTGACTACTGGCTCTACCTGGGTACGCAAGGCAGCTTGGGAGAACTAGCAGCAACATTAGACTGGCAGTCGGGGGGCACCTGGATTTTAATCTCGGCTCCGCCATAGCGTTGCTGTATGACCTCGTGCCAGTCATTTCTATTCCTTGGGCTTCTACTCCTCTGTAAAATGGGGGGCTTGGACAGACTGATCCGTACCTAAGGTCGCTCCCAACCACTTTCACGATCGTAGCAGGCCTCCCAGCCACCTGCTCTGACCCACTCCTTCGCCTCTCAGCCCAGGAGAGAGCTGGATTTTCAGCGCCCAGCGGGAGGAGAGTTCTGAGCAGGGAGGAAAGCAGGATCCGTGCGGACCTCAAGATTTTCCGGGAAAGGAGGAAATGGGGCCATCCGGTTATTGATCCTGAAACCTCAACTCGGATTCTGTAATGAATGTGACTCAGGACGAATTCTCCGGAAGTGTAGGGCCCCTTAGAATAGCTGGGGTCCTCTTCGAGCCTGGGTATTTTAGGCCCAACTAGTCAGCTCTAGGCTGGTATCCGGCCCTAGGCAGGGAGGGAAGGGAAATCCCAGGGAATTCTCCTCTCAGGAATACTCTTCTTGTAAGCATACCTGGCTCCTAGAACACACATGAAAGATGTGTGCACAACTGTCCCAGATTCGCATTCAACCACAGCAAGCAAACACCCTCAGACATCCTCTAGATCCGTGGGTATCCAACAAACACATCACAGGCGACTCAATTCACCAAGTATTTTTAAGCCCCCACTCCGACAGGAACGGCTAGGCGCCTGGGGATGCAAAGACAAAAAAATTAATCAGTCAAGTATGTGTCTATTAATCTCCTGCAGCGTGCTGGAGACAAGAGATACAAAGATAAATGGAACAGTTCTTGTCCTCGAGGAACTTTCTACTGGACAGATCAAATATTTGCACAAAATCTGGAAGGAAAGGTGGTATAGTGGAAATAAGGAGTGATTTGGGAATGAAGAGATCCAGGCAATGTCATTTACTTTGTGTGACCTTGGACAAGTCATTTAACTTCTATAGGCTTTTATTTCATCTGTAAATGAAAGGACTGGATTTGATGACCTCCATGGTCCTCCCCACTTCTAATCTTGGGATGTGAAAAGTTGAACACACTAGACATTCCAAATATTCTTGTACATAAACACCCACCCCATTCTCCTTATAAAACCTATACAACTAGATTGGGTCCCATAAGGGACCCAGGCTGGTACTGAGGCATCCATTTAGAATATGAAAAGTAAGAATTAAGTAGAAGTAGCAAAGAGGGAGAAAGGGACCTTAAAGATCAGAGTCCGGGGATCATAGATTTGGTACTGGAAGGAACCTTAGAGGTCTCATGTAGTCAAAACCCCTTCTCCCCACCCTGCCCCCATTTTACAGATCGGGAAACTGAGGGACAGAGTGAAGTGACTTTCAGAAAGTCACCTAAGCATTAAGAAGAAAAGTAAGGATTTGAACCCATCTTCTAGGACTCCAAATCTAGTGCTTTTTAGTGTAACCCAGCCCTACACTCCTCAGTTTGCAGCCAGGAAAAGAAAGCACCAGAAACGGAGAAATGACTTGCTTAGGGTAATGCTGAGTAGATAAGGAACTGGGACTAAAGTTTGGGGCACCCGATTTCCAGGTCCAATGCTCTCTCTATCCACCGTGCAATGCTCCCTCCCAAACGAACGAACGTCCGTGGAGTACCACCTTCTCCATTTAGGCTCCCAATAAATTAAAAAAACACTCGGAACTGTAGCGCGCAACCTGGAGCCACTCGGAGGACCTGGAGCCACAAGGTTTAAGGGCTACCTGGGGCGTGCAGGTCCTTTAAAGAGAGACAGACTCCCTACTGCCAAGATCCTTAGGCTGGGAGGGGGGGGGATGGGGGGAGAAAGGGTACTACTTTAATCCGGATTAAGGGATAAAGAGTGGAGCCCTCCCAGCCGATCCGAAGAATCAAAGTGCTGGAGATCCCCACCACCCCGAAGCTCGGGGCAGGATTAGCCTGTTTGTTTGTTTGTTTACTCAGGGACTTTAGGGAGGAACCAGACCGAGTCTCCCGAGACTTCCAGACCCCCGCCTCCGGGTGATCAGAGCGATGTTCAATTAGGATTTTGTGGAAATCTTGCACCGGAAAAGGCTGCGCCCTCTCCCCGTTTTCCATTGCAGTCCCCTTCCCCCTAGCTTCATCTTTCCACCCTCCCAATCCCCCCCGCCCCTACCCATGAAGTTTCCTCTTTGCAGCATGGTCAGAATGCCATTTCCTTTCTTCCCAAGGTCAACAAGTGGCGTCCCGAAGGAGCCCCTGTTCCCTACTCTTCCCCAGCCTAAGCCTCGAGTCCTAAAAGTTTGGCTCCAGCCTTCTCCCCCTCTCCTCCTGCCTCTCCATCCATTACTGTAATCCTCTGTCCAAACACTGCGGCCTCGAAGACCCAGACAACAAGGCGTTGATGTAAACAGAGTGCT
>NW_027187330.1:4452602-4467318 GCF_028583685.1 Petaurus breviceps papuanus
CAATACATAGTGTACTAAGTAGATGTGGGAGCGTGTGGGGGGAGGGGAACCGGGCTTAAAGTCAAGAACTGGATTCCAAGTCTGGTTGCCAAACTCACCTTGCTATTCGGCCTAAGCAAGTCACAATCTATAGGAGCCTCGGTTTCTCCATCAGTAAAAGAGGTATGTTTGCACTACCTGTACCTCACTGAGCTGTTGTGAGGAAAGTGCTTTATGGCCTTTAAAGCTCTATATAATGTGTTATTAGTAACTCACGTTTGATGTAAATATTTGTTATTGATAATTCATTCTTTATGCTGCTGTCAACAAAGCAAAATCATTGATATTAAAAGCATTAAACTCACAAAACAAAAGCCTTCACACAGGAGTCTTACATAGGTGTCAGTCCACATACTAGGCATATCAAATATATAGACATGACTTCAATATATACCCCAAATATCCTAAACACAGTTAAGTCTAATGGTAGTTGTTGGATTTTGTTTTGGTTTTTTTTTTTTTACAAGGACTCACGGGTCTAGAGGTGAAAGCCATTGTTGAGAATCTAATCCAGGGTTTCTAACTCCTTTGCATATTTTTTACCTTTATTTTTATCCCTAGCTTTTATCACAATGCCTGACAAGAAGTACTTAATAAATGTTTATTAACTGACCCCTTTGGTAATCTGTTGAAATCTATAGACTCCTCAAAACAATGTCTTTAAATTTAAAAAATACATGGAATTTCAAAGGAAACCAATTACATTGAAATATTTATCAAAAAAAATTAATAAACAAGACCATGGACCCTAGGTTAAAAACCCTGATCTCGTTCAACTATCTCACTTAGAGATGAAGTGACTTGCCCAAGTTCACCCAGCTAATAAGTGGCAAAAGTGGACTTCCAATCAGGTCTCCTGCTTCCAAAAACTCTTTCCTCCGAGCCTTGCTTCCGTCTCTCAAAAGGCATTTGTACACCGCGAATCCAATATGTTCGTAAACACACGGACATCCAAGGTATGTGCCCTGTCCCAGATCATAAAACTCAAGTCAAGGGATTTCCTTGCTCATCTCTTCTGAGCTTATGAAAGTTATTTTTAATGTGGGAGATAACCACTTTTCTAAAGTGCCTAGTGAGAGAGGCATGTGTCTACCATTTCCCTGTGACCTGTTTTTACACCCAGGATGGGAATTTCTGGGGTCCACATAAATGTCAAAGATTCTACTGTTCAGTAGTAGCCCTTGGAGCGGGATGGGACCGGGTGTACACCTGCAGTGGCCCAGATCAGCCTCAGGCAGCTGAACCCCTAAAGCGGGTTTCCAAATTGTGTACAACTGGGTGCTATACGAGAATTCTTCTGCTCCCCAAGCACCTCTATATTTACTCAATAAATTCCCTTGGAAAGGAATGAAGCTGCTTGAGTTGGAGTTCTGAATCATCTTTGGATTCGGGCAAGAGGATCTTTCGGGAGGAACGGACTTGCTTGTGAGAGTCTAGGAAAAGTTCTGTCTTCTTCCAAGGAGCTTTGAACATCTCCCCGTTAGACTTTGAATACAAATACTCCCCCTCACTTTTAGGAGACTGATCCTCTGCCTCCCAGCACCCTGGAGAGAGGGACTTTCCTCTAATGCCCAACCGAATTTTGCCTAGCCAAGATCGGACAGGAGACAGACCCTGAAGGCAGCTCAACTGCAGGCATGAAGGGTGCAAGAAAGGAAAGGGACCTGAGAGAAGGGAGTGGCGGGGGGTGGACCCGCTGGGAGAAGACGGAGAAGTCAGAGAGAGGGGCTGCCTGCAGTTACTGGGGGAGGGGGTCCCTCTCCACCAGGGCCGCCGCAGTGTTTATCTCCAGTCCAGAAATCCTGCAGCTTCCAGTAAATCCCGTCACAGCCTCACATTCTTCACTAGGAGCTGTTAACAGTCGCCTCTGCCTTTTATGAAGCATTAAAAGTTTCGGGGGGGAGGAGGTGGGGGTGGGGAGAGTCTAGGGGGGAATGGGGAGAGAGGAAGCAAGGAGAAAAGAAAAGGCTAAGGGGGAGAGGGAGGAGGAGGATGACGACGACGAAGAGAGGAGAAGGATGAACTGATCAGGGTGAGCCCAGAAGGCTAAGAAGAGAGGAAAAGGCGAGAAGGCACACTCCGCCCCCCTCTCTCCCGGCTCCCTCGCCGGGCCGGGTAGGTTCTGCAGCTAGCTGATTTATCTGCATTCCAGCTTGGACACTAATTGGCCAGATCTTTATCTAAACACGATAACAATGACTCGAAACTTTTGGGTTTGTTTACAGCAGCTAAAAATGATGCATTTGTGGGGACTGGGGGAGGGGAAGAAGGAGTGCTGGAAACTGAGGTCCGACTCTTTCGATCTCAAGACAGTAGCATTGTTTGAGGGGGGTGGGAGATTCGACACAAGATGTATTTGGGGATTGATTTATTTACATCTGGGGACTTAATGAGTAAAAAAAAAATCTTAATTACGAAGGAGATGATTTACCTTATTTGGGAAGAGAAGAAATGTTGATTGACAATGAAGCATTAATTTTCTTAAGGAGAAGGGCGGCGAACTCGGGTGGGGAGAGGTCGGAGAGGGGAGATTTGCTGAAAGTGGCGCAGCTCAAACCGCCTTCCTCTATTGACAAGTTTGGCCAAAGCGGAATCCGAGAGTCTCTGGGCCCACATCCGCCTCCTTTGGCAGATCGCTCAGTTTCCAGGCCCAGCCTCTCCCTCCTTGAATCCCATGCACGCAAGTGTCTAAGTGTAGAAAAAGAAAGGAAGTAAGTGCCCATCCGCACCTTATCAGTGTATATGGTTGGTGTATGAGGTGTGAGTGGAAGGTTCAAGGACCGATTTCCATAAAGCACACTAATATTAGTCTCATTTCCGAAGAATTCGTAAAGTCAGGGTGTGAGGAAGGTGTATTAGTTTTTTAATTTTATGTTTTAGTATGTGTATATGTTTTCTAGTATACACATATGAATTGTGCATTAGCAGGCACAGAGATAAACTTAATGAAGATATCTTGCACTTAGAAGTTTGCATTATAGATTTTTTTTTTGGTCTGGACCTATGATTTCATTGGTGTGGGAATTCTGCTTTTAACATTGATTCATCCATTCATTCATTTATTCTAACTGTGAGGTCCTAAGGAAACGTGCTTTGATAAAGAGAAAAGGAAATTGCTTTTGTGTAAATCTCTGTAATTTTGAAGAGCTTGAGGGTTCTTGAAAGTGTTCCTCTCAAGTAGGAGGGAAAGTCATAAAGGCAGGTGAATTTAAGCATATCTTCAAAATAACATATTTCAAAATAATGAACAGAAATGTTGCCAACTTTATAACCCAGTGACTGAGTACAGGGCCTAGTCAAGCACTAGACTGGTGACACATGCCTTAAAAGAAAATAGGTTGGGATGGCTCTCTGGGAGGAGGGTGGAAAATGAGATGCAAGGGGAAATTTAGGCAATGTAAAGACATAAGATATCAATAACATTTATTTAAAATTACAAAAAGAAAGTGTCTATTGAAAACTAAAATTCACCTTATTGACTCCCCTTCCTATTTTAAGGTTTCCCTCCCAAATCAAGCTTGTTATTTACTTGAACTAACCTAAGAAAGCAGGATTTGACAAGCAAAATGAACTTCAAACCAACTCTTTGACCTAGTGGTTGCAAATGTCAAAATAGTACAAGTTAATGAGTTTTCATTATATATGTTTGTTGCATATAACATATGTATATCTTACTTCCGGGTACTCTGATACATTCATATGTCCATTAGGATTAGATTATAACTTCCTGAAAGCTATGGCATATACAGTTTTGCCACTCTAGTCCCTACACAGTGCCTTGTGCAAAGAAGACGTGTAATGTCCTTTGAATGTGTATAGAATTACATGCCATGTGTTTCGCCTATTTGTGAAAACAGAGCTTAGTCTGTCTCTATACCATCTATGTCCCAATGTGAAGCAGCTGAAGCCACCTGCATGAAGTCTGGTAGGGAAAGGGAGGAGAAAAGAAACCCTAACATCTGGAAAGAGGAGCCTTCCAGCCTGCTAAGTGGTAGAGCTCAGAAATTCAGATAACTCTCTCCCAATTATGCTCTAATAGTCTCGGCACTCTTGTGCCTGTTCCCTCTCGCTACAGGAGACCTCAGAAGTCAAGCCCCACCTAAGACATTCAGGAGTGTGTTCAGTCCTCGATCACTTCTAGGGTCTTCTTCCCCCACCCCCCAGATTTTGGTGCTGAATTTTATAGATTCCAAAATTTGGAGTATTGAATTTACCCACTGTAACTGGAAGGAATTCTGTGCCATTTATGGAATGGGGGGGAGGGGGAGGAGAAGAGAAGAGGAAAACAGAAATTTAGCACTGGGATCCCCCAGAATTTGCTACTGATAAAGACACCCCAAGTCCTCATCCCATGTGGTAGATGCATGGTATCTGCCACAACTGAAGGAAATGGAGGTCTTACTGGATCTCAGATTTGGGGGATTTCCACGGAAAAGATTGGGACCTTGGAAGAATGAAGAAATGCCTCTTCCTCTCTGAGAGAAGTTGGGCAGACAAGTCTGGAACTCTGCTACTTGGGAACAATGCCAAGATTGAAGGCTGTCCTGTGGTGGTAGAGAAGAGCTGGACAGGGGGCCTCCACTGGTTGGTGCTCAGGGGGAGCAAAAGTGCTTTCCAGAGCCAGGGAAGGCAACTTAGGATATTAATAACCTGATCTCAGTGTCTAAGGAAATCAAAGGAGGCAAGTGTTTTAGGTTTAGTTATAGGACTGAAGACTTTCTCCCTCACCCCACCCCAGTCTCCCCTCTTATTCTGAGAATTGGTACACCCCCCCCCCAGTTGAATTAAATCTTTATCAAGCTAAGGGTAGGAAGAACAAGGGAAGCAAGATTAGGGAAATTGGGAAGTAAAGAAAAGAATACAAAGAGAAAGTACTGGAAGAGGAAGTGAGAGAGTAGGGGCTGTGGGACAGCAGCAGACCAAATGATATAGGTAAGCCAGCCCTGGTTTCAGGCCTCCAGTGTAGCTCCAGCTTGCATCTCTCAGCTGGGGCATTTTAAGTAGACAGATTAAAGCCCAGTTAAGACTGAACCAACAGAACCTGACCTAGTTTTGCCCTGCTTGGGCCCAGAATCTATTTCCCAGGCTGGCAGCTAGTCCTTGGAAGAACCTTCTTTGAGACAGCTAGAAGTAGGAGAGTACATGGAAAAAGTCCTCAGATCCCTGTTGGATGTAGCATAGATACATATTTTTCAGTACTCTGCTATCAGAAGTCAAGGGGGTGGGTGACTGTAGGCTTAAACAGCTGGGATGGGTCATGAGGACCAAGGCTGTGAAATAAGGCCCTCCTGGAGGCCAAGCTATCATGTCTTGGATCTTCCATAACACGGAAAAGGGAGCTCTTCTCACTGGTGAGGGAGACTCCGAGGTCTGGGAACATTCATCCTGAGGCCCCAAATGCAGAGTCAAACCCATACTTTCTTCCCAGTCCTGAACCTAACAGTTAAGATGCAACCGAAGAAGGTGTATCTTGCTCTCTGCTCCTGAATTGGGTGGGGGGAGGGGAGGCCAAGTGGAGTCTTGGTTTCTGTGTGCTAGGAAAAGTCCTTCTTAAAGAAAAGAACAGAGCCGGGCTGAGCTAAGGAAAAGTCAGACAGCAGCGAGGTCTGGAAATGCCTGGGTGGGGGTGGAGGAGCCAGGAAAGTGGAGCCCCCTCACGGGCCCCTAGGGTGGGCAGCTCCACGAAGAGACCCGGAGGTACACAAACCCCAAGGTCTGTAAATGCTGCTGAGCCTCCTCGACAAGGTAGGGCCTTAAACCCCCCCCCCACCAGCTTCCAATTTCATGGGAAAGCCTGCAGTCTTAGAGACAGAATCGACGGTTGGGAACTTTGTTTCTGAAGTGGGGAGGTTCTCTCTCTTTCGCTCTTAAGCACCTCCGAAGTTCTTGACCTCTACTTCTTCCCCCCAAAAAGGAGAGGCTGTTATGAGGCAGCCCAGTCTAAGCTCCAAAGGAGAATGAGATGTCTAGTGAATGAGGGGCAAAAGGAACTACAACGAAAACGGCTTTGGAGGAATCGAGATTACTTACTACTTGTCAGTGTGAATAAAGACTGCACCGATCCTGTCGAAGCGCTTAGCTCGGTGCTAGGCACGGAGAAGGCGCTCGATAAATACTGAATTGAAGGAATAAATATTGAATTGAAGGGACCCCTGCTGGTAAACGCTCAGGGACCCCTAAGGGCCTAATGTTTTGAAGGGGTCGTTTTCACCACCATTTAATATGAAATTCTCAAAAATTCAACGAATGCACTCAAGAGGAGCAATATAACACTCAAATTAAAAGTGCCTATCCAAGCCCCCATTTTTCACACACTCCCTAGCACGACTCTCGGCCCGATAATTGAGTCTTCTTTTTTGTCTTTATTTAATACATCTCCTTTTGACCAAGATGCATTCGTCAGCCCGCCATGGACCTGAGTGATGTTGGAAGAAAAGAATGTGGCTTGAGGGGAAGGAGGAAGTGGTTCTTAATATTTTTCTTTTAATACAGTCTTCTTTTGGGTAATTAATGGAAGACTTGTACAAATATTAGTCGACCTCCTTTGTCAGGTTGAAATCGAAACCCGGGTAATTGTCCCCTCCTGAAATTAACAAAGAACAACACGGATTACATAACAGAGAAATCACTACCTCCCCGGCAGACTACAATTCAGTCTCGCAAGGAATTCGATTCCGAACAAAATCTAGGCAGTCTCCTGCCCTGGTAAATGTTGGGCAAAAACGATTGAAATCAGACAACCATAGAAAAAAACTCTACGACACTCAACCCAGAATAAACACACGCAATTGGAAATGCGTTGGGGTTAACACTTTCCCGGAGTGAGACACCAGGCATTCATCTGATAATAGAAAAATATGTTTCCCACTTCCCACAGCTGACAAATTGTTGCCTATATGCTATCGAAATTTTTCGAAAGGTTGCCTAACCCTTAGGGAAAAAAAATAAAGAAAAAAACCCTCCTAGCAAAAGGGTTTAATGTTGTGATCGAGGAGGGAATATTTTCATGTAAGGTGCTTTTTTTAAATGACATTTTTTGAAGAAGAGGGTAAAAAGTATTTTAAATAAGTTTCCAATATTATTGTTTTGTATGTTCCTAACGTAAGAACTTTTCTAAGAACTTCTATTCTTGTCCGAATAGTTCTTTTATTATTTGCTGGTAGTGATTTAACTCTTGACCTTTTAGTCTTTGTACAAGCAAATTATCTGAAAAGTTGGTAGGTAAATATAATGATACATTCGAAAATAATTGCAAGTATTCATATTTCGACTGTGATCGTGTTTGTGTATTTATTGCAATTTTCCTCCGAAGTATATTATAATTATAGTTATGTTTGCTCATTTAAATAAAACATTTTTCCTGCAAAAAGGAAACGAGTTACTAATTATAATCCTTAATTACATATCTATGGGCAAATGACCTATTACTTTATAATAAAACTTATTATTATTTTTAAAAATGAAAACAAATAATTGCAGTGATGAAAGAAAATTAAATATTAACTGAATTTGTAACATAGGTCTGACTTGTTATCATTTAACTCGTGGAGTGGAAGCCAAGGATTGGCATCTCATGAGTTATATTTTATAATTAAAAATACAATTTTTAATCTATCCTAGTCTACTAATCAGATATTAAACTGTGATAATTAAATACAGCAATACACAGGATGAAACAGCGTTACGTTAATTGTTCAAAACTCCCTAGAAACCACAACTCTAAAACTGCAAATGTATTCAAATGAAGCAGTAGGGCTCCCAGAAGCTCTGAGCTCAAAGGTGGGAGATCCCAGGTAATCGAACTCTGTATCTTTACCCTTTTCCTACATAGAGCAGGGTCGCCTATTTCTTACAAAGTCCTCTCCCCCTCCCCCCAAGACCTCATATGAAGACTTAAAGCAAACGCTATTTGGCCTGCAGAAACAGACCAAGATTTTTTCCAAGTGAAGAGAGAAAAGTTGGAGATGTACGGAGCCATAATGAGAGACGTTACTTCTGCCTTGGATCGTGGGAGAAAGAAATTGTCTGCAGTGGTTGGGGTGGTTGAGACAATGGCGGGGTGAGTGTGGGAGGTGGGGGGGAGCTGCTAAATATAAATCTTCCCTGAAGAGGAGTCAGGCAAAAAGCCCCTCGTCATTCCAGGGATGAGCAGAGAGGAGAAAACTCTAGGTGAGTCCGACTGAGGTTTTCAGTCCTGCTGAGATTCCAGAGGCTGAGCCTTGTTCCTTGACTGAGTTCCTCTGGTTATCTGGAAGGCTGCGCTAACGCCGAGGGCTAGGCCAGACAGCTTCCCGAAGGCTCGTAACACATTTAGGAAGCTTGCAGAGCTTTGCGGTGCTTTGCGGGACAGGGGCGAGTCAGATACCCTGTCCGTATTCTCTAGAGTTTTGTCTCGCCCCAGCAGAGCAATGGGACTTCTCTCCTAGTCCCGAGAGTTGCCTGGCGCTCTCTAGATCTTCGTTTCCCTTCCAGCCAGGCTGGGAAGGATGCACTCAGCCCACCCAACTAGAGACCCTCGGCATGCTTAGCTTGAGACTGAAAGCGGCGCAGGAGGCTGCCTCCGGCTGGAGCTCGAAGGCCATAGAAAGAACCAGGACATCCTCCTGTCAGCCTTCCTCTCCCCACTCCCGCACTAACTCTTAAGCCTGACCCTGCAGCCCCTGCCATGCAAACCCGGGTTTGACCTCCCTCTCCAAAAAAGGCAGGAGAATGGGGGGGGGGGTCACTGACTGGTAAGAAACAGGACTTCTAGGGTGGAGAGTTTGATGATGTCTTGCATCTTTAGCTTGTGGAACGTCTTCCAAGAAAATGCGAATTTACTAGAAGGCCCGAGGTAGCGATTAAGCGAGCGCTGGGGTGACCCGTGGGGCTGTGGGCGTACTCTATACCCTGCAGAAATACAAGTGTCAGGGCGTGAAAACAGGGTCGAGTGGGTGTAAGGGACTATTTCCCTCTGGCAGTCCTGGCTTCGGCCTCAAGCAGATTAGCCCCCAATTAACCAGTTCAAGGAGTGTTGCTCAAGTGTCTATAGTCGGGAGTAGAAAATGTTCAAAAGACAGATAAATTTATAGATCCATACGAGATGCAAAGAATTTCCGTATTTTAGTTTTTTCTCTTCCTCCTCCCCCGCCCCCCCCCCCCCCCCCCCCCCCGCCCATGCCTGCTCTCCCTTCTATCTTCCTGGTCCATGGAGAGCCAATGCAAAAAATAAGGCAAGAATTTAAGATTGGGGTCAGACAGGAGCAGGGAGGTTGTCCGACTCAAGTCGCCACAGCCTGAACTTTCTTCTCTGACTTCCCCTCTTTCCCAGTCCTTGCTCCGTTGTCTGCCCGTATTCTCCTCCCTTCAAACAAACACCACCTTTTCCTTCTTGCAGCTTACTTACCCTAGCTCCACGAAAGACCCAAACTGTTGGAATATGAAGAAAAAAAGAATCCATAGACGGTTCTTTAAAAAAAAAAAAAAGACATTGGACTTTGTCGGACTTTTGAACATTCATCTTCATTATTATTTTAAATAGAAACAAAACATTTGTCAGATGCTGCGCTTGGGAGCGCTCCATCCCCATTTGCTGAGCTCCTCCCACTTAGGAGGGCGCACCTCAAACTCTTCCGCCCAAACCCCCCCTCCCCCAGTCACTGCCAGCCCTGGCGCCCTCCTCTAGGCTCCTGCATTCCCCAACCCACGTGTCCTGCTCCCGTAGGCAGCCCCAAGGGCAGGGTCCCAGCGGTATTTCCGCCCCCTCTTTCGAAGGCTCCTCCCCTCCCCCTACTCCTTCCTCGACGGGCATTCCCAAGGTGCCTTCTCTCCGGAGAGATCACTTTATTCTTCCCCCTCCCTGGTGTTCCCTGGGCCCAACAGAAAACTACTCCCAACGAAGGGAGATAGAAGGTAGATCCTTGGTAGAAAGACCTTAGTCTCTTAGTCCTTTGACATAACCCATTCCTTCCAGCTCCCTGGGCCTGTCTTCTCCCGAGCACAACACCTCCTTCCACCTCAGTTCTGTTACTTGATTTGAGTCACACACTAGCTCTATACCACTCATCTCCTTGTCCCGGCCCTTTCGCACCCTATTTCCTCTCATCCCGCACCTCCTGGTGCCTCAGAATTTTCATTTCTACCCTAGAGGTCGGCAGCATACAGCATTCAACGCTGACTTTTGGTCTTCCTCTAAGTAGGCGGAGTTAATGAAAGCCCCGAACCACAGAGAGCCTCTGGACAGAGTAGGCAGAAGCAGTTGGGCCTAGACTGGCCCTGCTGTGATGACCTTTTCCAAACAGATGCGCACAAGGACCTTCTATAAACCGGACCGTCTCCGTCTCAGTTCCAGCTGGTTTCCCGTTAAAGGCTCTGTATATGGGACGAAAAGCCTGAGACAATTAAAGTCAATAAGTATTTTGCCTTTGCTCCCTTTAGCAGAACAAGGTTAACTAACTATTGTGCGGAATACAAGAGACACAGCCCCCTGCCCTCAAGCTTTTAATTTCATCAGAAGAGAAATTTAATGCGTGTGAAACAATCGGGGAACGACATAGGACCCGTGCAAGTCCTTCGGTGCTGAATTGTGTTGTCTAGAATTGTGTTTGGACAAGAGATATGAGAGAATGCCTGCTGTTGAGAAACATCATTATATGCTGGAAGGAGGACTGAAGTGAATGTCAGTAGACAACTCTGCCATTGACTACCTAGATGACCTTGGGCAAGGTTCTTGACCCTTTTTTGTCTCGATTTCCTCATTTGGGAAATTGGAAGTTTGGTTAGCTTAGATGAGCTCTGATGGGCCCTTCCATATCTAAATCGGTGATCTTATGACCTCTAAGCTTCCTACCATCTCTAATATTCTGAAATTCTATAAAGACAGTTAAGACTTCATATGGGAGACAGAATTTGAGTACATAGAAGTTAACGTCATCCATGTGGAAAAGTGATGTCTAATTATACTCATCCACCTTTGATTGGAGACACTATGTGATGATACTGTTTGTGTTAATTCAACACTCCAAAGAGTATTTATTCAGTGCCTAATATGTGCTAGGAATTGTGGTTACAAAGACAACCAAGGAAGTCTTTGCTTCCAAGAAAATAGCATTTTATTGATGTTCTACTTTTGTATTGTGACTTACAAAAGACTGTTATTACCATCATCATTATTATTTACGTTATACCCATTTAGATAGACACCCATTTACCTACTTCCAACCCATCGGACTCTCAGCTTAGGAATTCAAAGGGACCTAAGCCCCTACTTTGCTCGAATATGTGTGCATCATAAGACAACTTACTCCTGGAAGCCTCAAACTCCTCCGAGAGTGAATAGACTGAGGCAAGGGTTCTTAAAAGACCTGGGGCTAGTGAACTTAAAAAAAAAAAAAAACTAGTTTCATAACTATTTCTATATGTGTTTTATTTTATGCACTTACAAACGTTACTCTGAGGTTTTATCAGACTGACTGCCAAAGTCCAAAAGGAAAAAAAAGTCCAAAACTTTTGGGCTAAGGGAAGCCGAGAGCCAGCAGCTTTCTCTTACAGAAAGCACTAGCAGTTGGTGCCTGCTTCGGTCCGTCTTGGACCCTCTGACCTCAGCAGCCTTGCACCTAGCGGCTTGGCCCTGGCCCTGCTCAAGGAAGCCATGGATTTTCCCGATTCTCTCCTTAGTCAATTTCTATTTCTGGTAGGACTGCGGGTTCTCTGGAAGGGGCAATAGGGGCGTGGCTAGCTTCCACCTACGCCAATCGAGAAGAAGCCCGGGGAACAGGCCCAGCCCCAGCCGTGACGTTTTGACCAGGGACTGAGGCGGCTTCTGAGCCGTACTCCTAGTGACTGCAGTGGCTGTAACAAAACCCAGACCCCTGGTTCCAGGCTAATGGAGGCAATTTAGACTGCAGCAGGACCTCTTCCATCGTTTGTCAAAAGTCCTATTCGGCAGCAGAGGTAGAGGTAGGAGGACAGCAGGAACCACTTCCCCGCCCCTCCGTCGAGGATTTATTGAGTATTTGCTTTGAGCAATTAAGTTGCTCTGATGATGTTACCAAGCCCGGTCACTTCCACACCTTTCTCTGTCAAAGACATTTTGAATCTGGAGCAGCAGCAACAACAGTACCACGGCGGGCACTTGCAGGCGGACTTGGAGCAGCATTTCCATTCGGCCTCCTCCTGCATGTTGGCAGCGCGGGAGGCGGCCCAATTTTCTGATGGGGGGGAGGAGGTGGAGGAGGGAGAGAAACTGCCCTATTTAAACTCAATAACCGCAGCTGAGAGCCACAGGGAGACGGGGATCTGTCCCGAGAGCTATGTCCACACGGTCCTCCGCGGCTCCTGCGGGCCCAAGGACCAAGAAGAGGAGGCCGACGGGGTCGTGAGGGACAGGAGCCAGAGTGAGTAGAGGGGGCAGGAAAAGCGCCCGCACACCTGGAACAAAGGCGGAGGCCCGCACACCTCCCATAAACTGCCAGCAGGGCCTCCCGCTCCTTTAGCCTTTGGTGGGGGTCAGGCCCCAGTCCTGTGCAGCGACAGCTCCGACACAACGCAGGTACCTGCGAGGGAGCAAGGGGCGGGGGTTGGGGGAAGAGGTGACCCCGAAAACCTCAGCCGCAGACTGGAGAGCGAGGCTGTCACCCTGCAAACCGCAAGTGTGGGGAAGGGCGCTTTCCCGGGAGCCTGGGGGGTCCGCTAGAGAGCAATGACACTGACGCTGTAACTGCCTGCAGGCTTTTTGCCCCCAGCCTGAGAACTTGTCCTGCTATACGGACTTGTTGTTGCTTTTCCTTTCCCAAAGCTGATAGTTTAATGTCATAGAAAAAGGAAGCTCCCTCTCCTTCCCGCTATCCCTCAGAGTCAGAGAGGTGTTCTCACGCCCACAGACTGTCGGTCTCCTGCCCCAAGGGCAGCCTGGGCGCTCTTACTCAGTAACCACAATGCAGATATGGAGGCCAGAACCAGTTGGTCGATTTGGGGAGCTCCGTTATGGCAGCCCCTGGGCTGTTAGTATGAACAGACAGTTCCAGGCCTGGGCCTTGTAACGCACAGCCTTCAAGCCTTAGCTGAAAACTCTGAGAGCTTTGCTTTGTGTCACTGTAGAAGATGCCCTTGGTTTCCAGGGACCACTCAACTGGGCTCTGGGGAAAAAGCTTGAGCAAGATCCCTCATAATCACTTCTAGATCACTTCTGGGGAGACTTTGTCAGAGGCATAGACTCATAGAGTCACACCAAAAGGGATGAACTAAAAGAGACTGTTAAAGGTCATCCAGGCCAGCCCCCTTTTACATGAGGAACTTGGGCCCTGTTGCTTTACTGAGGAGAGTCTAGTGTGGAGCTTGCAGTAAACCTGGGCCTGAAACCTACCTGCAGCTGACACTACACACACACACACACACACACACACACACACACACCCTCTCTCTGTGAGTTTGTCTGCTTCTTGTGATAATGGCCACTGGAAATTCACAAAGAAATTTCTAACCACGAAGATTTTTATTTTCTCAGGAAGACCCCGAAGTGTAAATAGAAATACACCTCACAACCCACTTGCATACAGACATTGCACTTAATTCTAAGTGCACAATATCATACATACTGGCTTTGGAACACTGAATAAATGCATTGGGAGTTGATTTTTCTTAGTAGGAGGTGAACAGAAAGGGGTGATGCACAGTTCAAGCACAGGAAGGCATTCCCTCGACCCAGTATTGTACCCAGAGCCACAAATGGTCCCAGATACAGGCACACAGTAGCTCGCCGATCATCAGTCCCTCCTGCGCAGATGGTGCTTCAAGGCTGATTGAGGGGGACGCTAAGGAACGCTGTTGTTTTTGCTCCTTCCTCAGAAAGCTGCCCGCTGAAGAAGCCGCTGGAGGCAGGGGATTGTAAGGCCGAGGAGAGCGAGAGGCCAAAGCAGCGCAGTCGGAGGAAGCCCAGGGTCCTCTTCTCTCAGGCTCAGGTTTTCGAGCTGGAAAGGAGATTTAAGCAACAGAGGTATTTGTCTGCGCCAGAGCGGGAGCATCTTGCCAGTAGCCTAAAGCTCACGTCTACGCAGGTGAAGATCTGGTTTCAGAACCGGAGGTACAAGTGTAAGAGGCAGCGTCAGGACAAGTCCTTGGAGATGGGGACGCACCCACACCCGCCCCCTCCCAGGAGGGTGGCTGTGCCAGTGTTGGTGCGGGACGGGAAGCCCTGCATCAGTGGGGCGCAGAGTTACAACGCTCCTTATAGCGTGGGCGCCAGCCCTTACTCCTATAACGGCTTCCCGAGCTACGGCTACGGGAACTCGGCAGCCGCTGCGGCCGCGGCCGCCGCCTACAGTGGCAACTACGGCTGCACTTACCCCGGGAGCAGCGGCGCGGCCGCCGCCGCCGCCATCCCGCCAGCCTGCAACGCGGCAGGAGGCGGCCCCTTTGTGAACGTGAGCAACCTGGGAGGCTTTGGGAGCGCGGCGCAACCGCTCCAGAGCCTCCACCAGGGCAGCGCAGTGCCTGCCTGCGCCCAGGGCACCTTGCAAGGCATCCGAGCCTGGTAGGGGCGGGCGAGGAGGCTCCAGAGTAGCCTGCAAGGTATTCTTCAGACTGAAGGGCGGGAAAGACCTGGCCGGGGGGGTACGCCATGGCGGCGCCGCGCCCCCCCTTCCTCCCATATTGGCTTCCCTCACTAAGGCGCCGCGTCCTGCCACCCCCCCGCCTGCCG
>NW_027187330.1:4467418-4473217 GCF_028583685.1 Petaurus breviceps papuanus
AAAGAAATCTCCCCGCCCAGGGCTCAAAGTGCAGCTGACTCGGGACCGGAAATGGTGGGGACAGAGAGGACAAGCAGGGCTCCCCGTTTCTACCACATCAGACTGTATTTGTCATAGAGGAGAAACAATGGTCTATATATACTTAAAGTTATACTATGTAACAGCGACTTTTTTGAGGCCAACCGCAGCTAAACTCAGAGAATAGGCCCGAGGCTGGGCTGCTGTTCCTAGCCTGCATCCCATGGCGGGGAGTAATGGGATGCACTTCTTACGAAGCGCCAGACCCAAGGGAATTCTCCTTTTCCCCAGCCTTCCCTCTGCTTGCCCGAAGAATTAGCGTTAGCGAGGAAAGAAAAAAGAATGAAGGGGAAAAACTGGCAAAGAGAGACCCGACCCCATACTCACTCTCACTTTGCTACCTTTCGGAGCTCTCAGCCTAATCTGGTTTCAGAAAAGGACCTATCTCCACACACAAACCCTTCCCCCTCCCTCCTTCCCCACACAGTCTTTTAACGAGCCTTTTAACTGTCCTTTCCCGTACCCTACCCTTCCGATTCCATACCCCTCAGGCAGATTTGCTAGGTTGGAGCGCGGGGGAAGGGGGTGCTGGAAAGAAGTAGGTTCTAAGAGCATCCTTGTCCACTTCTCGGGAGACGGGGACAGAGTCCTCGGCCTTTCCTCCAGGGCCGCCCTAGGGCAGGATCCAGCCTGGACTCCCGAGTTTTCCAGTACAATTTGCAGATTAGCAGAGCAGGCTACCAGATCTAAGGATTTCGTGGGTTAAACAAATTGAGTAGCCCGTGGCGCCCTGGAAGGTGTTACTTTGTTTCTTTTCTGTTCCATATTCTGTATCCAGCACATATTATAAATATATATACCTATATACACACCGTGTACACACCAGCTGCCATACACTACAGGAATTAATAAAGAAGGTGCAATATTTCCAAATCCATATTCGGCTACAGAAACTTTATTGAGTCAAAGAGGAAATTAAATCTATTGTGAAAAGGGAATTGAGAAATGAGGGCTGCATCCCTCTCCATACCCTTGCCAAAGCCCTGCCGCGTAGGATGCTTAGGAGCGAAATGGGGCCCCTGTCACGGTGACTTCTTATCCTCTTTTAAAAGTATATCTAATTTTGGTTTCGCTGGCCAGCCAAAGATTCCGACCCTTCTGCTGCCCCTTGTCCCCAATTCTATAGTCTCCCTGCCCTCCCCAACTTTATAGATGATCCCACTCTGAGATGGAATCTCGTTGAACTCGGGGCTCAGGCTGTCGGCCTTAAAACTCAACAGAGTCACAGGCTCCGAGACGCTCGGGAGTAGCTGAAAAATCACCTCCACAAGGCCGGAACCCAGCCGGGAAGCTTCTCCTCCCTCCCAGCCGACCCTGACACCCAAGGTGGGGGTGCTTTATCTTGCTACTGCCCACGTAACCCCCCCCCCAGTTTCTCTCCTCTCTCCCTACTCCCCTTACCCCACCCCCCGCCCCAGCCCTGGTAGGGCCGGACTCTGCTCTTTCCCCGGGAGCTGCAGCTTTGTCGGACTCCCAGTCACTTGCGGAGAATGTCTGTGCGAGGGCAGCCCTGCCACACGGCCCGATTGTGAGCGTGCCAAGGCGGGAGAATGGGGAGGCATTAGAGAGCCGCGCCATTGTGGGGCCGGGCCAAGCTGAAAGGCGGCTCCGGGCCGGGAAGGTGCGGAAAGAATGGCTTTTTATTGGAGTCCAGAACAAAAGGTGTGGTAGGAAGGCGAGGTCCCCTGCACGAACAAAAACCCTAGCGCGTCTGGATTGACGTCCCCCCAGAGCTCCCCTATTGCTTCTCAGAGCGGGGGCTTTGTGTAGCAGTCTACTGAACAGAGGGACAGAGAAATGCGCGGGGGTTTTGTTCCCCACTTTTTGTGAGCTGGATGGAGAGGGGGAGGCTGGGGGGGGGGGGGGGGAGGGGGAGGTGGGGGCGGGAAGCAGGGAGGGGCGCACTGATTAAGGCCACGGCCGAGCCGGGAGCCGAGAGGTTCAGCGGGAGGCGGCGGCCTGAATGTGGGGTCATTCTTGCTACAAGTTTAGCAATTTCGCTTTTACAGAAGGGGGCGGGGGAAGGGGGTAACGGGGAGGGGAAAGCGTCGGGTTTGCAGCGGGGATATGAGACTGGAGAAAAGAGGGAAAGGGAAGAGGAGGAGGGGGAGGGAGGGCGAGCAGCTCTCGGAATCTCAGTTGACCGCCCAGGCAGCAGCTCGTTCAGATAAATGGGGGGTGGGGGGCGGTGCAGGAGGGATGCGGGACTTGGAAAGACGGTGCCTCCCTCTAAGGCCGATTCCAGTGGATTCCGCAGTTCATAGCGTCCCCTCCACTCTCTGTGCGGCAGGCCGACCTTTCACTCTCAGCTCTACAGCCGCCCACCCCCACCCTCGGTCCCTCAACCTGGTCACACCTTCCTAAAGAGGCCACCCTCCAAATCTCCCGCCCCGCCCCCCATCTCTTCACTTCTGACAGCGACTGGGGGCCGGGTTGGGGAGATGGACTAGGGGAGCTCCTTAGGCACGTGCTGGCAAGTTATGAGAAGGTGGAGTCTATCGGGGGAGGGGGCGTAGGGACCTCCCAACAAGGACTGTTGGGCCAAGGAACCCCCAAATTACTGCACCGGGGATTTTCAGTCCATGAGGCTGTGGGATGAAAGCGCTTATTTCTGTTCTCGGTTTGCTCTTTAAAAAAAAAATCCCCAATCAGAATTCTTCTCTCCTCACCTCCAGTACAAAGCCAGATGGCGGGGTCCTAGTAACTGCGATAATGACTTAGAGGTGGAGGAGTAAGATTCGAATCAAGAGAAGAGTTTTAGGCACAGCAGAACATTCCTGGGTCTAGCAGTCGCCATCCGAGGCATTCTGGGAAAAATTCGAGAACTTGCGAGAAAAATCAACGTCTTCGGTGTTTTAGGGTCTAGAGTGAAGTAGAAAGTGCATTGCACCCTCTGAGCCAGAAGAACTGAGTTCGAGTCCTTGTTCTGCCACCCTGTAGCCTCGCTCACTTTTCAGAGCTTCAGCTCGAATAATAGTGGCCGACCTCATGAGATATTTGTGATGTAAGCTTAAGCTTTTACTAGCTCTACGTTTTCCCTGGGATGCCCTAAGTGGCTTACTCCGTTTTTCCTAGTCTCCACTCCATACCCTTCTGGCTGCGAAGTCCTTTCCCCATCCTTTGTGATCCCCTGTGATCCTTTTTCATATTCCTACTGCTCTCAATCCTGCGTGTCTTCCACGCAGCTGCCCGGCTTTAAGTGCATTATCACTTTATGCATTAACGTATATAAAACACTTTGCGTCCATTATCTCATTTGTATCTCGTGGCAGCCTCAAGCAGTAAGGTATGACAATCTCCAAGAGGAAACTGAGGCTCAGAAGAGTTAAATGACTTACTTGCCCACGATCACACCTGTACTATATTGGCCGAGAGGAATTTGAACTCAAGTCTTCTGACTGCAATTCCGGAACTCTATTCGCTAATCCGAGAAGAGACTTTATATTGGCGGAGGAAACAAATAGTATTTTGGTTATTTGGTTTCCAAGTTATTTTTGCGTTTCCCCTAGTGCTCGGGACCAGGCTGCACCCGAACTAGCTAGTCCCTTTTATCTGATGTTTTCAGGAGGTACACTCTTTGAGCATTCAGCATTACCTTAGTTCTTTCACTGCAAAATTCTTCCTTATCAGGCTCTGACTCCCTGGTGGCTCACTCTAGATCAAGAGTTCTTAATCTTTTTGTGTGTCAAGGCCTCTCTTGGCAGTCTGGTGAAGCCTGAACCCCTTCTCAGAAGCCCCCCCCCCCCCCCCCCAGTAGTAATCGGAAGAAATGTTAAATTTTACTTTGAGATTAGTGAAAATTAAGATTTTATTTTCACCTCCATCCAAGTTCAAAGACCCAGACTTAAGGTTAAAACCCAATTCGAACTATCTGCTCCCTTATCTCTCTTCCCAAAGTTAAATTTTTCCCCAGGACTATTTGTAAACTGCTGGGCCTCAGGACCAGGCAGGACAGTTCACAGTGAACGCGGATTTGTTGGGCTCCCAAAGTAATTTTAGATGTGCCTAGATAGAGAATAAAGACTCAACTCACTTGTCCCCATTACTAAGGAGAAATAGAGCAAAGAGTTAAGAGCTAAAAGCAAATCTCCCAAGCATCTGCGGTCTGGAGCAGGGGCAGGGACAGGGGCAGTGCAGGCCAGTTGCGAGCTCAGGCGTACAATAAGGGAAAAGCAGAAGTGACCTTAAGCCCTCTCCGAAGATGAAGTGGGTGGGGAGCGCTACAGCTTGGCCCCCTCATCACTTCAGATTAGAATCAGCAGTCAGCGGGGTCTGGTTGAAGGACTTTCTATAAATCCTCTTCCTTCCCTTCTATTGTTCCTTATCCTCAAGGGCCCCAAAGTGAACTTTCAGGGCTCCTTCCCACGAACTTCTAGGGCTCTTAGCCCTAAGAACGGAGGCCTGCCTCCTAACTTCATGGCATTTAGGACGCAGTGGGTTGGGTGAGAGCTTCTCAAAGGCCTCACAGAGACCGCTGAGCAGGTGTTAGAGGAGTATTGGTGACAGCCTCCATGGACAGCTTCTCTCCAGGCCACTGTGAACCTTAACTCCCCAGCCCACCCTGGCACCAAGTATACCCCAGGTTCTAGCGTCCTCCCTGGGACCGGGAGCTGGAAAAGCAGCGAAGAGGCGTGGATTTGTTTTTAGCTTGGAAATCCAAACAGCATATGCTTTGTCCTTCCTAGGATACCCTTGGTCCTAGCCTTGACTCAGGGATTCTATCCCAGACGCTGCTCACCCGTCTATCTTGCGATTACCTCTTTCGACTGCTTTGTACTCACCCGGGTTAGGATCGATTCTTGATTTCCTCTTCCTCACTCCCAAACTACTTATGGACTACAGGTCAACATTGGTGAGGGGGAGAGAGGGAGTAAGATAGAGGAAGTGGAGGGGATATGCCACCGGTCCTCCAATTATTAGATGTGATCGTTTCCCAAGATGCATGTAGTGGGTACGGTTTCCCTTTTTTATTAATGAAGTATACTTTAAAAAAAAAAGATTCCTTGAAGCTCACTAGCAGCGATAATTCCCAGATCTTCAATTTTGGAATTTCAAGCAATGCAGCAAGAATGAACCCATTCTCTTTCTTGTTTCTTATGTCTGTTGGGTTCAGTTTGAGAGAATAACAGCCTGGGTGGAGGATATAGGTTGGTAGAAAAAGTTCACCACATGTTCTGGAAAACAGAGCTAACTTTAGAAAGTTCTTGTCCATACCTTTCTGTAGGAACTCCAAAGAGGATCTGGGCAACTCATTGGAGAAATTGGTTTATTTTCAAAACAAATAATTTAAAGGAACAGGGGGCTGTCCATTTCTTTGTTATTGCTTTCTCTTACTATATGAGAGAACCACCTCTTTTCCAATCATAAACATCCTTAGTAGTGTTCTTTATACCCTTCTGCAGTTGGTTTATGCACACCATGTGTTTTGCATTTTGAGACCCCTACAATTTTTATTATTCTGAGATTGTGATTTTCCATAGTTTTGCAGCCACAGAACATTCCAAATTATCCAAAGACTAAAGTAATAGTTATCTCTAAGAATGGGCAGAGAAGTTGAATTGAGTTTTTAATCACATGCCACTAAGGAAATTTTGTGGCTTTACCACCTTCACACTTGGGAGGGGGAAGTCTCATAAACTGGATATAGAATTGGAAAGGCTTGAAGGCCTAGAGCGGGGGTGGGGAACCTGCAGCCTCTTGGCCCCATATGGCCCTCTAGGT
>NW_027187330.1:4473227-4537415 GCF_028583685.1 Petaurus breviceps papuanus
CCCCTGTTTTAGAGCAAACTCTGTTGGGCCTCCATTTATGATATTGTATTTATGGAAAGTTGGGTGTAAATTATTTTTGTAAGTTGAATCACACAGTAAATGTACTGAGGAATTTTTCTAGTCAGAAATCCAGAAAGCCCTTGTAACAAACATGCATAATCAAGTAAAAAATTCTCAAGGTGGTTGTCTCTTGGGTTCAGTTTGAGAGACTAACAGACTGGTTGGAGGATGTAGGTTGATAGGAAAAGTCCACCACCTCTTCTGGAAAACATTGTTAACTTGAGAATTTGTTTTGCTTAATTATGCATATTTATTACAAGGGCTTTGTTTTTCTTTTCTTCTTTTTTCACAGTGCAAAAGGGACTGTGGATAGGGTATCACTATATAGTGATGGTCAATTCACTTAACCTCTCTGACCTCTATTTTCCTCAGCCATAATGGCCTCTGCAAAGCTTCTCTTGATTCCCATCTTATCAATGATGGGATGAGCTCATATTTACATTTCTGTGTAAATATCCCACCTCCAATAGATTGTTAACTCCATTAGGGCAGGACCAGTCTCATCTTTGTCTTTGTATCCCTAGGGCCTAGCACAGTGGCTTTTACATGACACAGGATCATAAGATTAATCATTGGATCATAGATTTAATATATATTTTCTAAAATGGATCTATAAAATAGGAATGATACATGGATTACTTTCCTCACAGTTTTGTTGTTGGGAAAATAGTTTGCAAATAGTAAAATGCTTTGTAAATGTGAGGTCTTTGGAAAAACATCATGAGGTGAACCCCTCTGGATTTGGTGCTTTTAAAAATAATCAGATACTGAAGTTCTTTCATGGAAAGGGCAGTCAGTTTCAAAAAAAAAAAAGAAAGAAAGGAAGAAATTAAATTGATCTGTCCCTTATTATCTTATGCAAAACTCTGGTATTTCAATCAAACAGTTAGATAAGATGTTGAGAAAATTCAAAGGTACACTTTTTTTCTGAAAGAAAATACAGGCTGTATCAGAAGCACTTCTGTTGTTCACACCCACACAACACAGACACAACAGAGTGTTGGTCTTCTGTCTTGAGAAGAATACAAGTCTATCTTTTAAATCTCTTAATAGACAGCTTTGTGTCCCTCACATATCAAACCTAAAAGCACACGGATCCCACTTTAATAATGCTTAACATTTATATAGTGCATTAAGATTTACAAAGTGCTTTGCCTATATTAATCTCACTTGATTCTCACAGCTCTAGGAGGTAAATGCTATCATTGTAGCCTTTTTGCATATGAGGAAACTGAGGTTGTCAGCAACTAAGTTACTTGCCCAGTCACACTGTGTGACCCTGATAACTGTTTGAGACAGAATTCAAACTCAGATCTTCCAGACTGTTAAGACCTCTACTCTAGCACTAACTGCCTGGGAAGACAAACTATCTGCCTCAAAGGTGTATATTAGAGGATACAACTGTGAGTGAACAACCACCCAGCAGCAACAAAAAGGTCCCTTAGAATGTCTCCTATCTGACATATGCAGTTTTATGGTCATATTATTTAGATTTTTTTTAATTTTATTTTTAATTTGTGGAATAAACCATATTTTCATAACAGTACAATAAAAAGGTGATTGTATATAAAACTGCTAATCTATTATGCACAACTTGCTATTCCTTTCAAATATAAAAAATTATTATGTAAATTTTAAAAATGTTTTCCTTCCTTCCCCTCCTACCCCGACCCAGACACATTACACACAAATATATATATATATATATATATATATATATATACACACACAGATATAAAATTATTCTATACAGACTCCTGTCTCTGGATGCAGATCATGTCTTTCTTCATATGTCCTTTATAGTTAATTTGGATTATTTATAAGAGACAAATACCTATACCTTTTGGGCATAATAAGAGAAAACTGTATAGAGTAACAGCAATGCTGTTTTAAGAATGTCTTTGAGTGAAAAAGTTATTTTGTCTATTATGTGTGGAAAAATTGGGACACTAATACAGTGTTGGTGGATTGGAAAATGATTCAACCATGGTTTTTCCACATCCCCTCCAACATTTGTCACTTTCCCTGTCTATCATTTTAGCCAATCTGGTAGGTGTAAAAGGATATCTCAGGGTTGATTGATTTAATATCATATTAACTAGGTTTTCTGAGCTCTATTCCTCTCCTAAGTAAAATGGTCAGAAAGCAATGTCTCCAGCTGATATTATCTGAATCCTTAACTGAAATGCCTTAGATGACTTATGACTGACCCTCTGCATTTGTGGAGGAGTGATATAAGAATTTCTGCTTGAACAGCATTTCCTCCTAGGTCTTAGTTGATATTGAATTCATTGTTCTATTACCTTGGGGCTTTTTTTCTAAGAAGTCTTGGGAAAAAAATAGCTTTGATTCTTGGGCAAAGTTTGATTCTGCAGGTGAATATGCCTTAGATCAGAAAATTAAGTTCCCGCCTGTGGTCCTGAGCCCCAGATATTTCCCCTTTTGCCTTAGCTTCAAGAAAAGTTTGAATAGGGTTTCTTAAAGCAGGTCCATGACCTTGGTTCTTTAAAATATTTTTAAAATTGGTAACTGTATTATAACCAATATGATTGATTTCCTTTATAAATGGATGTATTTTATTTTGTGTTTTTAAAAACATTCTTCTGAAGAGTCCATAGACTTGACCCAAACTAACAAAGGTTAAGAAGCCCAATCTTAGAACAAATGTTAGAATCTAGGTGTTAGTTTATCTCAGGTGCCTGGAAGCACTTGCTCCTTCCATCTATTATGATCTTTATTCTGTTTTATCTATCCCCTACAGTCTCATTCTGGGCAGTGTTTTAACTTGTAAGCCAACTTAAGTCTTCTGGGAGGTAGACTGGGTATAAATCTTAAATAAATACAAATTCAGTATCAGGTTTCCTTTAAGACTGGGAATGTACACTTCAGCAGCTGTTACATAAGACCCATGCCAGGGCCCTTTTTCAACTATAAATGGTTTATTTCTGATTGCTACATCAGACTGCCTTGATCTCCAGGTGAAAACACGACAAGGGTCATTCCCAGGGGCAAAACACATGGCATGGGTGCCTCATTTCTTAACATCTTTATGCAGGTGAAAACTGGTTGTAATGAACATCAAAAGCATCCCAGAAGTCTAGAGAAAACTGCTAGATTTGGGAACAGAAAACCTGAATTTCACTCATCAGTGAAGTGGATTGAGTGCCAGGACTGGAATCAAGAAGATGAATCTTCCTGAATTCAAATTCGGCCTCAGACACTTACTAGCTGTGTGACCCTGGGCAAGTCACTTAACCCTGTTTGCCTCAGTTTCCTCATCTGTAAAATAAGCTGGAGAAGATGGCAAACCAATCCAGTATTATTGACAAGAGAACCCCAAATGGGGTCATAAAGAATCAGATATGACTGAAATAACTCAATGATGACAATAACTCACATACTATGTGACCTGGACAAGCCACAGCCAGCTTGTCACTGGATCTCAGTTTACTCATCTGCAAAGCTAGAGGGTTGGTCTGGCTAAGGTTTCTTCTAGTCCTAAATTCTATGATCCTATTAGATATGAAAAGTACATGTAGTCTTGAGAGTTGGAGGAAAAATGGGAAGTAAAGGGAACTTTTTTTGGGGGGGCAAATATATAGCCCCCAGGCAGTCCTAGTCCTGTCCAAATTGGTGCAACTGAGGACATAGAAGAGGATTTTTATAAAAGGTTCAGGGTTTTTTAAGGGATAGTTCTTTTTCCTTTCATAAACTGTATCTCCACATAACTGTATACCTTATGAGGCTTACAGGGACCAATCTTTTGGGCATATTCCCCAAATCATCCCTGCCTTTGACTCTTTTGTTTGTTTGCTTTTTGGAGGTGGGAAAGTAGGTCAATTGGGGCTAAGTGACTTGTCCAAGGTTACAAGGTTAGTAAGTGTTAAGTGTCTGAGGCCATATTTGAACTCAGCTCCTCCTGATTCCAGGGCCTGTGCCACCTAGCTGCCCCCTTTCTTTGACTCTTTTTGCTCTCACCCAGAACTTACTCAGGAAAAGTTTCCAATGTATGTATTGATGTATCAATCTTATCTCGATTTCCATAAATGTGGTTTAAAGGATTGCCAAATATCACATATACATTGAAGTTGTAACAATGCACGTAATAGGTACAGGACAGCCTCCAATCTAGCTTCTGGAAAATTCTTAAAACATATAAAGGACTCCCAGGAATGAATGAAGAATTGATACAATTCTCTTCACTCCTCAAATGAATCCCAGTTCTACTTTCCCCCAGAATCCTACATTTTAGCCACATAAGTCCCCTTCAGCTGTTTGTGATTATCATGATCTCCAAGGGTAAAGAAGATGACCATTTATTTATATATATAAATTATTATATATAAATTATAATATATTAATATTAATATAATTATATATTAATATAAATATAATATATTAATAATAAAATTACCAAACACAGTATAACTGTTCATTTCCTTAACATCTTTATACAAGAGAAAAGTGGTTATAACATACATTAAAAGCAACCTATAGGTGGAATGAAATGAGCCCTGTATTAGAGGTAAGAGAATCCTACTTAAAATCCTAGTCTCTGACTTACTTCATGATCATGGACAGATTGCAGCTAAATCATCACCGGCCCTCAGTTTCCTGTAAAACAAGGATTATGAACCTTTTTAGTGTTGTGGGCCCCTTTGGCACTCTGCTGAAACTCACAGGGATGTGGTGGGGTCAGCTCAAGTAGCCACCTCAAACCAGTTTAGGAGAACAGCTTGTTAAATTTTCAATATGGGCATTTGTACCTCAGAAATGAGCAAATGCTAAAAATCAGAACTTGATTTATTATGTTGTTGGACCACTCTTAGCTTCTGAGAATCCATAACAAGAAAAAAGATATGTTAAAGGGCAGCTAGGTGGTGCAGTGAATAGAGCACTGGTCCTGGAGTCAGGAGGACCTGAGTTCAAATTCAGACTCAGATACTTAACACAAAAACTAGCCGTGTGACCTTGGGAAAGTCACAACCCCAATTACCCTCCAAAAAGAAAAAAAAAGATAACATTAAAGTAAAAGCTAAACTATGGGATTTAGGAGGGCAAGGATGTGCCTTCTTAATTAAATGTGGCATATCACTTGGAACCTAATCCAGTGTTCTGCACATGGTTGGTTGGTTGGTTGGTTGGTTGGCTGGTTGGTTGGATGTTTTCCTTCATCCTCTAAAAAGGACCAAAATGACACTACTGTGTTGGAGTCGATGTATAGTATGTTCGAGTGTGACTGATCAGACCAATATGAGCTCAGAAGGCTCTACTAGAGGCCAAGCACAAATAGTCCATGTGAACATTAGGAGTGGGAATGTCTCTAAATTTGCACATCTCATATTTCTTTTGAGCTATTGCAATTCTGCTTTGCTCATAGAGTATAGCACTTTCTTTGATCCATGCCAGGCAGTTTTGGGCCAGTGTCTCCCATGTCTCACAACTGGTTCCAGATTTCATCAGAGACCTTGAGAGTGCCCTTGTTCTTTTGACCTCTGTGTGAGTTTTTGCTCCATGTGAGTTCCCCATAAAATAACCTTTTAGGCAAACATATGTGGTATTCAACCACCAGCAAGGCGATCTTCAGAATCTTCCTAAGACAATTCAAATGGACGTGATTCAGTTTCCTGGCACAGCACTGGTAGACTTTTCAGGTTTCACAGGCATACAACAATGAGTTCAACACAATGGCTCTGTAGACCTTCAGTTTCATAGGCAGTCTTAATACCTCTTCTCTCCCACGTCTTCTTTTGGAACCTCCCAAACACTGAGCTAGCTCTGGCAGTGCATGTGTCAACCTCATTATCTGTGTGTACATCCATGGAAAGTATACTGCCAAGGTAAGTTGAACTTATCCACAGCATTCAAAACTTCTCCGTTTTCTTTATATATATATTTGCTTTTTGGAGGGCAATTGGGATTAAGTGACTTGCCCAAGGTCACACAGCTAGTGAGTGTTAAGTGTCTGAGGCTGGATTTGAACTCAGGTCCTCCTGACTCCAGGGCCAGTGCTCTATTCACTGTGCCACCTAGCCACCCTGACTTCTCCATTTTCTATAACCAGTAGTTCCACATATGGATGGTGTGGTGCTGGCTGGTAGAAAACCTGTATTTTCTTGGTGTTAATTATTAGACCAAAATTAGCACAAGCAGCAGAGAATTGATCATACTCTGCTGCATCTCAGCTTCAGAGGCTGCATTGCGTGCACAGTCATCTGTGAACAAAAAAAAATCATGCATTACCTCTTTCTCCACTTTAGTGTTGCCTTATAGCCTTTTCAAGTTAAATAATTTACCATCACTGTAGTTGCTGATCTTGATGCCATCTTTGTGCTCATTGAAGGATCTGACAACATTGCTGAAAACATCATGCTAAAAAGCATGGGATTGGGGCAGCTAGGTGGTGTAGTGAATAGAGCACCAGCCCTGGAGTCAGGAGGACCTGAGTTCAAATCCGGCCTCAGACACTTAACACTTACGGGACCTTGAGTAAGTCACTTAATCCCAATTACCCTGCCCTCCACCCTCCAAAACAATAAAAAGCAAAAAAAAAAAAAAGCATGGGAGCAAGCATATAGCCTTGTTCCACTCCACTGATGACTAGGAAAGCTTAAGAGCACCATCCGTTATCCAGAAACAATATCAGCATGAAACTGATATACAATTAATGAACTTCTTCAGGCATCCAAATTTTGTCCTATTTTTCCACAAGCCCTCCTAACTGACAGTATCAAAGGCCTTGGTCAGATTGACCAACGTTGTGTACAGACCTCTGTTCTACTCCTGGCATTTCTCCTGGAGTTGTTAGGCAGCAAACACCACATCAGCCATTCCTGGGCCCTTTCTGAAGCCAAACTGGCTCTCAGGTAGATGACCATCTTCCAGGCCAAGGATCAGCTTTCACAAGCATGGTAGGACTCTGGCAAGAGTCTTGCCAGCAATGACTAAGAGAGAGACCCCTCCTATGAAAATCACAGGACTTTGCCACATGGAAGAAGCCCAATGGCATTCAAAATCTCTTCTTCAGTTCGAGGTTTAGCTAGAGAGGGATTGACTTCAACCCAAGGTATATTGTCAGTGGCTTCAGCATTGACTGATAATGGTCTGTTGAGAATACTATGGAAGCATTCAGCCTATCACTCCAGGATCAAGTCCTTATCATTAATCAATGTGGCTCCATCAACATAGGCTTATAAGTAGCTTTACGAACATCATAAAAGTACTTTGGATTGTTATTTTCAGCATAAAACTGAATTTCATCTTCCTTCTTACTGAACCAAGAATCCTACATTTCTCTAAGCTTCATTTGCACTTTATTTTTGATGGAGTTAAACACTGTCTTCTGAGGAGAATGAACTATCCTGCTGATAAACCCAATGTAGTTCTTTTTCATATATTAGCTTCTGAATTTCCCCATCATTTTCATCAAATCGATCTTGATGTTTGTGAGTGTTCTGAGCCAGACGAATATAGTATAGAATATACATGTGAAGACAGTATAGAATGAATGTAGTGCTGTACACCCAATCTCTGCTCTACTGTTGCCAGCTGTCTTGACTCAACTCTCCTTCCAAGTTAGCAACAAACTGTTCCTGCTCAGAGAAGTGTCTTAATCTGTTGACATTAATTCTTCTGGTAATCATTTTGCCTTGGTGCTACTGCTTTTATTGAATGTGAATATTTAACTTGGAGAGGATAAGTCTATGATCAGTCTAGCACTCAGCCCCACACATTGCCTTCAGCACTCTCATATCCTGTCTGCCTCTTCTCCTTACAATGACACACTCTATTAAATGTCAATGTTTACTTGGAGGGTGTATTCATCAAGTTTTATTGCATTTGGGTAAATGGAAGACAGTGTTGGTGCTAAGAAGGCATGAGATACACAAGTCTTCAGTAGTAAGTGACCACTGACGTTGCTGTTTCTAACTTCATTCTTCCCAAAGACTCCTTTCCCATGTCTGGTAGTCTGTGCCTCTTCTTGTATTAAAGTCACCCAGAATTATAAGCTTGTCTCCTTTCTGCACGTTGATGGTGAGGGTTTCCAGGTATTCATAAAATTTTTCTTTGACCTTATCAGGGTTCATTATGGTGGGAGCATAGGCACTGATGATGGTGTAGTGGTGTTTTCCTGCAAGTGGCAATCACGTTGTTTTAAGCCTGCTGTTCATTCCTTTTAGGGAGAAGACAAGCTTGTTGACTAGATTAGTTTCCATTGCAAAATGTATACCAGCTTCACAGTGCCCCCCTTCACTACAGCCACTCTAGAAAAATGTGTATCCAGCTTTGACTTCAGTTAGAGCTGGCCTTCCATTTGCTAGCCTTGTTTCACTTGGGGCTGCTATTTGGATATGACACCTGCTGAATTCTTTCACAACAAGAGATGTTCATCTTTCAGATATACTGATTTCATGTTGTCCATAAGTGTATGCACATTCCATGTAGTGACATTGAGTGGAATCATCTTTGCAGAAGTTTTTATACATTGTTTTGTACAATGGAGGGTCTCCATCTGCCTTAGTAAGCAGACCAGGCTTGGATAAAGCAGACAATTTTTAGGGTACCTTTTCTAGCCCCTTTCTCACGACAGGAGGTGAGCAGCTCAGTTCTTAAAAGGCTGCTCAGACACCCAGGGGGCTGCCAAATCCTACTATTGCTTCCAGTGAGAAGACGATCCTACGATCTGGGTCATCTGGGTGCAGGTGTGACTACAGCTCCCAGTACATCTGCACCTGCTGCTTCATCACTTGCCTGTCATCACGGGACTTTGTGATATATAAATATGGTAAAATGGTATGGGGTTCAAGCATAAATGATATTTAAGTGAGGCAAAGTTGCATGAAGTTGTTGGCCTCACTCTCTCTTCCAGAGCCATCAAAGTCCAGTGGCAAGATAAAAGTCAAGACAACTGGATGTGGCCCAGGATGCAGTGGATGACCTTGGTGTCTTCAATGTCTAACCAAGCTCTAAGCACTCCATAGCACATGCTTCCGTCACCGTCATGGCTGTCGGAACAAATTGTTCCCATCTGCCCATTCCACCTGAGGATATCTTCACATGCTTGGAGTAGACACCCTCCTAACGCACTGAAGGGTCTGAGACCCCACAGTTACCCTCAGCCTGGTTTAGCTGGTCTGTTGAAAGGGTTTATCGAGGTGTGGTCACTGTACATGCTAAGGCTTCTTGGATCCACAGGTGAGAGTTGGGTGAATCAGGTGGACGCCAAAGATGGAAAACAGCTCTGAAAAGAGCTTGACAAGCTCTCATATCAGAAGCACTAGACTTCCCAGAACACCCCCTACACCCTTCTGCATACAGTAGGCATTTAATGTTTGTTGAAGTTCATTGAAAAATAGAACATGATGAAATCGAGATAATATTGGAAATATTTCATTCCACATTATTTTATACCTTTCTCTGCATAAATACTTAATTACCAGGGGAAAGTCTAGCTTCTGTGCAATATCACAGTTGATAGTAGACATGGTGGGATACGTCATAGAGTCTAGCTTTGGGAGAGACAAACTAATCCAACACTCTCATTTTATAGGTAGGGAAATGGAGACCTAGGAAACTTGAGTAACTAAACAGAATTCATAATGGTAGTAATAGAACTAGGATTTCAACCTAAGTTCTTTGATTTTAACTATAAAATGCTTTCTACTACATCACACTCTCATTCTTATCTCATATGTGGATGGTGATAGCTCTTTATTTGATAAAGCAAATAGGTAGTGCCACAGGGCACAGAGTTCTGGGTATAGAATCAAGGAGACCTGAATTCAAATCCAGCCTCAGACACTTAATAACTGTGTGATCCTGGGCTAGTCACTTAGCCTAGTCCCTGTGTGCCTCAATTTCTTCAACTGTAAAATGGGATAATTTTACCAGGGTTGTTGTGAGCTGATATATTTGTAAAATGCTTAGCTTAGCAGTTCCTGGTACACAGTAGGTACTTAATAAATATTTATTTTCTTCTTTTCTGAATTTTAGGCACCTTTGAACTTGAGGCTCAGGTTATTTAGTGTTCCTGATCCCCACTATGGCCCTCACTCCAGCACTGCAGTACCACCAGGCCTAAGGTGATGGCCCCAATTTGATTTCCTTATGGACAGCTCTGATAGGATCACTATTTTGGATGAATCCTCATGGCCTGGACTACCCAGGACCATAACTCCTTGTCTTGGGGTGGATAACTTTATTTGGTTTTACCATGAAGTCAGTTGCTGGCTAATCTCTACTCCTTCCCCTAAAGAACAGCAGTACTTTTAAATAATTAAGTTTCCTGAGGACATTAAGCTTGAATACTACAGGATGCATCTAAAACCCTAGAATAGCTAGGTGGGGCTGTAATGTACAGTGCAGGGCCTGGAGTCAGGAAAACTCCTCTTCCTGAGTTCAAATCTGACCTCAGAAACGTACTAGCTGTGTGACCCTGGGCAAGTCACTTAACACTGTTTACCTCAGTTTCCTCGTCTATAAAATGAGTTGTAGAAGGAAATAGCAAAACATTCTTGTGTCTTTGCCAAGATAACAACACATTGGGTACTGCACTATGTGCTAGAGATACAAAGACAAAAAGAAAATTTCTTGTCCTCAAGAAGCTTACATTCTAGAGGAAAAAATAGGTACACAAATAGCATATTTACAAAATAAATACCAGGTGATGATGGAAAGGGGAAGCAGTAGGTGTTTAAGGTTCAGGAAGGCAGGGCTATGATGATCAAATAAGATTATGTGTGCAACAAGCTTTGTAATCATAAAGTAATATAGAAATGCAAATTCATATAGTTCAGTGGCAGAGGAAATAGAGCACTGGGCGTGTAGTCAGGAAGATCCGAGTTAAAAATCAGCTTCAGACTAGTGTGTGACCCTGGGTAAGTCATTTAACCTCTATTTGCCTGTTTGCTCAACTGCAAAATGAGAATAATAACAGCATCTGTCCCTGGCACATAGTAAATGCTATATAAAAGTTAGCTATTATTTAAAAGAAGTCTATTTCTATGTTCCACTTACAGAGTCAATGAAGGAAAGAGAAGAAATAATCTTCCCTACATCCATTCTAGTACCTAATACTTTATTAAGTAAATCATCAGAGGTTCAGGGTCAGGTAAAGTCTGCATCTTCATTGAGGAGACCCACTCATTGTCTTTCCTCTCCTCCTATCCTCAGCATTTCTGTTCACTGCCCTGTCAATCCATCTCCATATTTTTCTCTAACTGGACTCCAACAGATCTCTGTCTGATTTCCCAGAATCTGGGAAACTGAAACCTTGTACCCATGATTGCCCAAAAGAGTGTATGTGGTGAGGGGAGAAGTGGTCTTTTTATTCCTGTGTTACAGACAGAATGGCCCCTCCCACCCTTCTCTATGCAGTAGTTTTGCTATACATAATGTCTCTCTAGCATGCCTATGGTGGTCTCCCATAGTGCCTGTCTAGTCTCTTGGTTTTAAATGTTCCATTTATCTTGGTAATTAACATCCTTTTGGCAATTACTTTTACAGGTAACCCTCCAATCTACTGGTCAGGGGCACTTTCCACGTAGCTGGGCGTGTGATCTGGACCCTTGCTATAGTACATATGCTCTGGCCTGATGTTGATGTACGTTCACATCGTTGACATGATGCTACAGCTCTTGGTTGGTCACCACAGAAGAGGATACATTGAAGATGATTGACCACAGAAACAGGAAGAGCTACTCAGTGGGTTATAAGAGGAGCTGCTGAGGAGGAACAGGTAGTTCTCTCTTTTGGAATTCTTCCAGGATTTTCTCTGTTGAACTTTCAGCAATAGTGGAGAAGGATCTTTGGTCACTGGTCTGGGTTCTTAGTAGAAAACAGAAAGGAGAAGAAGTTGATTGGTATTCAGACTTTCCTAGACAAGCACATGTTCTCTTTGCCGTTTCCTTTTAGCTATTGGGGGGGGGAGGGAGAGAAACATCCCCCTCTCCACTTGATATATATGAGAGGAGAAGGAGAAGAAGAAGAAGACAACGACGGAGAAGAATTTTTCACCATCAGTGCCCCAAGTCTAGAAATCAACAGAGAAGAAGATGAAGAAGAAGAAAATAGGAGAGAGAGGAAGAACGAGAGGAGGGGGAGGAAGAGGGGAGAGAAAAAGGGAGGGGGTGGCAGGTGAAGGGAGAAGGGGAGGGAGAGAGAGAGGAGAGAGAGAAAAATATGATGGGGGGAAGGAAGAGGGGAGGGAGAGGCAGAAATATAAAAACAGAGATTGAGATTCTCCAAACTCTTGAATCAATTACCAATTACACAACCCCAGCACTGGTGATCAAACAGGAATTGTTTCTTCATCACCACAAAGCACATGTCCTTTAGCAAGGGGGAAGATCACATGTCCTACAGAGAGAGATCAGAACACATGCCCAGATCCATGGGAGGTGCTTTAGTCTGGCAGAACAAGAGGTTAGCTTGCCTAAACAGGTGTTATACCTCCTCCCTGTATTTGGCCTTCTTTAAGGACTGTGGTATACCCAGGCTAAGAGAAACCTCTTACAGGATTGTACTTAATTATACATTAAGTACTCATGGGTACTTAATGAATGGGAAGTCAAAAACCCACGACAAATTGGGGTTGTTGCTGCTAGTGGAGAGAGAGCCATTCTTCCTTCTGGGTCATGCTGGATCCTCTCATCTTTATCTCTTACCTTTATGTACCAAGGGGCAAGAGGAGCTCAGCAGGAGGCCTTACTTCACGGGGATGGGAGGAGATAAGAGAGGAGACCTACTTCTGGTAAGTCTATACTGGTACAAGGCTGCTTCTGGCTAGTGAGAAAGACACCAAAGTAAACAGACTGTGTTAGGGTTCAGGTTCCCTCATCAGAGACAGCTGAGTTATGGATGGTGGTCCCATCTGGGATCTGCAGAACAGCAGCTGCTGTGGTTTGAAAGAGAAATCTTGCCCAAGACAACAAACACATCAATAACTGGGATGGAGGTTGGGGATGTCTGAGGGAAAGATCTGAGACCCAAGGATTAAACTGAGCAGTGTCGAGTAAAGCTGCTTCCTCTGCAAAGATCGTAATTTAGAACTGGAAGGCACATTAGAGGCCAAGTAGTTAACACCCCTCATTTTACAGATGAGGAAACAGACCCAGGGAGGTCAATTACTCCATATCACACAGGGAGACTATGGGCATACAGAAAAATATTTAACAACTGACTGGAGGGGGGAGGGGGAATGTACACATGACACATTTTTAAGCTTACTCAGCATTTATTAAATTTTTTTCTCCATCAGTGCCCCAAGTCTAGAAATCAATAGCACAATCAAGCCCTGATTTGTGGTATTTGCTCATTTCTGAGTAGCAAATACTCATACCAAAAATTTAATAATCAGCTCAAGAGAGCCCTTTCCCCCCACTTAATAGTATTTTATTTTTTCCAATTACATGTAAAGATTTCAACGTTCACTTTTATAAGATTTTGAATTCCAAATTATTTTTCTCCCTCCCCCATCTCCAAGACGGCATGCAGTCTGATATAGGCCATATATGTATAATCATATTAAACATATTTCCACATTAATCATGTTGTGAAAAAAGAATTAGAACAAAAAGAAAAAAAAACATGAAAAAGAAAAAACAGAAAGAAAATGTGTGCTTTGATCTGCATTCAAACTCCATAGTTCTTTCTCTGGATGTGGATAGCATTTTCCATCATAAGTCTTTTGGAATTGTCTTGGATCATTGTATTGCTAAGAAGAGTTAAGTCTAACATAATTAGTCATCGAACAATGTTGCTATTACTGTGTATGATGTTCTCCTGGTTTTGCTCACTTCACTTTGTATCAGTTCATGTAAGTCTGTCCAGGTTTTTCTGAAATCTGCCTGCTTCTCATTTCTTATAGCACAATAGTATTCCATTACATTCATATACCACAACTAGTTGAGCCATTCTCCAATTGATAGGCATCCTCTCAATTTCCAGTTCTTTGCCACCACAAAAAGAGTTGCTGTAAATATTTTTGTACCCTTTTTTGTGCTCTCTTTGGGATACAGACATAGTAGTGGTATTGTAGGATCAAAGGGTATGCACAGTTTTATAGCTCTTTGGGCATAGTTCCAAATTGCTCTCTAGAATGTTTGGTTCAAGTTCACAACTCCACCAACAATGCATTAGTGTTCCAATTTTCCCATGTCTTCTCCAATATTTATCATTTTCTTTTTTTGTCATATTATATGCCAATCTGATAGGTGTGAGGTGGTATATCGGAGTTGTTTTAATTTGCATTTCTCTAATCAATAATGCTTTAGAGCATTTTTCCTATCCTTTGACCATTTATCAATTGGAGAATGACTTGTATACTTATAAATTTGACTCAGTTTCCAGAGAACACTTTTGAACTGGCTTCAGCACATCTCTGGTCAAATCCAAATTCTAAGCCAAATCTTTCTACCTCAAATATGGTGTTCTTTCCACAGCAACACGTTGCCTCTGAAGGGAAAGGAGAAATGAGCGATGTCCTGCTAAAATAGTAGCAGATGTGCATTTCTATGTTAGCCATGTATCCATTATCCAGCAGTTTTTATTGGAAGTCTGCCCCTGCGCTTGGGTGTTGACATGAACACCTAAGTTCAATTGCATAGAAGAAAGGGAAATGACTGGTTTTTATGATATCAAGCCACTGTGTAGGGTTTCCCAAGTTGACACACCATGGCTGTCTTTACATTTCTACTCCCCTAAAAAGCAGGTGACCCTGAAGAACTCCTGGGGCAACCCACTCCCAAACCAATGGGAATAGATTTGAGTGTAACTGCTTGTGTGTGTGTGTGTGTGTGTGTGTGTGTGTGTGTGTGTGTGTGTGTGTAAGACAGAGAATTTGAAGAGTCATGGTCTCCATCTTCTTCTACCAGTCATATGTACAGACTATTCTCTAGTCACCACTATTTTCTCTGTCTCCAGTATGTTCCTCTCTGGTCATTTTTCCATAGCAGTTATAATAGACCTTCTCTCACCTTAATATCTTATTTCCTAACATTTTCTCTAGTTTTCAACATATCATCAGTCTCTGACTCCATCTATCCTTTCATTCCTGCAGTCCCAGAGGAATAAGCTATCCCTCTTCCTCTCTTAAAGTGAACTCCATTTGCCTCAGGATCAAATCTCTTCCCATATCCTAAGGGACTTTTCCTACATTTCCAACCCTCATACTCCATCTCAGTTAGCTTCAATTTCTGCCTCTCCACTGTCTCAATGGGTTCTTATATCTCACCATCAGCTCTGAACTTCTCTCCAAGAGCTCTCTTCTCAGAAAAAGGATGGATCTCTGAACTTTCCCTGGGGTTGCTACACAGGTAACCCCCAAGCTTGTCAAAGTCCAGGGAATCCCTGCCTTTCTAGCCAGGAGAACAAGTTCAGGAACTCTTCACTTAAAAAAAATCTTTTTATTTTTTTTTAGTAGACATTTATTTTCTCTCTCTCCCACCTCTCACCCCCACACCCAAATGAGAAAGAAAAACAAAATCCTTCTAACAAAAATGCAATAAAACAAATTCTTTCATTGGCTGTGTCATTGGATTTGTCTCATTCTGTATCTTGAGTCAGTCACCTCTCCATCAAGAGGTGGCCAGCATGTTTCATCATCAGTGTTCTGGAATAATAGTTGGTTATTGCATTGATCAAAAAGGAACTCTCTTGTTTATTTTCATGGATATAAGAGCACATATATATGGCTCCCATGGAATTCTAGAGAGGAAGGCTGCCTCTCCCACCTAGCTCTGCTAATCTGTTCTGCCTCCAAAAGGGGAAAATGGCCAAAGGAGAAAAAGATCAGCTCTGCCATTAAAGGCTGTCTTTTACAAACACTCCCAGGTGCAAAGGGTGGCTCCTTTTATGAGTCCCTAGTCCACTGTTCCCCTATATAAATCTATGGTCCAAATGCTCATCAAGTGAAATTCGTCATTCTTTCCCAGAACTGGAGGGAAGGGGAATACAAAATAATGAAATAAATTTACACAAAAGTACTATGAGAAGTATAAAGTATTATACAAAGGCAAACCAGATAATGGGGCAGCTAGGTGGTGCAGTGGAGAGTGCCAGGCCTAGAGTCAGGAAGACTCTCATCTTCCTGAGTTAAAATCTGGCCTCAGACATTTACCATGATCCTGGACAAGTCATTTAACCCTCTTTGCCTCAGTTTCCTCATCTGTAAAATGAACTGGCAAAGGAAATGACAAACCACTTCAGTATCTTTGCCAAGAAAACCCCAAAAGGGGTCACAAAGAGCCAGACTGAACAACAACAAAACAAAGCCAGGTAATTATAATAATTGACATTTACAGAGCAATTTATGCTTGTAAAAAGCTTTATATATGTTGTTTTACTTGAGTCTCCCAACAATCCTATTACTATCCTCATTTTACAGATGAGGAAACTGAGGCTGGGATAGGTTCAATGACTTGTCCAGTGTCATATAGCTATAAATGCCTGAGGCAGGATTTGAACTCAGGTCTTCCTGGCTGAGAGCCCCATGCTCTAGTCACAATAATGCCGTGCTTATAGCCAAGAGAAGGAGCAGGGTGAAGGGTAGGTATAAGGGAATGGGAAGAGCATTTAACTGGGGTCCAAAAGCTTAGATTCAAACTCGTCATCTAGCTTGAGTGACCTTGGGCACATGCCCCTACTGGACCTCAGTTTCTTTAAGTGTAAAATCAGGAGGCTGGATTTGATTATTTCTATATTTTATTTTGGCTCTTTATCCCATCATCCCAAGACTAAAATCACCAACTCATAGAGTGAATAGGAATAAATCCAAGGCTGACTAGAAGTCCCAAGAGCAAGGACCATCTACTAAGCAGTCAAGTTACAGATGCCCAAAGGCAGTATCCTTCCCCTACTTGCCTCTCTTTTCAGACTGAATGTACAGAGAGGAGCAGATTATCACTTTGCCTCTGGTTCCTGATCCTCCCTACTTCCTCCCCACTTCCTCTACTTGATTCTTTCTCTAGCCTTGTTACTTGTCCCAGACATTCTCCCATCCTGCCTGCAATTCACCCTTCCTTTCCCCCATCCCTACACTTTATCCTTGATTTTGCATCCTCTCTGCAAGAACAAAAGCAAGCAGACACGTTGTAAAGAATGCATTTTCCCATAGTTTCCACTAGGATCTCAGAGATTCATTTCAGTTGTTGGTGAAAAATCCCAGCCAAGAGTTTCCCTGGGACCATAAGCCGAGAAGGCTTTTCTTTAGAATGATTCATGGTGTGCAGGGGGCTGAAGAAATCCAGGCAGAAAGACCGGTTAGCTCCTGGCTGCCCTAGGAAAAGAGTCCAGTGATGAGTCAGTTGCCCTCTGGTCAGTTACTTGTGCAAGGGTGTTTTCTGCCTCCAGGTATAGTTCTCACCATCCTAAGCCCATCTACTATAAATTCCACTTGAAACTTTTCCCCTATGTACTTGCGTTTGTAGAGGGCAGTTGCCCTGAATGAGCCCTCTAGTGTCAAAGATGAGGCACTACATATATTTCAGAAAATAGGTAACCTCTATCCAGCACTTTCATGAGATCATAGGTTTTTGAGGAATAGCCACTTTTACATAGTGACTTAAGGTTGTCCCCACAACCCTGTAAGGTAAATCATTGAAGTATCATTAACCTTATTTTTGCAGATGAGGGAACTGAGGACAGTACAGCACTAGAGAAGAGAGTTTTGGATTTGGGGTCCAAGGACCTGGATTTGAATCCTCATTCTGTTTCACAACTTACCTTGGGCAAGTCAATTAACTTCTCTAGACCTCAGTTATTTCCTTGTAAAATGATGGGGTTGTATGAAATGACTTCTAGGATCCTTTCTAGTTCTGTTATGACCATGACTTGCCCAGGGTCACAAAACCAATAAGTACTAAAGCTAGAGTTTGAACCACAGAAGATCATGCATTCCAAGTCGGTAGGGTCCTCGAGATAATCAAGTTCAACTCCTTTATTTTACAGGTGAGGAAACAGAGGTTAAGTAATGGCCCAGGGTCACGCAGTTATACTACGTTCCTGAATCTGAACCCAATTATTCTTTTTTGGGGGGTTGGGGTGGGGAGGAGGCAATTGGGGTGAGGAGGAGGCAATTGGAGTTAAGTGATTGCCCAGGGTCATACCAATGGTAAGTGTCTGAAGTGGAATTTGAACTCAGGTCCTCCTAACTCCAGGGTCATAGCTGCTCCCTAACCCAAGCATTCTTGACTCTAAGTCCAGTGATCTTTCTCCTACCCAGGTGTTAATTCTCTACACCCAGGCCTCTTTCCACCATACCCTGCTGCTTTTCTCACTGAAATATGATCTCTGGATAGACCATCTTCTTATGTCTCTCTGGAGTGACAAACCCTTGTGGCAATGCCATACTTTGAGCAACCCTCAGGCTGTTCCCTGAGGCAGGATACAGGTTCATTAACTTCCCTTGGATCAGGTTGTTACCCTGCAGAATCCATCACTCCTTCCTGGCACTGTCCAAACTTTGACACCTAGGGGATTTAGCAAAAATCTCAAATTCCTCTTTATGTGTAACTCTTGCTCCAACTACACACAAAGAAAGAAGTCACATATGCAAATTGGTCTCCAGAATAGCTCTGGGTATCCCATAATTCGACAAGATAAATATGCAAATTCATGGCTCTGGGTTACATGTATATATTAATTTCCTTCTCTATTCCCTTGTACTTGGGAATGCAGGGGGAGGTGTTTGATGGAGAACTGCAACTTGGTTGAATTTATACCAAAACAAACACTGAAAGGTGAAAAATAGTAATCAACAGATCTATCTACATTAGGGGTAGGGAGTCTTCCATCTAATCTAGTCTTTGGCTTAATTTCATTTGGTCCTCCCTGATTTTGCTGCGATCACTACCACTGCAGTCCAGAGAATAATTTGTTGAGTTGCTCAGATGGTTATATTATTCAAATAAGAACCTCTGAAAGTTTCAGAATGATGGTAAATTAAATCAGTTGTGTTTCAGAGGGAGAAACCTCAATCTTAATGAAACTCACAGCTTTATTGAGCAAAGAAGTAAAACCTTTGAAGAGTAGTTTTACCTTGCCTCGTGGTCACCTCAGAATCAGTCTTTCTTTTCCTCATTCTTCTATTGAATATGTATCAGTCACTTTGATGTGTTGGGGATATAAAGTCCTTGCTCTCAAAGAATTCACAGTTTAGTGAGGAAGATTACATACACACAATTATGTACAAAGAAAATATAGACCCTTAATGCACAGTATTTAATGTTTAGGCTTTCTTGAAATGATGTTATTGCTATTTGTTTTTAATCTTCTATGTTCTGCTGTGCACATGGCATGTTTTTTTTCTTAGTTTATATTTAAGTTTATAATGTTTCTTTTTCCCTTATTATTTATTTAAGTTTTAGTATTTATCTAAAATTAAAAAAAATTTTTTTAAAGAAAATATGGACAAGATAAACTAGGAGTAGTCTCAGAGGGAAGGCACTAAGATGCACAAAGATGTGTAGCTTACTAATACTAATACACTATTGGTGATGCTCTGAATTAGTCCAACCATTCTCAAAACAGTTTGGAATTAGGGAAAAGTTACTTAATTGTCCATTGTCTTTGACCCAACAATCTCTCTATATAGTAACTGGTTATTAACAGAGATCCCTGATGTAACAAAATATTCACAGTATCACCCTGTGGGAGCAGAAAACTAGAATCAAACTGGGTAGATATCTGCTGGGGAATGACTGAACAAGCAGAATTATGGGAACCAAATAGAATATTATTATTAGACATTAAGAAATTATGGAGATTGTATGACGCTATGGAGGGGGCGGAGAAGGGAAAGGAGGGGGAGAAAATTTGAAACTCAAAGAACTGGGGAACTGAATCTTGTAAATTCAAAGTAAACAAACAAATTAATAAAGAGAAAAAATAAAATAGTAATAAAATAAAAAATACATGAAAAAAGAAATTATGGGTATGAGGAATTCAGAGAAACATGAGAAGATTTGCACGATTAAGTGATACAAAGAAAAGAAATGAAAACAGGGGTGGCTAGGTGGTGCAGTGAATAGAGCACTGGCCCTGGTGTTAGGAGGACCTGAGTTCAAATGTAGCCTCAGACACTTAACACTTACTAGCCATGTGACCTTGGGCAAGTCACATAACCCCAATTGCCCCTCCAAAAAAGAAAAAAGGAAGGAGAACAAAGCAAATAACAGACACAATGACTACAATAAAGTAAATGAAAACAAGACTGAAAAGCAGCTGAACTCAGATTCTTTGCAACTAACAATTTTGGTTCTGGACATCAAATGAGGAAACATTTCTCCTCATAGTAGAGAGTAAATGGAATACTATGGTTGCAGAATGTCATATACATTGTCAGTGAGATTGTCTTTGTCATTTGGTTTTCTTCCACTCATTTCTTTATCACAAGCTCAATGGGGGATCAGAGTGTAGTAGGGAGGTTATATGCCAAGAAATGATTATGAAAAAAAAAAAGGTATCAATAAAATAAGAAAATCATTGCTTACTTTAAAAAATTATAATTGTTGTATTTTTAATTTACAAAATAAAACAAGCATTTCTCTAACATTGTAGAATAATTAAAAGAAGATTTCCCATGAAACTATACATCTATTGTGCATAACTTGCTATTCCTTTTGAATATATTACAAATTTATCATGTAAATTTCTTTTTTTGTTGTTTTTTTCCTTCCCTCCCCCCACCCTATAGAAAAGAATACACATTTTTCTCAGTAGTTCAGGGTAACTTTACAAAGATGGACCATATATTAGGACATAAAAATTTTATAGTTAAAAGCAGAAAAGCAGAAATATTAAAAGTATTTTTTCAGATCACAATGCAATAAAAATTATATTTAATAAGGGACCACAGAAACATAGATTAAAAACTAATAGGACATTAAACAAACCCAATCTTTTTTTTAAGTTTTTATTTAAAGTTTTGAGTTCTAAATTCTCTCCCTGCCTCTCCTCCCCCATCCCTGCAACAATAAGCAATCAGATATGGGTTATAAGTGTGCAATTATGTAAAACATTTCCACATTAGTCATTCTGTACAAGAAGACTTGAATAAAAGAAAAAATGAAAGGACATGAAAAATAGCATGCTTCAGTCTATATTCAAACAATCTCAATTCTTTCTCTGAAGATGCATAGTATGTGTCATCATTAGTCCTCTAGGATTGTCTTGGATCATTATATTGATGTGAATAATTAAGTTATTCACAGTTCTTTATTGAACAATATTGCTATTACTGTGTACAATATCTTCATAGTTCTATTCACTTCTCTATGCATCAATTTATGTGAAGTCTTTCCAGGTTTTTCTGAAATCATCCTGCTTGTCATTTCTTATAGCACAATAATATTCCATTATAATCATTACATACAAACATTACAATGTTTAGCCATTCCCCAATTGAAGGGTATCCCTTGGATTTCTGATTCTTAGCCACCACAAAAAAGAGCTGCTTTAAATATTTTTGTACAAATAAGTCCTTTTTAAGGATCTCTTTGGCATATAGACCTACCAGTGGTATTGCTGGATCAAAGGGTAAGCACAGTTTTGTAGCCCTTTGGGCATAGTTCCTAATTACTCTCCAGAATGGTTGGATAAGTTCACAACTCTACCAAGAATGCATAATGTCCCAATTTTCCCACATCCCCTCCAGTATCCAATATTTTTCTCTTTTGTCATATTAGCCAATCTGACAGGTATGAGGTCAGAAAAACAGCCTAATATCAAAAAATGAGTGAGTTACTTCTATATTTAACTATAGTAGGTGTGCCCAGTTATTTTCCTCATTGCACTCACTGATGAAGACTTTGTTATATCATTGATGATGTCTCTTCCTACAGGGTTTGGGAGTCTCATTCCACTCTCCCCTCCACTGGTAAGGACTTTGTTCTGGCATTAATGATATCTCCTTCATAGGGTCTGAGTTCTTTGCCTTGTCTTGGGTTTCCCTATTGGTGAAGAATGATTGATTGACTCATAGCTAGTTAATGCATCAGGGATACATGTTTGGGAATGGACTTTAAAAGGAAAGGCTACAAAGGAAATTCTGATCTAGAAGGTCAAATAGAAAGAGATCAATTGAACATACATGTATTTTCCTGGAGGGATGCCCTTGTAGTCATACAGTCCTTCCAGGGAGCCATGTAGGAGAGAAGTTTTTGGACCCATTAGAGGATTGGGGAGAGGGGATCCAAAAATTTTTGGATCCAGTTTCTGGACCTAGTAGAGGATTTTCTGGATCATGCCAAGTTCTTGAACCAAGTTCAGGAGTTCTTGGAAATTATGGGATTTGGATCTAGGAGAGAAGGATATCAGCAAGGGGAAAAAATATGTTCAAGCAAACCTAGACATTGCCTTTCATTGTTATGTGATTTACATGGGTTGTGCAGGTTCCAGGAAAGGGGATGGGGGGGAGGGAACATCTCTTTAGTAAATCTAATACTTTTATTTTCCAGGGTCCATCCAGGGCAGTACTATAGATCTAGAGGTCCCTGGAGAGTAAGACTCAAGGGAATGGGAAGAATTGTCTTGACTGTTTATGGACTCAGGTATAATTCTTTTGCATTAATTTCCAGGTCATGTAAAACCTGACCCTCAGTCAATGTTTTATTAACCGAAACATCTACAAAGGAGCTGAGGACCCTTTATTTTTTTTAAAATTAGTTTTCTTTTTATTGTGAATTTAAATATTATCAACAAATACAAACACTTCAAAAAAACAAGAAAAAGACAGAAGTTTATATAAGGAACTGTGAACTTTTGACATATATAGTATATTCTTAAAGAAACATATGTGGGGGGGGGGGTGACTAGGTGGCACAGTGAAAAGAGGACCTGTCCTGGAGTCAGGAGAACCCGAGTTCAAATACAGCCTCAAACACTTAATTCTTACTAGCTATGTGATCTTGGGCAAATCACTTAAATCCAATTGCCCTGCCTTCCCCTCTCCAAAAAGGAAAAAAAAGAAATACATGTGGGGAAAAAAAGAAATATATATGTATATATAGTTATTATTATAGTGTCATTTAATTTAACAAGCTAGCAATACAATGCTCCATTTTCTGTGTTCCGTTCTACACTTTTGTTTTCTTCTGTGGAAAAAATAATTATATTATAAAATACAGTTATATTATAAAAATAGTTATATTATTAAAAATAATAATATAAAGAACAATTTTGAAGGACGCTTTCTCTTTTCTATGAAGACCTCTAGATACAAATCAAATTCTGATTTTCTTTCTTTTTTTTTTTAAGCAATATTGGGTTTTTTGTTTGGGTTTTTTTGGAGGGGGGAAGGCTGGGTAGTTGGAGTTAAGTGACTTACCCAAGGTCACAAGGCTAGTAAGTGTTAAGTGTCTGAGGCCAGATTTGAACTCAGGTCCTCCTGACTCCAAGGCCAATGCTCTATTCACTGCGCCACCCAGCCACCCCAAAATTCTGATTATCCCAAGAGAAACCCTGGGTATCAGCATGAACCAAAAAGAGAGATTGCATAAGAATCTCCTCAGGTTGACCCTGATGTGTATATACACCTACAGCTTTGTTTCTGGGTCGTAGGTTACATAATAGTTTGTTAAATCAATTCAATTGGACAAGCATTCATTAAATACCTACTGCGTGTACCTCTTGGTCTTACATGTGTTTGTTTGATGAGGTTGGTATAGTGAGGCTTGTTATTTGTAGTCACATCTGATCTTCTCTGACAACCAGCAAGGATCTTTGCATATAGTAACATAATAATACCAATAATAACCAACGCTTATATGATGCTTCAGGGTTTACAAAGCACTTTACACATGTTATTTCATTTGCTCCATAATTAAGCAAATACTCTTGATACCATTATGTAATGGAAGGACACGTCAATGAGGACCATGAGCAGTATTCTGGCCTGCTTTCAGTACAACACTTAGAATCTTGGTGAGCCCTCTTTTGGTCATGCATGACTGAAGGATTAGAGCTGTGTGATGATTGTCAGAGCCAGAAGGACTGGTGATGATACCAGAGTGGAGTCTGAATACAAAAGGATCATCTCCAGCTTCCTTAGTCTTTTTGCACTTTTCTCTTTCTCAGCAACTTTCAAAGAACTTTTGGGCAGGGGAAGGGGCAGCAGCTTCACTTCCTTATCTTCTACCCAGCTTCCACGTGTTGCTGAGCACATGGTACCTGATTCCAAACCATTCTTCCCTTGTGTTAGATGAACGGCCAGACATGGAATGGACAAAGTTGTGACTTTGTGAGCTCTGAATGATCAGAAGAGTCATCTAAGATCCCCAGAGCAACCAGAGTGTCAAGGAGAGGAGTCCACCAGCACCAGTGGCATCCGTAACTTGAGTCTGGAGAGGAGTCAGATGAGAGGCTTACCCAGCTTGGTCTAGCCAAGACTCGAAGATCTACAAGCAGTCAGCCCAGCTAAATGAGATCACTTCAACTCAAAGTGGACTTTGTAGAGAATCCTAAAAGGAAGAAAAGGAATCTCTTTGTCAGTCACTTTGAGCCACCCTCTAGGTCCCACATCTTCTCTACACGTATGCCTGAGTACCTTTGCTGTTTCGTTTTGAGCCCCATGACCATGTATGTGTAAATAGGAAAGTATAAACTCATGGGGGTGGGAGGAGTGGAGAGGATGTTTTTGTAACTTCTGTCTATACTTCTGCACCTTTACAGTGAAAGTTGAATACCTTTGTAAAAGCTAATTGATATTAATTGGTTAATCAAGAGTTCAATAGCTATAATATTAGAAATCCCAGCCACTAGGGTAAGGGTGGGGAACCTGCAGCCTCGAGACCACACGTGGCTCTCTAGGTCCTCAAGTGCAGACCTTTGACTGAATTCAAACTTCACAGAACAAATCTCCTTAATAAAAGGATTTGTTCTGTAAAACTTGGACTCAGTCAAAAGGCTGCACCCAAGGACCTAGATGATAGAACCCTGAGGGAACCCCGATCTGCCATTTTGAGAAGGGGGTTGGTTTGGGTTGGGAGAGTACAACAAATGACTTGGCAGAAGTTAAGTGATTTGCTCCAGTCCAGCAATCAGCAAGTATTAGAGATAGGATTCAAACCCAAGTCTCTGCTGAGTATAAGACCAGCACTCATTATAGTGTGTAGAACCAGCAGAAGATTCCTGAATAACTTCTTGCCTTTCCTACCACCTCAAATAATAAGAATAGAGTTTCTTTTTTCAAAGACCATGCACATGGTCTTTCCCTTTCACTTCTTCTATTACTCTTTCCACAGGGTTTCCCTCCCCCCAGGACTCTCACTCAGTGTGAGCCTTACCCACATCTATAGTCCGTTGTTGACTAAGAGAATCTTGGGTACAAACTATATTCAGGAAGGTAATTACAAGTAAAGGCTCATTATTCACATCAGCTTGTCATAGGTTAACACAATCAGCATGTTAGCAGCTGTCTTCAGTTCTACTTCCTAATACACTCCCCAGGTCAGATGTTTCCTGCAGTTCCAGTTCTCAGGGGAGGGGAAAAAAAATTTCCTTCTTCCCCCTCTCCTTCCTTGCTAGTCTACCCTTACTCCTACCAACCCCCTATCCCTAAGTCCAAAACAGGAGGTATTTTGTTTGGTTCCCTTACACACTGAAAGAGTAAGGTCTTTTGTGTCTGGATTCCCAGTGAGTGCCTTTGTTCCAGGCCTAATTGTTGTCCTCAAAGGCATTAAAGCTATGGGAAAATAAGGGATCGTCCAACTTTTCCTTGATCCAACCACATCTAGAATATTGCATTCTGTTGTGCTCGAGAAGGAAGAGAACTTTCAGAAGGGGGTAAGTAAAATGGTGAAGGGCCTTGGGACCACACTGTATGAAAATTGGCTGATGATGTTTCATCCAGAGAACAGAAGGGAGGTTTGGGGATGGGGGCTGGGGAGAGAAAGATGACTGGCTTCAAGTCTTTGAAGGGCTGTTGGGGGAAATACAGATTTGCCTTGCCCAACTTGGCCCCGAGCATAGAAATAGGAACTGTGTGGGGAAATTACAGTTATGTTTACAAAGGAAAACTCAGACTTAGATCTAACCTAAAGTAAAAGTAGGGGAGTCCTGGGGTCCTCCTCATTGGACTTTGTCAAGGAGGGACTGGAAGAGAGTCTGTAAGGTGTGTTGCAATGGAGATTCTCATTCAGTTGTGGGTGTTAGACAAGATGGCCTCTAAATCTCTTCCAAAATGTAGCTTCTGTGATTCCATGGGATTCTGCGAATTCCCACATGGCAACTTCCTTGCTTTTCTTCCAACACCCCTTATCAAGTTTCTCTTCTTCAGATTCTCTTTTTTTGTCATCTGGAACAAGTGGTGGCTGTTCCCTGCTTTCAAACCTTTTGAAACTGACCATAGAGCTATCTAAATTTAAGCTAAGTTATTTAGGATGTAGTGGATAAAGAGATTGTGAAGAAGACTAGGTTTAAGCCCTGCCTCTGATATATATTGGCTGTGAGACTTTGGACAAATCACTTAACTACTCAGGGTTCTAGGAAATTCTCTGATACTATAAATTGCAGAAAAATTGCCAACCTGCATTGGTAGAGAGTATTTCCTCATCTGGAAATTCCCTATACCAATAGAATAACAGGTTAAGCCCCATCCCTGTTTTTAATATTAAAAATAATGTACTCTCAGTTTGGAGCTGCTACCTTGGAGATCTGACTTACTGGTGCGCCCCGCCCATCACTGCTTAATTTGCAAAAATGTCTGACAAACCAGATATGGCTGAGATTCAGAAATTCAATAAGTCTAAATTGAAGAAGACAGAAACACAAGAGAAAAACCCACTGCCTTCAAAAGAAACAATTGAACGGGAGAAGCAAGCGGGTGAATCGTAATGGAATCTGCTCGGCCAATATGCACTGTACATTCCACAAGCATTGCCTTCTTAATTTGACTTCTTTTAGCTGTTTAACTTTGTAAGATGCAAAGAGGTTGGATAAAGTTTAAATGACTGTGCTGCCCCTTTCAACATCAAAAGAATAAAGAACTACTGACATTGAATTGAATGAAGGCCTCGCCGGCTGCCTCTTTCCATCTGCCTGTCCTGGCTAGTTTGGGTCCTGGCAGCATTAAAAAAAATTTTTTTTAAGAGCTTGCATGTTCGTGAAAAGAAGAACCCGGGTAGGACTACAGTAAATCTAGTTAACAGTAAAATGCAGAGCCGTACCAAGGTCCTGGCAAGCTAGCTGTAAAATGCAGTTAATCAGAGTGCCATTTTTTTTTTGTTCAAATGATTTTAATTATTGGAATGCACAATTTTTTTAATATGCAAATAAAAAGTTTTGAAACCTGAAAAAAAATAATGTACTCTGACTGACTGACCCATACAACAACCTACATCAGTCATGAATCTAATTTCCACATGTTTTCTATGCTCTATTTTTGTAGAACATCTTTTTTTATTCTCATTTTTCTCTTATCCCCATCCTGTCCTTGTGGGCTCAACCTCCTCTGTCCTGTCACTATACCCCTTGGGGTAAAACAAGTCAAGTACCCCTTCCTGGGATTGCTTTCTAGTCATTTCTCATACTTGCACATTAGGTATCTACATTCCTATTCTATTATCGTCTATGTTAAAATAGGCTGCATAATATGGGTATTGTGTCTTTCACGATCCTACTGACTGATTTCCCCCCTCTAACTGCTTTACTGATAATGAACTGCCTTATTCTTAAATGTTGTTTTTCATCCTTGGTTTTCAGAGGACCAGTGAGATCACGGGTGATGGCTAAGTTGTTAATTGGATTTAAAGGAAGCAGAGTTACACAAAGTCATCAGCCAGACTCTCTCTTCCTCAGTCATCAAAGTCCAATGGCAGGACAAAAGTCAAGATGCCTGGAGGTGACCCGGGATGCAGTGGGTAACCTTGGCATCTTCCATGCCTGACCAAGCTCTAAGCACTGCACAGTGCCCGCCTTAGCCTCCTTCATGGCTGTTGGAGCAAATTATTCTCAATCACCTACATGTGTGAGTCCAAGTTTCACAGGTCTCAGTCTTGAGACCTGTCAGTTACCCTCAACCTGAATTAATCCATCTGCTGAGATGGCTTACTGGGGCATAGCTGCTGTACATGCTACACAGCTTCTTGGAGCCGCAGGTGGAGAGTTGGGTGGTAGAGGGACAACAAAGGTGGACAAGCAGCCCTGAAAAGGTCTCAGCAAACCCTCACACCAGAAGTGCTGGTCTTCCCTGAATGCCCCATACACATGGGGTATATGTTCTTTTTTTTATTATTATTTTTGATGGGGGAAGGCAAGGCAATTGGGGTTAAATGACTTTCCCAAAGTCACACAGCTAGTAAGTATGTCAAGTGCCTGAGGTCACATTTGAACTCAGGTCCTCCTGACTCCAGGGCCGGTGCTCTATTCACTGTGCCACCTCGCTGTCATTTGTATGCTCTTATACATGTACATGTTATCATTCCCAATAGAATGTAAACTCAGCCTGGAGATGCCTTTGCCCTTGGGGCCAGCCCCTTCCTCCCATTGGCAAGTTCCTGTCTGCAATGCCCATTTAAAGGAGTGCCTGGGCCAGCCACAGCTTTCCTCTCTCCAAGCTCTGCTCAGGACTCTACAGACTTTTCTGTCTTGTTCCATTTTGGTACCTTCTCTGCTCCCTTTCAACTCCCTTTTATGTGTTGTCTTCCCCCCCTTTAAAATGTAAGCTCCTTAAGGGCAGGGACTATCTTTCTTTTTTGCTTGTATTTGTACTCTTAGCACTTAGGCCAGTGCCTGTAACATGATGTGTCTGTCTGTCATCTATCTGTCCATCTGTCTGTATCTATCCAACTGTCCATCTGTCTGTCTGATCCATCCATATATCTATCCATCTATCTATCCATCCATCTACCCACTTATCTATCTAAGCTCCTTAAAAGCCTGGTTTCATTTTTTTTCTTTGTATCTATTCTCTATATCCATAGTGCCTAATACATAGAAAGATGCTTGAAAAATGTTTGTTGATTGATTGGTAGAGGACATTTGTCCACATAAAATGCTAGCCGCTACCTTAGAGGACTCTCTTTTTAAAATTCTCTCACCATTTTGTTTCCAGAATCAGCCTCTGGGCTAGGATCAAGAATGAGAGGCGCTGCAACTGGAATGACAAGAAGGCCCTTAATTGATTGTCATTAGGGAATATATCCTTAAAATCACAACATTAGCAGGTAGATTTTGATCTCCCTAAGGTATGGGACTCTTCTGTAAGTACTGTGAGGGTTGGCAAATTTAGATAAGTTCTAGTCTTTACTCCAGAGACAGATAGGTAGCACAGTGGACAGAGTACCAGACTTGGAGTCAGGAAGATGAATCTTCCTGAATTAAAATCTGACCTCAGATACTCCCTGGCTACATGACCCTGGGCAAGATACTTAACCTTGTTTGCCTCAGTTTCCTCATCTGTAAAATGAGCTGGAGAAAAAAATGGCAAACTGCTCCAGTATCTTTGTCAAGAAAATCCCAAATGGGGTCACAGAGAGTCAAATATAACTGGAAAACAACCACCAAAGTCTCTACTCCAGCAAAGTTTACGATCTCAGTATCAGTGATTAATTTGGTGGATAGGATGGACAAAGCTGGACTGGCACACATTTCTAGAGATTATGAATCAGATTCATTATAAGTGCATACACACATTAACACATTAACTTTGATAGCATGGCAGAGCTGTAACTAGGAATGTCTTTGCTGTGCTCATGCAATCCCAACCAATCTTGGGATAAATACCATGCAACTTGTGCTCAGTTGACAAAGAAATTGCATCACTACCCAGGACATTGGCTTGAGGCTGATGCCCACAGTGGCGGTTGAGGGGATAACCTACCCTGACTGACTTACTTGATTACCCCCACCCTTTTAGGTATGGTTCTCCCCAAAACAAGGGGTGATAGACCTACTTTTAAGGCAGTGAATATGCACAAACACACACAGGTTTCATCACAGATCTCTCCCCACACCTGTCTCTCTATCCTGACAGAAGGCGGGCTGGGGGCCATAGGGTCTTCAGCTTAATCTTCTCTGGTGCCAAAACCCCAGGCCTGTTCTCAAGCGTTCCATTCCTCCTCAGCCCTTCTCCTCCCTCCTGTTGTGAATTCTAGCAGCAGCAAAGCAAATGAAAGCCCACACTTAATTGGAAAGTGATGAGTGATCAGCTTCTTGTCTCTAAAAGGTTGGAGCTGGAAGAGTCTTCAACCCCACATACAGTAACCCTAACCCCAGACTTACCGTAATTTTAGACAGCTGCACCCAGGAATAGAGGAGGCCTAAGGGACTCCAAATTTAGCAGGGCATCGGGTAAGAAAGGGCATCCGCCCACAGGAAATGGAGAAGATAATGTACACACTGAAATGGAGAGAAATGAGAGGTACTGGAATTGAAAATAGAGGAGGCTTTCTGGTCTCGCTCTTTGAAACAAGGCTTGGGCTCTCATTCCTTATCTAAGGAAGAAGCAGAGGTAGGTTGGCTTATCAGTTTTAGAGGAGCAGTCTTTGTTTTCACTTAACATTGTCAAGGTGTCTTGGGACTGGGGTTTCGATCCTTCTGGAAATAAGCTACACTCCATTCTAGAAGGGCTTCCAGGAAAGGAGATGCTGGAGAAGGACATGATGTCAGCAAATAGCTATTTGCCATTTGTCACAATTGGCCCCACACAAATGACTGCGGTTGTTTTGGCCATCCTCAGAGAACGGAAAGTACTATGTAGGGGGCATTTGTGCTATTTGGTTGAGGAATTCACGACGACAGTGGATTGAAAGCAGTTCTCCCGTGTTTCTTTAATATCAGAACAGCAGCTCAGGCTTTTCTGAGAACAAAAAGGTACAATGGCAGCCCAGTTGGATATCAATTAATCAATCAACAAGCATTTAATAAGCACTTAATAAATAGTTGTTTTCTTAAAAAAAAAACCCAACCCACTACCTTCTGGGGCACTGGGCTAAGTATTGGGGAATGTGTGTATTTATATATATTTATATATGTGTACTTATAATGAATCTGATTAGTAATCTCTAGAAATGTGTGCCAGTCCAACTTTGTCCATCCTGTCCACCAAATTCATCACTGAGGGGAAAGAAAAGGAAACCATCCCTGCCCTCAAGGAGTTTCCATTCTAAAATCATGCATTTAGAGGTGTGTACAAAGGACATACAGAGTAGATTCAATGTAACTTTAGAGGTGAAGGCCTGGGAGATCTGGGAGAAGAAGGGAGTTATGGAGGAGGGGAAGAAAGGGACTGGAAGAGTCTTCCTTGCTGGAGTTGAGACTTGATGGAAGCCAGGGGAGACTAAGAGGTGAACTGAAGAGGAAGGAGAACATTTCTGGCATGGGGAGCAGCCAGTGGAAAGTCAGATGAGGAACAGCATGGAGGACAGTATGATTGGGCTGTAGAGCTCCCGGAGGGGAGTAGTGTGTAATTAGACTGGAAAGGTAGACAGCGGACACAGGTGGTGAAGAATTTTAAATGCCAAATAGATAATAATACCTGATACATGAAGAGGGATTGTTTTTATTTCCTGTAGAAGTAAAACACTTCCAAAATATCATCCAAGGCCCTAATTATCTTTGCATCCTCAGTACCAACCATCCCAACCAAAATCTTTGAGTTTTGTCACATGCTTTAAAAAATAAAATAATTTCTCAATAAATAAAAATCCATTTTCTTTCCTTTCTATCCCCTGTTTGACCATGTCTAAAAACGTCTCATTCTTCATACCATTTCTGACACAAAGGGAATTGTTCATTTCATCACCAGTCCCTGCATTAACGAGTTATTATGGCTTTTTAAGTTGTTTGAGTTTTTGTTGTTGTTATTTAACTGCTTTCCAGCTGTGTCTAACTCTCTGTGACCCCACTTGGGGCTTTCTTGGCAAAGATACTGGAATTGTTTGCCATTTCCTTCTCAAACTCATTTTATAGATGAGGAAACTGAGGCAAACAGAATTAAGTGACTTGCCCAGGGTCACATAACTAGTGTCAAGCATCTGAGGCAGGATTTGAACTCAGGTCTTCCTGACTCCAGGCCTTGCACTGTCTTCACCACACCACCTACTTTTTTTTACATTATAGTATAGATTGTTCTACTTGACCTCTTCATTTTCCTCTGCATCTGTTCAGACAAGGAATACAGGTTTCACTAAAACTGTCATTCTTATCCTTTTTCACGACACAATAATATTTCAGCACATTCACAGTTTAGCCCTTCCCCAGTTGATGGGCAGTCCCTAATTTTCAGTTATTTGCTACTATTGTCACATGCTTTTTGGCAGATCTGAGCTGGAGCTCAGTCCTTTCAGATTCTAGTAAGATTCTCAGATTTTACTTCAAAATACCTACAGAACTTCACATACTCATGGAGAGTATTTCTTTTAATTTCTTTTACATTACTATCTTTTTTAGATCACCTTCATTTCCCAGTGATAGCCCTTGTTTTTTCTTTTGATGATTAGTCTTGACAATACAAGTTTAAACAGGACCCAAATTCACAAATTTTCTATCTATGTATATGTATGTGCACACATCTTTTATCTTTAAGAAACTTTTATTTATTTTTAAATAAAGGTTTATTTTCCTGTAGGGGTCACAAACCTTTTTTTTTTTTTTGGCAAATCTATTTTAGCAATTTAATTCAATTTACTGAATGGATTACTGTGGCAGACAAGCAGAAGGAACCAAGGGATAAAGAAAGGGAGGGAGGGAAGGAAGGAACGAAGGAGAGAAAGAAGGAAGGGAGGGAGGAAAGAAGAGAGGAAGGAAGGAAAGGAGAGAGGGAGGGAAGAATGACCCTATGGAATTTATAAACTAGTAGAGGGGAGGGAGAGAAAGGGAAACAACACACATAAACTCATAACCATAATACAAAATAAAGCTTAATAAGTATAACCAGAAGGGTGGTTAGGTGGTGCAGTGAGTAGAGCACTGGCCCTGGAGTCAGGAGGACCTGAGTTCAAATTCGGCCTCAGACACTTACACACACACACACACAAAACTAGCCATGTGACTTTGGGCAAGTCACTTAACCCCAATTGACCTCCAAAAAGCAAAAAAAAAAATTTTAATAAGTATAACCAGAGGGTCCCCTCTGATCTACTGAACCAGGGTCTGTGGAGAGCCATTCCATGGTCCTTTTCTGGGGAGAGGTCAAAGCACATGTGTCATTGGGAGGAGCCCAAGGCATAGGGACGTCCTCAAACATGTTTCATGAGGGGACACCCATACCCCAGTCCCACAAATCCAGGGAAGGGGGCTCCCCTCTTATATCTATTATACTAGTATCACAAGTACAAAGTATTATAAGCAAACCAAGGAGGAAAAGGTGGTCAGTGCATCCAGACTTTGGGGAATTTGGAGGTGCTTCCATTCCATCTGTCTCTGCCTCGAGAAATGTCCAGCTTTTGAGATGTCCTGGCACTAGAATTGCTTGTTCACAGTCCATAGGTTTGTCTCACTTTATCTTTATCCCTGGGTTTTACAGCTCATCTTCCTGAACTCCTCTTCAAGCGCAGGTTGAACTAAAATTCCTTTCAGCCCAGAGTTTCTGTGATCCTGTGAGTGGATTCCTGATTCCATTATAACCTGGATCCTGCCACATAACCTGAGTGACTTAACCTACCTATAAGCCAAGGACTGTCTTATTTAAACTAACAAGTGATTAATGTTGACTATAGAAGGATAAAAAAGGACAACATTCACAAACTTTATGTATGTGTGTGTATGCATATTCGATTGCTTTCAGTCGTGTCTGGCTGTGACCCCATTTGAGGTTTTCTTGGCAAAGATACTAGAGTGTTTTGCCATTTTCTTCTCCAGTTCATTTTACATATAAGGGAACTGAGGCAAAAAGGGTTAAGTGACTTGCCCAGGGTCACACAGATTCTGAGAGTCTAAGACCAGATTTGAACTCAGAAAATATGTCTTCCTGACTCCAAGCCTGGCACTCTATGCACTATGGTGCCACCTAGCTGCCTATATGTGAATATATGCATATATATGTATATCTACATTTGTATATACACACATATATTTGTATGTATGCCTATCAGTCAGTCCGCCAACAAGTGTTTATTAAGCTCCCACTATATTCCAGGCACCATGCCAAGTGCTGGGAATACAATAGAAAAGGGGAAAAAAATCTACCACTAGTCCCTTTTATTAAGGAAATCTGAATGACTCCATTCAAGGAGAAAACATGGGGACAACATCTATCCAGGGTAAATTAGAAATGTTTCTGAGGCAAGGCACCAAGTTTAAGAGGACCTGGGAAAGTTTGCCCCTAGAAGATCGGACTTTAACTGAGATTTAAAGGAAGTCAGGAAAGCTAGGAGAGAGAGATGAGGAAAAAGAGAATCTGGGAGTCGTGAAAATGCCCAGAGGAAGCCAGTGGAGAGCATGTTGTAGGAACGGTCAAGAGAATGGTGTCCCTGCATCACACATGTGTATGTATGTGATGTGTTAGAGAGATTTTTTTTTTACTGAACCTGCAATTGCATTGGCGTAGGGAGTAACCAGTGAGGAGTTTCTCCCATAAATGGGGAAAATGCCATTTCTAGGGCCCTGAGACCTCTCAGGACTTGCCCATGGTCTCACAGTAGAAGTGAGACCAGAATCTCAGTCTTCCTGACTCCAAAATTAGCTTTCCATTGCACTATAAGGTCTCTCTAGATTTTCTATTTTTATTTATTATCAATATTTATTATTATTACCATTTATTTCCTTCACAACCCAAAGTTTTAGCCTGGTTTTATAATTTGGGGTGACTGTCAATAATACATCAGGTAGACCCCAATACAAGACTAAACAAGGAGCACCAGTCATTTTCTCTCTCCAGGTTCACTAAAAAGATAATGTGCCAAACCTTCCATTCTCTTCATGGGCTCCCCCAAAATCAAGAACTCTAGACTTAAAGGTCTTATTGGGAAACACTCTGAAATATGAGGGTGTGAAATAAAGGCATCACTCAGGGGTGGATCATAGACAACCACTCAGTCACGTGTTCACTGATGTCGAGCCACTATAATAGCTGATATTTGCACATGGCTCTAAGGTTTACCAAGCATGTTATGTGCATTTGGTCCTTCCACCAGTGATGTAGGCAATGCAAATATTATATTGTCCATTTATCATTCCAATTGTTGTCTGGATCTTTTATAGCTCTTCTTTGTCTCTCTTAGGGGGCGGTTCTCTGCAGGGTAAGATCATTCCCTCTGGTTTATTTCTTTTATGTGTGTGTGTGTGTGTTTTAGATTTTTCTTTTCTCTTTTCGGAGGGGGGAAGGTAGGGCAATTGAGGTTAAGTGACTTGCCCAAGGTCTCCCACCGCTAGATTTGTGTTAAGTGTCTGAGGCTGGACCTGAACTCAGGTCCTTCTGACTTCAGGGCCAGTGCTCTATTCACTTCGCCACCTAGCCACCCCACTATGGTTTATTTCTAATAACCTTCTCTAAGAAAAATTTAATAATTTGAGAAGTGAAATTCACTTTACAAAAACCATATTGTCTTTTTGCCCAGAAGGTTTGCTTACAACCATCTTACCCTTTTTAATAAAAATCTCTAATGCACAAAAATCATTGCAAAGATTAAGACTTTAGGAAATTTTCAAAAATACATATTTACCATGTTAAAAACAATTTTTAACATTAAATTTTTGAAAATTTAAGTTGCAAATTCCCTCCCTCCTCTCCCCCTCATTAAGAAGGCAAGCAATTTGATATAGGTTAAATATATGCAGTAATGCAAACCATGGAGATATTTTTTTAAAAATTTTGAAGTTTTCAATTGATATCTTTTTTTAGACATAATTTAGGTTTCTCCCCATATTTCTCCCCTTCTCCCCTCCCAGAGATAACTTCCCTTATAATAAAGAATTAAAAAAGGGGGCGGCCAGGTAGCACAGCGAATAAGAGCACCGGCTCCAGTGTTGAGAACACCTGGAGATCGAATCCGGGGCTCAGACACTTAGCACCCACCCAGAAACACCTGGCCGTGCAACCTTGAGCAAGTTACTTAACCCCAATTGCTTAAAAAAAAAAAGAATTAAAAAAGAAAAAAAAGAAGAGAAAAAACATTCAGCAAAACCTCTCAATATTTTTTTAAAATGACACTATATGCAGCATTCTACATCGATGGACTTCTTCCTCTGCAAAGGATCTAGGGAAGTGTCATCTTATATTCATGTTCTTGATAATTTCAAAACATTTCTTGTATTGTTTTATAGTTTTTTCCCCATTTACATTGTTGTGGTCATTATGTGTATTGTTTTTCTGGCTCTACATACTTCATTTTGCATCCGTTCATGTTAGTCTTTTCAAACTTCTCTGTATTTGTCATTTTCATTGTTTCTTAGAACATAATAATATATTCCATTACATTCAAGCACCACGATTTAGTTAGGTATTCCCCAACCGATTTGTATTGCTTTTGTTATGTAAATATCTTTAAAGGCATCTCAAGTTGGCTGCATCTAATAAACTGTCAGGTCTTAGACTCTAACTTTCATGTCTCCACCAAGATAATCTTACGTTCCATAAATGGGAAGTTCCAGAAAATGACCACGAGGGGGCATCGTTTCCTTATTTCAAGGACTCCCAGAGAGCATTTCCCTTGATTAAAAAAAAAATTGTAGGATCATTGTTTTAGAGCCTTAAGGGACCTTAGAGGTCATCTAGTCCAGTCCCCATGGCTTTCCGATGATGACATGACTTGCCCCAGGTTGCACGGTCAGTAATGGAATATTTAGAGGAAACTTAAGTCCTACCCTTCTCTGGGAGACAGCTTGTCTAACCTAGCCACCAATAGACTTGGTTTCAAGTCCCAGCTATGTGACTTATTATCTGGTGACCTTAGACAAGTCACTCCTTAACCTCAGTTTGATCAACTGTAAAACAGGCATAATATTAGCACCTACTTCCCAGGGTTGTAGTAAAGATCAAATGAGATAATAATTATAGATTGCTTATAGCACAGTGCCTGGCACATAGTAAACACTATATAAATGTTAGCTGTTATCAATATTTACAAAATGCTTAGTAAATACTATATAAATATATAAAAACTTAGTAAATATTTATATGTATTATATATTATAAATTATATATTTATATAATAAATACTATATAAATAGTAGTATTATTTGTTACTTTACTTCTCTGAAACTCAGTTTACCCATCTGTAAAATAGGGATAATAATACTAACACTATATGCCTTGCAGCGTTATTATTGATCCAATGAGATGAAAGCTCTTTGAAGTCATCAAAATTTATATTAGGTGAGTGGCATCAAACTCAAATATAAACTAATCCCTGCAGCTGCATATTGATTTAGAAAACATCAAACTAACATTATCTATGTTGTATTATATTCTTAAATTTTATTTTGTGAAACATTTCCCAATGACATTTTCATCTGGTTTGTGCTGCACTTGGGAGCTTTGAGATGCTTTCAGCTAGTGGATGGGCTGTGACTCTGACCTCTCTGTTCTAAGCTATACCTCATCCACTTTATTTCTCTTCCTTTTTTTGGCCTTTTTTGGGGGGGAGGGAGGGTAACTGGGGTTAAGTGACTTGCCCAAAGTCATAGGGCTAGTAAGTGTTAAGTGTCTAAGGTCAGATTTGAACTCAGGTCCTCCTGACTCCAGGGCTGGTGCTCTGTTCACTGTGCCACCTAGCCATCCCTATTTCTCTTCCTTCTTAATCTTTCTTCTAGAAGAGTACCATGCAATGAAAAATATTTTTCTTAATATAATTGAATTGTATCAATTATTTGAAAACAATGGCCCAGAGGCTGCCCAGCACACTGCTGAGATATAGCTTTACTCACAAGCTAGGAGACAGACACAGGAAAGTGCAGGCATGGGAGGCAGTCAATGAAAATACCAGAAGAGGGCCATCTAGTAGAACAGAGCTGGAAGGGACCTCAGAGGTCATCTAGTCTAACCACTCCCCCCCCTCCCCAATTTTACAAATGAGGAAACTGAGGTCCATGGAGTTTAAGGGACTTGTCCAAGGTCACACAGATAGCAAAGGTTAGAGATGGAATTTGGATTTTGCAGTCACTGGGTTTTTGTTGTTTATTTTTTGGAGATAATCAGAGTTAAGTAACTGTCCCAGGGCCATAGAGCTAGTAAGTATCTAAGGTCAAGTTTGAACTCAGGTCCTCCTGACCCCAGGGCCATTGCTCTATCCACTGTACCACCTGACTGCCTGTAAAGTCAGTGTTCTTATGGCATTCAGATGTGAAACACGGTGGGCCTTGTTCATATTGCTTTCCAGACACTGATGCATGGGAAGACAGTATGAGCCAGAGCTGGTGCACAGTTTCAGGGCCCAAAGCGAGGACAAAGAGCCCCATCTTCTCCTTCACCCTAGTGCCTGAATTCCAAGCTTCTACAAATCAACGTTCAAACCCTCCTGCTCACAGAATGGGGCAGCTGCACAGAGCTGCAGGCTTGCAGTCAGGAATCTGGGACTTAGAGCAATGGAGGCTCTCCCCAGTGCCACCTCAGCACAAGATATGCCAAATAAGGACAGAAGTTTTCTCAAATGTACATTGGGTGATCTACTGTTTCCTTGTTCCAGTGCTTGAGGTAGATTGCCGCTTAGATTGTACACCTAACTTCCAGCCAGTGGAATAAAGGGGTCAGGAGGGGGGTGGAGGAGAATTCCGTGTTAGGGCTTTATAACTTCGCCATTTCCTTTTATAAATTGCTTCTCCTCCCTGACCATTTGTCAAGAGGGTGGCCCTTTCGCGAGATCATATTAAACCAGTTTTGTTTTTTTTTTTGCTTCCTACCTTGAGAAATCTCTGAGTATTATTTGGTAAGGATCTCTGTTGCACACAGTTTTGGGGGTGCACACCCCTTCCTAAAAGGTGGTGTCCAGAACTGGACATGGTTCTCCAATGTGATCTGACCAGGGTAAAGTATAGGGGGACCATTGCCTCTCTAGACTAAGACACCATGCCCATCTGCTTATTTGTCTATCTCTCTGTCTCTGTTTTTCTTCCACACTGGATTAATCTGTACTGAATCCACTTTTTTCAATCACCTACTTCTGACTTAACACCCAAGAATTTATCTTTTATCCCTGGAGCAAATTCACTCACCAGCATTAGGAGATTATAAATTCTCAGGACTGCTTCTGTCTCTCTTTAGCCAATGGAGGATCTAGGAGGTACTGGCAGTCAAACTTTTCCACCATCTTCCTTAAAGTTGTTTACTTTTCAATGAGGGTGTCTTTAGAGTTTACACCTTCCTTGGTTTGATGCTGGTATAGAGTGGGGAGAGGGCAAAGAGTAAATGAGGTCAGGATCTGTCTCCTCTGTTGAGAGCTGTTACAACTGATGGAAGGCCACCTCCTTCAAAGAATCATTTTTAATTTTTAGACAGCTGAATGCATTGTTTTGTGTACGTGTCTGCATCAGTGCAATAATTCATCCAGGGTTGAGACTGGAGGATGTAACCTCTGAGCTGCCTGCCTAAGTATGGGATGGTGGGAAAAGCTCTGCTTCTGGCCTTAGGAAAACCTCGGGTTAAATACTGCCTCTGATGCTATCTTGGGTGAGTACTGAATTTCCCTGGGCCTCAGTTTCCTCATCTGTAGAATGAGAGGGGTGAGGTCCCTTCCAGGTCTATATCTATGATTATATTTCTGCTTTGCTCCTCAACATGGGGGTAGGGATAACTTACCTTTGGAATGAACCCTCTGATCCCCAGTTCAAGAGGGGATTGTGAGAAATAATTTACAGCCCCCCCACACACACATACCATAAAGGTTATCCAGGATATGGGTTCATTCTTCCATCAGTAGTTGTCCAAGAAACTCACGATACTCCATGAAGTACCAAAAAGTCAATATTTTGCTTTAGTTGCCTTAGGGAATCCCCAGTGTTCTGTATTATGCAGAGCTAAGATTGGTGATGAGGGAGCCATGTTGAGGTGTGTGAAGGGCCCAATTGAGCTAGAGATGGGGAAAGGATTCTCCTCTCCTTCCTTTCCCTGCAATATGAAATGAACCCCACTCCCACTCTCCTCAGAACACTGCCACATAAAGGAGATCCTATAGTTAGACAGTGTAATAATGGCACGTGCCTATAAAACCTAGGGGTTGGCCATGCCTTTTAGAAATGCATCTCTATAGTATGTGTCTAACCATCCTGTGTTCTCATTATTCCTCTTCGTTATCCCATTTCCCCTCTTTCTCTTCCCCTCTCCTCTCTCTCTTCCCTCTCCCCTCTCTTTCCCTCTTCCTCTCCCCTCTCCATTTTCTCCCCTCTCTCCCTCTTTTCTCCTTTTCCCTCCCCTTTCTTCTCTCTCTCCTTCCCTTTCTCCTCTTTCCCTCTTCCCCTTCCTCTTTCCCCCTTTTCCCCTCTTCTCTTCCCTTCCCTTCCCCTCTTCTCTTCCCTTCCCTCCCCCTCTATTTCTTTCTTCTTCCCTCTCCCCCTCTTCTTCACCCTCTCTCTTTTCTCTCCTCCTTCCTCTCTTTCTCTCTCCTTTCCTCTCTCCCTCTTCTCTACCCTCTCTCCCTCTCCCTTTTCCCTCTCCTCTCCCCTTCATCTTCCTCTTTTTCCCTCTCCTTCTTCCCCTTCCCCTCTTCCTCTCTTTCCCTCTTCCCCTCTCTATCCTTCCCCAATCCTCCTCTCTCCTTCCTCTTCCCTACCCCTTCTACTTCCCCACCCCCTCTCCCTTTTTTCCCTCTCTCTCCCTCTCCCCTCCCCTTCTTCCTCCCCTTCCATTCCCCCTGTCACAGAGAACTCACCGAAGAGTCAAGAGGACACTGGGTTCAAGTCTTTTCTCTGAATCCTTCCTTTCTAGGAAAATCTAATCACCTACCATGATCTTTTTTCAGACTCTTTTTTATTGTTAATTTAACACTTGTTCAAAAAAACCAAACAATTCAAAATTCAAAGAACATAAAAGGCTACTATATGAGAAACCATGAACTTGTATTTAGTTGTTTAAAAATACATATATGTGTGTGTGTGTGTGTATAATTTAACAGATAGCAACAAAATAACTGTGTTCCCTTTTGTACTGCTTCCTGTTTTCTGCTGTGCATTTAAATGAATATTTTCTTGATGTTCTTTCTCCTCTATATTTATCTCTATGCACTAACGCCCTTATCCTGTCCCCTAAATACTGTAGAAACCTTGTTTCCTTGTAACAAAACTGTAGCAGAACAAATCAATAGATGATCACATTTGAGAATGCATGCCTCTTTCCATCCATCTGGTCTGTTAATTCTTTGCCAAAAAGTGGGAGGCAGGGGCAGCTAGGTGGCGTAGTGAATAGAGCACCAAACCTGGAGTCAGGAGGACCTGAGTTCAAATTTGACCTCAGATATTTAACACAAAAACTAGTCATGTGACCTTGAGCAAGTTACTTAACCCCAATTGCCCTGCCGTCCCCCCTCCAAAAAAGCAAAACTAAAAACAACAAAAAATGGGAGGCATGTTTTGAAGTTGTAATTGGTCAAGCTTTGGTCAGAGTCCTTATGCCATAGTCTTTTAAGGTAAAGGGTGTTTGACTCCCAGATAAAAATGAAGAGAGAAAGGTTCCCTAGACGGGAATTAGAAGGAAAGAGGGGAAGATAAGAAAAACATACAAGAACATATGAAAAAAGATTTCATGATCTGGAATTAACTTTAATGGTAGAAGGTGAGGGGAAAGGAAAAGAAGAAATAGAACTAAAGAAACATTTCTAGGAGTTGGCCAGCAAGGCAAAGGACTACTCCTTCCTTGAAGACTGCAATAAGAGAGAAGATAATGGGTCAAGCTGGAAAGGAATTTCCATTTGGGGAGCAGAGTAGATGAGGGGGCTCAGGATGACTGGCCTTAATTTTTCTTAGGAAATAAGTTCATCTGCTGAGAGAAGAGTGAGGAGAGGTAAGGAGATTTGAGGAGAAAGAAGACAGTTTTAAGCAGCTGCCGTGGAGACTGTGATAAGGAGCCTATCAAAGAAAAATAAGTAGAGAGTCCTCCCACGGGAATATGAGCCTTTCAAGGGCAGAGAATGTATTTTTGTCTTTGGGTTTTGGGGTTTTTTTTTGTTTTGTTTTGTTTTTGGTGAGCCTCAGCATAGTGGCCAGCACATAAAAAATGCTTAATAGATGTTTATTGTTATAAATGACTTAGCTATTCTCAACAATACAATGAACCAAGAAAGTTCCAAAGGATTCACAATGGAAAATACTATCTTCATCCAGAGTAAGAACTGATGGAGTCTGTCTGTAGACTGAAGCACACTATTTTCACTTTATTTTTGTGTGTGTCTTTTTCTTTTGGTGTATTTCTTCTTTCACGACATGACTAACATGGAAATATGTTTTATATGATTGCACACAGATGACTTATATCAAGTTGCTTACCATTTTAGGAAGAGGGCAAGAGAGGAAAGGAAGGAGAAAAAAATTAGAACTCAAAATTTTGTCTAAGTGAATGTCAAAAATTGTCTTTACATATAATTGGAAAAAACAAAATACTATTAAAATTATTTTTTTTTCTGGGGGTGGCCAGGTGGTGCAGTGAATAGAGCACTGGCCCTGGAGTCAGGAGGATCTGAGTTCAAATCCAGCCTCAGATACTTACCATACACAAAAAAATACTAGCTATGTGACCTTGGGCAAGTCACTTAACCCCAGTTGCTCTCCAAAAAGCAAAATAAAATAAAATAAAATTATTTTTTTAAGCTTTTTGGAGGAGGGAAAGTAGGGCAATTGGGATTAAGTGAGTTGCCCAAGGTCACATGACTAGTTTTTGGGTTAAGTGTCTGAGGCAGGATTTGAACTCAGGTCCTCCTGACTTCAGGGCCAGTGCTCTATTCATTAAACCACCTAGCTGCCCCATTTTTTAAAAATAAATTTTATTGATAATGTTTGTCTATGTATCGCTTATATAAAGGCACCTAGTCAGCCAAGAGTCCTAGGCCTGGAGTCAGGAGGACCTGAATTCAAATATTTTTTTTTCTTTTTGGAGGACACTTGGGGTTAAGTGACTTGCCCATGGTCACATGGCTAGTAAATATATTAAAATTATTTTTAAGAAAAAATAGAGGGAAAATGCTTGTTGTCTGGCTATTAGCTCAATGCTGAGGAAAAGGCCACAATTTCTCTCTATACAACTCTTATGGTAGGCTGTTGGATTTTTTTGAGCCCAATCCTCAAAATGAGTTGTGGAGACATAGCTCAGAATCAGACAGAATCAGAGTCATGTGACCTTGGGCAAGTCACTTAACCCCAATTACCCTGCCGTCCTCCCTCCAAAAAGGCAAAAACAAAAACAACAAAAAATGGAAGGCATGTTTTGAAGTTGTAATTGGTTTAAAATATTTTTCCTAATCCTAAATCACTTAAGTTGTTTGATACTATGAACTATAAATCAGCTCCAAACACAGGCAGCCAAAAGAATAGATTTAATTGTAGCTTGGAACATTCCACTAGCTTTTGTTAGGTGTTGTCTGACTGTGTGTGATGGCTCATAACCTTCATATCTGCATTAGAAGAGTTATAGTTCTTCCTATTAGGGAAAGACTTTCTAGCCATTAAAATCTAGAAGATAACTTAATAAAGAGCAGCTGTTGGCCCAGCAGATTAGTACAGAGGAGTTCATTGTCCATAAGATCAGCAAAAACTCTCAGAAGAGAGTCGTGACTTTGAACAATTGGAGTGGAGATGACATTCCTCAACAGAAATGATGCATTTAATGAAAAACAAAAAGTGATGCCCAATAGAGATGACATGTCCCAGCTGAACTGCAGAATTTAGAAGAGGTCAGAGAACAACAACATATCACTAGAGAAAACTTTGCAATATAAGACGTGTGACCTACTCCTGCCATATGTGTGCCCTGACTATGTTTCCCCTAGTCTATGGCCTCATACATGAGCCATGGACACATGGTTCCCGATGTATGTATCTTTGTGTGTATTCCTTGGTCATACATGATCCCTAAATTGCCCTCTTCCACTGGCGATCTGGTAACCTATGAGAGAACGTACCCTGTGTATGTGTGTGTGTGGAAGGGGGAGGTATTTTCTTGTCACTTTATTTGCTACCCTTCTTAATGCAGCAGATTTTACAAATCATAATTTGTTCTCTGGATGGTTGTTTAAAACCACATCATTGAGGGCTGATGAACTGTATTTTTGGATGAGTGCTGACTCACAGATTCCCTCAAACTAGTGAGCAGGGTGTAAGCGAGGCAGTCAAATAGCCAGTCTATGTGCCAGTGACCTTGCTAAGTACTGGGAATGCAAAGAAAGGCAAAAATAACCCCCAATCTCAAGGAAGTTCTCACAGGCCCACAAACAGAATGATTGCCATGCAACAACGAGAGCCCAGTTGCAATTAAATGACACTTTGTAGCGGACCTGGTTTCCATGGTGGTATGACTTTCACTGACAGTCTCCAGCAATGTGAAAGTAGGAGAAGGTGCTTGGCAGGTATGAGAAAGATGAGAGCAGTGGAAGGACAAGAGGACAAGGAATTCAAGAGTATAATTAATGTACTATTAGTGAGTTAACTATAGGGTGGAGGCTGTGAAGAGAAGAAAGTAAGTTCAGAGTGGGAATGATAGAGGAAAACGAGAAGGGATGAAGGGACTGGTGTCTGCCATTGAGTATGAAGAATAATTTTAAGGAGGAATGAGTTGGGGGAGAGGTGGAAGGACAGGTGATTGTTGTGAGAGGGGGGAATTTAAAAATTCCTCATCAATATGGGAAACAGAGGTGATGGTGATCTCTAAGGTAGGATCAATTCCTGTGGAATGCTGAGGTACAGTGAAGAAATAGGTCATGAGAAATGGTTGGCCAGGGTGTTATGGGGACATCAACTTACAGATGGAAATTTCTGATTATTATTACTGATTTGTATAGTACTTTGCGGTTTACCAATCACATATTACATATATGTGTATGTATATATGTATGCATATACACATATATAATCCCATATAAACCTCATAAAAATCCTGTGACATAGGTACTACAGGCCTTATTGTCATCTCCACTTTACAGATAAGGAAACAGACCCAAAGAGATTTAGTGACTACTTTTACTCTCACAACTACGAAGTATAAGAAGCAGGGTTTAGATAGAGCCAGCAAGACTTGGGTTTAGATCTCACCTCAGACACTTATTAGCTACACGACCCTGGATGAGTCATTTTTAAATCACTCTGTGACTCAGTTTCCTCATTTGTTAAATGAGGGGGTTGACCCCTAAGGTCCCCTCCAGCTCTAAATCTGTTATTATGATCCTTTGGTTGCTAATTCAACATTTCATCCATTCCACCACAGTATCTATCAAGTATGGTATGGAGATGAGGTAGAGAGGAAAAGTGAAAACCAGGTACTAAATTCTTTGAAGAAGTGAGTGTGACCTGGAAATCAGTAGAACCCAGGAACAAGGATGTGGACTGAGTGATACAGATTGATGGAGTAAACATCAAAGGTTGCTGAATGATAATGTCAGAAGAAAGAAGTAGAGTAGAAAATGGAGATTAAGTATTAAGACGCCTCCTGGTCCAGTGGATCAAATGACATGAGGAAAAGCATAAGGAGCACTGGAAAGGGTGGCCAAGGATGTATGTATTCTGGAAAGATCCAGGCTCTCACAACTGCAGGGAGAGGGGGGAAGTAGAGTCTGAAAAGGAAAGATCTAGAATGAAGGGGAGTTTGTTAATATTGGTACTAGTATAAATAATAGTAGCTAGCATTTATATAGCACTTTAAGATTTGCAATGCATGGGAGAGGCCAGGTAGCACAGCGAGTAAGAGCACCGGCTCCAGTGTTGGGATAACCTGGGGGATCGAATCCGGGCTCAGACACTTAGCACCCACCCAGAAACACCTGGCTGTGTAACCTTGAGCAAGTTACTTAACCCCAATTGCTTAAAAAAAAAAAAGATTTACAAAGCACTTTACATGTTAATTCACCATCCAACAAGGGTTTCAGAGGGTACAATGAAAAGGGAGGGAAACAGAGGAAAGGTCTTTAGAAGGAAAATTGTTGAGTTGGATGAGGATTGAGAGTATTGGGAGAGATAACATGGAAAGGGGGTTTTGACCTGGGAAATGCTACCTCTAAATCACAGAGATTAAAGGAGCCAAAGGCATGATAAAGCTATCAATATCCATTAGTAATTAGTAATTGGTAATACCAGTTAGTTGGGCCTCCATCCTCCAGTGGTGACATGGGTATATGTTTACTCTCCAAATGCCTGGTTCCTGAGCATGGTGAGGTGAAGAGAAGTTCAGATGTAGGCGCCTGGGGACCAGATTGAATTCACATGAAGCTACATCCCAAGATGGCGGCATGAAGCACTCCCAAAAGCTATACTTCATGTGGAACACACAGCCTGCTATGTCAGGCCCAGTTTTGAGGTGCTGGATGTAGGGTCTGAAGTCCTGTCAGGGCAGCGCTGATCCTTTGTCTCAGGTCCCAATGTTTCCTGTTCCAGGTATGGTAATTGAGTCCTTGGTCAGGGCAGTACTAGGCCTTTGACAAGATGATGATTTTGACTAGTATCAATAGAGAAATCAGCTCCCATTTTAGGGTCACTAAGTAGCTTCACTGGCTGAAGATGTCTAAAAGAGCTCATCTCACCTATAGCCTCTTGTTTTTCTACCTTTGAAATCCCACTCAACTCTTCTCCCAAAGGCAAATAAATCACTTTGTACAAATAAAATATCATCTAGATACTAATTCGATTCAATGTAACAATAATTAGATATCTACTTTGTATAAGGCACTATACTAGATACTAAGGTGAAAACGAAATATTCCCTGCCCTGAAGACACTCATATCCTACTGGGTGGATACAGCATGCACACAGATAAATACATACAATGCATGTATAAAGTAAGGTGAGGTGATCTCAAGAGGAGGGCAAAGCACTGATGACTGGAGGGTGGAGCTGGAAAGTCTCGCTCATGTAGGAGGTAGCACCCAAGTTTTCCTCTGAAGGAAGCTGGGGATTCTATGTGGCAGGGGTGAGAGGGGAGTCCTTCAGACATGGAGGTGCACAAAAAGCATGCAGGCAAAAAGTGGAATATCGTATTTGGGGAAGAGTCAAGTCAAGAAATTAAGTTAACTAGCCTTTATTAAGTACCTTCTATGTGCCAGGCATTATGCCAAGTGATAGCTATACAAAGAGTAGGGAAAAATAGTTCTACCTCCCAAGGAGTTCCCAGTCTAGTAGGGAAGACAACATGAAAATAACCACATCCAAACAAGATACGAACAGGTTAGATGGGAGATAATCTCAGAGGGAAGGCACAAGCATTAAGAAGAGTTGGGAAAGACTAAGGAAGCTCGGAGACAGAGAGGAGGAGGGAGAGCATTCCAGGCCTGGAAGGCTGTAAGTGAAAATGCTTGGAGTTGGCAGATGAGTGCTGTGTATGAGGAAGCCAGTGTCTCTAGATCACAGAGTATGTCGGTGAGGGACAGGGGGAGGGAAGTAAGGCATAAGAAGACTGCAAAGGAACAAAAGGATCAGGTTTAGCTTTCAAAGTCAAAGGAGTTTGACAAATAGACTGCAACGGAGATGATGTGTCGAGCAAAGTGTTGAGTAGGAGTCATAAGACTCTAGAAGTCTGAAAGTCATAGTCCTGACTTGACTCTATCATTCAGAAAATGTGTGATCTTGACCATGGGACCATCTCTATATCTTGCCAATGGACCCAAATGACTCTGGAGGAGAAAGTGAGGATGGTGACCTTGCACAGCCCTGCCTCACTTAAATCCAATTCACTTGCAGGTCACAGGGTTATCTTTCTTATGTCATGGTCCTCTTTGAGAATGAAGGGTAAACAACCACCACCACCTGTGATCTTTACCAGGTTGTATCTCCTTTCTGGGCCTCAATTTCCTTGTCTGTAAAATAAAATTATCTCTTAGATGGGATGATCTCTACTATCTTAGATGATCTCTAAGATACCTTTTGGTTCAAACATTGTATGACTAAGATCATAGAATAGTTATATTCTTAGTAGAATAGTATAGTAAGCACATTTAACTTGGAATCAGGCAAAACAGAACCCAGTCTTGGCTCCACACTTGGCTGAGTGACTTTGGACATTTCAATACAATTTGACTAACATTAAGCATTTACTAAACACATGTACTAGGTGCTGTGCTGGAGATTCCAGGACAAAAATGAAACAGTCCCTGCCCTCAAGGAGCTTACATTCTACCTGGGCAGAGGAAAGATGAAAGGGAGGTGAGATAACATGTACTCAGTAAGCAAATAGGAATAAATTATATGTATATATGTTTTTTATATATAATAAATAGATGAAAAGGAAATTTGAGAGAAAGGGGTATTAATAACCAGGGAGATCAAACAATGCCCTCAGTTGGAGCTAGCGCTTGGACTAAACCTTAAAGAGAGCGAAGGATTTGAAGCAGTGTATATGGAGCGCATCCTAGCCAGTACGGGGAAGAATTAAGGTCTGAAATGCCCTGTATGAGGAACAAGAAGGCTAAATTAGCTGGGAGGCGGGGTACATGAAAGGGGCCAAGGGAAAATCACTCTGGAAAGATTGGAGCATGATTGAGAAGGGTTTTTAATGCCCAACGGAAGTGTCTGTATTATAATCTAGAAGAAATAGACAGTTATTGGTCTTTCTTGAGCAGTACAGGGACACAATCTGACTGACAATTTAGTAATATCATTTTGCCAGCTGTGGGGAGGATGGGTTAGAGAGGGGAGACCCTAGAGGCAATTAAAAGCAACAAGGGCTTGAGTTAGGCAGGGTTCTACTCTGTGGGTGGAGAGCAGGGGATGGCTGTAGAAGGTGTCCCTCAATCTCTGTTTCAGCTGTCTATACCAAAGTTCTCAGAGGAGTACAAAGGCTCTGCAAATAGAATACATTCATAGTGATTAGTGAAAAATAAAGTGGTATATTTCTTCAGTATTTTTCCGAGAACTGGGGTTGGTTAGTGCTAGCTACTTCAGAGACTTATCAAGTGTCAAGGACTTGGGTGAAGAAAAAACACCAGATTTGCAGAATGCTAGAAAATACCTAGTGAGCTGGCAGAATAAACAAACACTACAACCCTGACTGGGCCTTTCTTGGTTGGAAACTGACTGGACTTGTTAGTCAGCTTCACAACAGCTGGGAAGGAAGGTGGATCTTTGTGTTAAACCCAAGACAAATTTGAAGCCTGTAGAGTAAGGCAAAAACAACCTTCCCCCATGTACTTCCCCCTCAAAAAAGAAACTTTGCAGCAGAAAAGGTAAGAACTTTTATGTTGGAGTCTATGCAGATGGGTAGAGTATGAGAAGAATAAACAGTGTCAGGGGTGTGTGTGTGGGGGGGAGCAGGAGCTGCTCTTCTCAATGCTGATCATTATGGTAGCAGAGTTAAATTATGGTAGAGAGAAAAGAAATGGGCATTTCTTGTACTGTGTTGAGAAAAGATTTTTCTGCCTGTCCCTTTTTTAACCCTTTGGCCCAGTCAATCTGAGAAATCTAGGGAAAACTAGAAAATCTTTTCTCCTAATCAATCACAAGCATTTATCAAATACCTACTATGTGCCCTCAGGCATTATAATGGGTGTTGGTGCTGTGAAAGCCAGGAATGGAGGAATTCCTGCTCTCAAGGAGTTTACTTGGGGGGGGGGGAGAGGGGAGGAGACACATGTGGGCAAATAAATGCAAGGCAGTTAAGGTGGGAGGTCACTAGCAGGCAGAGGATTTGGGTGATGGGAGGGTGGGCTTTGTGTAGAAAGTGATGCTTTTGATCTTCATGAAGGAAGACTGGGCTTGTATGAGGCAGAGATGAGGAGAGAAGGAATTCTGGGCATTCAGGACAGTCAATACAAAGAACTGGAAATAGGAGAGGTAATGTCACATGTAAGGAACAGTCATCGCATTAACAGCTAAGACTTTGGAAATTCCTGTAGTATAACAGAAGGAACCTTGAATTTGGACATACCTGGGTTCTCTCTTGCTCTAGGCCCCACTCTCAAAGCTCAGTTCTGCCACTTACTACTTGCTTGGGGTTGGAGAAATTACTCCCTCACTCTGGGACTCAGTTTCCTCTTTTGAAAAATTAGAGAGTCGGACCAGATAATTTCTAAGACTCCTTCCAGCTCAAAATCTTATAGTCCCAGACCCATCCCTAGACTAGGCTTACTGTTCAGAGTCCTGGAATTCTCTCTGCTTGTCTTAGTCAATAGTCTCTGGACCTGTGTATGTGAGTATGAAATGTTCTATGTTTTAACTGGCCCTATTTGCTTCCTGGAGAATTTGCTGATGCCCCTTCATTTAACTGAACCCTCTTAGAAGGAATGTGACATTATATGTTTTACTTCTCTGGTAGGAGACAAACACTTGTCACAATGGTAGTGACTCTTCACCTCATATATGAAGTAACTGTTAATTGGGATGGCTAGGTGGCACAGTAAATAGAGCACCAGCCCTGGAATCAGGAGGACCTGAGTTCAAATATGACCCAGACACTTAATACTTACTAGCTGTGTGACCTTGGGCAAGTCACTTAACCCCAATTGCCCCTCAAAAAAAAAGAAATAACTGTTGATGGCAAGAATACCTCCATGTAAACTTTTAATGACTGAGACTCAATTGTATGGTTTGTACTGTGACATCTACATTCACTCATACACCATCATCATCAGAAGTGGCTTACTTGTTGAGATGTCTGAGGAAGGTAACATGTCAACCATAGACAGCCTCTAATTCCAGAGGGTCTTTGCCTTAAGGGTCTTTGTCCTGAGCAGGAGCAATGGCTTCCTGGGAAAGACTTCTCCTGTCACTTTTATTTTTTCTCTTCTTTTAAAGAAATAAATTGGTATCATTGGTTCATTTCCAAACATGCCCCTCCCTTCTCCCTTATCCAGAGAGCCATCTCTTGTAACAAGAAGTTAAAAAGAGAGCAAAAAACCCAGTTCATCAAAATTAACCAGTATATCAATTGGGTCTAAAAGAATATGCAGTATTCCATACCTATAGTACCCCACTCCCGCAAAGAAAGGAGAGAGGAACATTTTTTCATCTCTTCTTCTGAGCCAAGCTTGGTATTATAATTGTACAATGTTTAGGTCTGTGTGTGTTTTTCCCATTTAATTGTTGTAGTTATTGTGCACATTGCTTTCCTGGTTCTGCTTACTTCACTTGGTATCAGTTCATAGGAATCTTCCCATTCTTCTCTGTATTCTTATTTAAGATTTCTTGTGGCACAGTAATATTCTATTACACCCATGTACCATCTGCTGTTTCACTACTTCCCAATTGATGGGCATCTATTTTGTTTCTAGTTTTTTGCTACTATCAAAATTACTAAAAACTATTTTGGTGCATATAATGGGACCTTTCTTTTTTCTTTGACTTGCATGGGGTATATGCCTACCAGTGGGATTTGTGAACCACAGGTATGAATATTCTAGCCAGTTTCTTAACCCAAAGTTGCTTTCCACTCACAGCTCCACCAATAATGTAATAGTGTGTTCTCTTACTTTTCATAGGTAATAAGTGGCACAGTTGGAATTTGAGCTCAGGAACTCTAATTTTAAATCCAATCTCCATCTACTGTACCACACATCTCCTTCTTTTTAAGCTTTGCATACATCATTCTCTATGACATTGGAGAACATTATAGTTCAAGTTAGATTTCAATAAATGTTGCTTCTCAACAGGTAGGTAAACAAAGTTATCTCCATTAGAGATCACCTAGACCACCATCCCGACTTATTCACTCAAAGGTATCCCAAGCTATAAGCTCTAGCAGTGAGCTAGGAAGGGAGTTGAGATGCGCAAGTGAAACTGGAGTGGGTGGTAAAGGGGGTGGGGAGAGGAGCTATCAACAGGCTGTGCTGTGCAGAGTAAGAATAGTTTGAATCAATCAGACAGTGACCTCCTCTCCCCTAAACTGAGCCAGAAAAAGACTGAAGCTGAGACTCAGAGCTCACTGTCTGACTTGACCTGGCTGCCTATCCTGCCCCTTCCTGGGCAAATCACTATTATTAGACCTGATGGGTTCTTCCAGAGGACTGTGAGAGCCATGGACCTCCACATCCACATTACTGACAACTGTGAAGTTTGGATTCAGTCAAAGGGCTGTACTTGAGGACTTAGAGGTCCACATATGACCTCAAGGCCAAAGTCTCCCCACCCCTGAGCCCAACAGAAAATGTAGAACAGGAAGAATTCATACCTTATCCACAGTTCTATCTTACATAGTAAAAGGGAAGCATGCTTTGTGGATTCCACAAATACATATCTATTACATCAGCATGTTGACTAAAATGTGTTGATGGGAAGGGGTTTTTTTGTTGTTAATTTATTTTTAGTTTTGAACATTCACTTCCGCAAGATTTTGAGTTCCAAATTTTCTCCCCGTCTTTCCCTTACCCCCAACCCAAGCCAGCATGCATTCTGATTACCCCTTCCCCCAATCCCCACCCCCCTTTCTTTTATGATCTTCCCTTCTATTTTCCTGTAGGGCAAGATAAATGGAAAGTTTTATGAATAAAACTTAAATAATATTAATGTTACTAATTGATAACTCACATTTATATCATGCTTTTATAGTTTATAAATCCATTACCTCATAGATAGATAATGCAAGTACTATTCTGACCCTTTTTGTACATGAGGAAACTAAGGCTCAGAGAAACGTAATGATTTGCTAAAAAGCAAGTCAATGGCAGAGCTGACAGAGCTGAGACTTAAAATTCCAAATCCAATCCTGTTGGCATTGTACAGGTCAATTACAGTTGACTCAAATCCCAGAGGTTCTACAGTGAGAGTTCTTTGTGTCACAGTTGCAGAATCAAGATTTTTTTTGTTTCTTCACCTGCTCCTGAAGCTATCTCACTCTCTCATTACTTGCCCTCTGCTATATCCCCTCTTGGTAAATTCAGGGTACCCACATCTATCCCTGGATGCCCTAGACTTTCATAAGAGACATCTCAGAGTTCCTCTGACCTAACCAATACTTACAGTTTTTACTATAAAATTTACAGCTCTGGAAATGACCAAAGATTTTTCCTTCCTGAGGATTTTCACCTCTATTCCTTTGATTTTGTATATATAAGTACAGAGATTTACCCCTGGTCAGAGTCACTGTGTCTCTGCCCTCCCACAATGACACCCTCTTATTCTGAGCCTGCTTCTGTTCTAAGCTACAGGGAAAATGGGAGTGTAACTGTGAAGAGAGCCCTGGATTTGGAGTCAGATGACTGGTCTTTGAGTCTAGGCCTTGCCTATTATTAGCAGTGCAACCTTGGGCAAGCTATCTCATCACTGTGGGATACAATTTCCCTATCTATAAAATGAGGATAATAACACTTGCCCTGCCTAACTCATAGGGGATCACAATGAGATAATATATATGGAAAGTGTTTGGTAACCTCTAAAGGTTTACATTAATGTAACTCCTGTGTCAAAGGCTCTTTTTAAAAAAAAAATTATCTTAAACTTAAATGCTAAAACAATAAGAAAAGAAAAAGAAACATTGTAAACTGAAATAGAAAATTAGAAAGAAAAAAGCATTTTTATTGGCACAGCAGAACATTAGAGGATTCAAAATGTGCAACAATGAATTTTCATTTCCAGAAAGCCTGTATAATCATTACTACACAAAAGTGTTCAGAGCTGTCCATCTTTCTTTGCTTTCTTGTAAGTTTTGTTCTCTGCTGTGTATTTTGTGTTTTTCCCCCTTCCTTCTCCACCCTGCCACAAGAAGGTTACAATTAAGTGTGTGTATGTGTGTATGTGTATACATACATATATCCATACACATACATACATGCATACATATAGACACATACACACTTGCGTATACATATATACTTATGTATCTATAATCATACTCATATATAGACATTTATAGACACATATGAATCTATGTAAAACTGTACTATACTTGTTTGCCCTCTGTTTCTCTGAGGGTAGATAACATCTTTCTTCATAAGTCCAAGTCTTTACATATTTTTCTAAGTCTACCAACTCATCATTTCCTACATCATAGCAATATTCCAACCTTATACTGTCTAGTTATTTTAAATCATCTAAAACAATACTGATTTATATGACTGACATATAGTGTAGTTTCCCTATTTTTCTCTTTGATTAAATCTATTTTAGCTTTAACTTTGTCTGAAATCATGATTACTAACCTTGCTTTTTTCCCTAACAAATTCTATTCCCGATCTGTATTTTGTATTTGTTCCCCATCTTATTTCCTATCTTTGCTTACACCTCTACTTTACTTCTACCTGCTTCCTTGCCCTCCTATAACTTAACCTACCACCTCTCCAAAGATCCCTCCCTTATCTTCTCCCCCCACCTAAAACACATAGGATCATAAAAAAATCAATTATATTGGAATACAATTATTAAAGTATTTTTTTTCAAACAAGTTCACACACCCCTGGTATGGGCAAAACAACAAAGGAAGAAAATTCATATTTATTACTTTTATGGCACCATAATATTCCATTCTTTTCATATACTGTAATTTATCCCTTCCCTTAAGGAGCTTACATTTGAGGAGACAACAAGCAAACTATATACAACTATACACTATATACAAATCAAGGTGTATATATAGGATAAGTAAGAAATAATTCAAAGAGGGGAGGCACCAGAAGTAAGAGAGGTTGAGAAAGGCTTTCTGTGAAATGTGAGATTATAAAGGGACAACAAGGAAATTGGGGAAATCAGTAGGTGGAGTTGAGGGAGAGCATTCCAGAACTGGGGAACAGCCAGAGAAAATGCCCAGAGCCAAGAGATGGAATGAGTCACCAGTGAGTCAGTTCCTCTTTCCCCTGGGAGGGTCAGAATTCTTTTTTATTTTTATAATAAAAATTTGGGGACCCTTCTCTTATCAAGTTCTTTGCTCTCCACTTATGTGGAACCTGAGAACTTCACTACCTGGTATCCTCCCTTAAGACAGTCATCAGTTCCCCTTACAAGTTGTCAGTTTCACAAGCCTTCAAAATACAAAATAACCTGACTTCATCTGAATCCTTAGAGAGCCCCCTTTCTTTGTGAGCCATCCCCAGATGTGTGAAAGCAGCAGGACTGAATAGTGGGTGGACCTATCTGCTTCTCTTAGCTCTGTTTCTCCCAATTATGTCAAGGTAGCCAGTCACATTCCAGCCATGTCCTGACATGGTCATTGCTCTCCCTGGACCTGCCCCAAGAAAATCTGATTTTGTCACTACCATCACCAGCCCGACTGCCTTCCCAAACACTAATGGATGGAAACAGCAGAGCAAACTAAAAACTGAAGTAGGAGCCTTGAGCCTTATTTCTGCCTGGAAATGTTTTTCCTCATCTTTCCCTACTGTCTTCTCAGTGGCCTTTTGGGGCCAGGTGGTCATTGGAAATAGTGTATATTCTCCAAATTATCCTCTGATTATTAAGGTAGCCTTTATTTGCTTTGATCAGTATCAGGGGGCTGCCAGTTGGTGGGCAGGATGATGTTTTTTTGGGTCAGGAATGCTCCTCTCAAGATGTCATAATCCCAGTGTGCATTCAGATTAGATGATCTGTTTGCCCTATACTGGACTCCTACAGTGGCTTTCCTGCAGCCTGGGGCCATCAAAGGAGAGCCACAAGGCTAGTACCCCAGAGCTGAGAATGGGGGGAAGTATCAGGTTGTTAGAGTATTTTTCCTAGGATTCCAGATTTTGCCCTGAGGCAGCCTTGAGAAGGGAGAGTTTGAGCAGAGGACAAGTGGGATGGAGGATGATGAAAGGTCACCCTGACTTGTACCAGATCCCCTTCATTTTTTGTAATCAAACCACACCAAAGGCCAAAGATTCAACATTGATGATGCCAGAGCCTCAGGCACACACTATCTTAGCTACCTACTCTAACTACTTACTCAATAAAGGCCAGGATGGGGGGAAAAGTGGGGGAGGGGGAAGTTGGGGGAGGGGTAAAGAGAGGAGAGGGGGAGAGGGGCAAAGGGGGGAGTGAATAGAGGCTCAACAAGAGGCTCAGCATTCTCTCCTTTGTGTCACTGTTGTGTTACTTTGTTGCTCTTTTGGGACATCTCTCCTCTTGTCAATACTCCACTATTCTGCTGCTATTATCCTCCAAGCCTGGCAGGTTTTGTGGTTCCTTCTTGCTAGTGATCCTTTGCTCAAAATTTGTTTTCTTTTCTTTTTTTTTCTTCAATATTTCTTCACTGCTCCTCCTTTAAATTTCCTCTAGCAGATATCACTAGTTACCTCCTCTAATGGTATCAGTTCTCAAACAGCTGATTGTTGTTCAGTCATTTTTCAGTCATTTCCAACTTTTCATAACCCCATTTGGGGTTTTCTTGGCTAAGAAAACCTAGAAAAGCCTAGAAAAATCTAAGGTTTGCCATTTCCTTCTCTAGCTAATTTTACCGTTGGGGAAACTGAGGTAAAACAGTGCTAAATGACTTGCCCAGGGTCACACAGCTAGTAAGTGGCAATAGTGGAAGTTTAAAGTTTTCTACTCTAGGTCAGGTCATAGCCAAATCTGTTGCCATTTACCTCCTTCTTTAGCACCTGGACAGTGTGTTTCCTGCTCATGTCAACCCATCCCACCGAAATTCAGCAAAGCTCTCCTACTTGTTTTTCTACCTTCTGTCTTCCTCCAGGACAGTTAGAGTGAGTTATGCAAATTACGCTGGTTGTTTCTTCAAAGATCTCTAAAAGGGTTGGGGGAGAGATGGGACTTATGACCACCAGAAGTTCCCAAGCTCCACTGTGCTTATGATTCAAAGGGAGAGAAGCAACTTATCACATAAATTTTAGCTATCCTTATTTGCAAATAATCACTGACACTCAACTTAGGGATCTTTCCTAACATCTCAACCATAGGATTTGGTGATCCTTCCCCAAGAAAGTATTCCAAACTACTCCAGGGATTTGGCAAGTCCCTTAATTTACTCTACTAAGACAGTGAATAAAGAAATAATCAAATCCCCCAGGACACAGAGAGTAGTACTATTCACCCCCCCCCCCCACACACACACACACACTTCATATGAAGCTGTGTTCTCAACACTAGCCAAAGAAGACGTACCTTGGGAGCCCGTTTGCACTTCTTCTCAACCTTTGTGGAGAACAAGAGGTCAGAGCTCAGAATCTTTACTGTGGGTAAGCAGGGAAACATTGGTAATGACCCTTAGATGGGCAGTAAAGGTGGGAAGAAGTTGGGGTCTTGTACTCATGAGCCACAGTGTTGGCAGCTTGGATGTTCTTAGAGCCATTAGGGGAATGCTGGTTGTGTAGAGAATGGGGAAAGGGCAATCAATGGTTTTGGAATCAGATGATCTAGGTTCAAATTTGGACTCTGTGTGACCTTAGGACGCTTCCCTGGTTGGACCTTAATTTCCTCCTCTGTTAAGGAAGGAGATGGATTAGATGACCTCCATATTCCCTTCAAGCTCAACTCCAAGTCCCATGATTCTTTGCTTCAAATTTTGACTCTTCTCTGTCTCTTACAACATGTGTGGTCTTGGGCAAGTCATTCTGTGCTTCAATTTCCTTATCTGTAAATGGAAGGGAGTTGAACCAGTTCCTTCCAAGTCAAAAATCCTTTGACCCTATGACCTTGTCTTCTCCTAGAGTAGAGGGATTGCTGGCTCTTTCCTGAACCAATGATGCGGATTAGTCTGGAAAGCAGAAAGTTGCCTCTCCCGAGCCAGGGGCAAGTCAGACATCACAAGGAGAAAGAAGTATTTGTGTGTATGGGTGGTTCTCTTGACTTCTGACTTCTTTCCTTGGCTGAAGTCATCTCATTTACCTTCCGGTCTAAGTTCTGGGAAGGCCCTTGGCTGTTGGGGGATGAACAATGGCAAAGTTGAGTTAAGACTGGGTGGTACTTTGGGTGACCTGGGGTCTCTGGATGACCTGCCCAGCCTAGCGTGAGGTATATATTGTTTGGGCTGAGTTTTTAAGTGCTCTTTCCGACTTTGTTTGTTTAATTCCTGTGCTTTTGTATGTTATCCCTTATAAATCTCCCTTTCCTTAAGGACTGTGTTTGACAATTTCATTTCCCTCCAACTGCAGACATTTCCCCTCCTGTAGGTCAGAAAGTCTGATTAACCAATATTAGAGACTCCATCAGATTGAACCCTACCAAGAGGTGTGTTCTCCCAGCAGGCTGAACAGAAGGATACAGGAATGAAATACTTGCCTTGACCTATGTAGATCAGCCAAACTGAATTCCTCTCTGAAAATGAACTCCTGACCTCATCCTTACTGGATGAACTCTTGGCAACCAGGAATTCACAGTTTTAGGTTGAAAGAGACAGAGAAACAGGAGAGACAGAGACAGAGAAAGGGAGGGAGCAAGGGAGAGGGAGAGAGAGAGAGAGAGAGAGAGAGAGAGAGAGAGAGAAAGAGAGAGAGAGAGAGAGAATCCATGTTTACAGACAGGCTAAAGGATGAAGGTAAAAAGAGAATTGCATGGAGCCAGGGAGAAAGGTAGGAGAAAGAGAAGGGTGGGACGCCAGAGTTTCATGGGCCATTCATGGGCAGTGGACAGAATTGTAGCAGGAAGTGAGAATCTGGTGCTCTGGTTTATTCTGAATGGGGTAGGAGGAGTTGGTCAGGAAGAACAGGGACCACCAAAGACTTATGAGTTAGTATATAGATGGCAAGTAACTTATGGCAGAAGGGGTACTTTCCTCCCAGGTACTCCTCATCATTGGACGTTTGCCTCTCTGCTCAGCTTCCTCACTGAAGCCCTTGGAGGCACTGTCCATAGTAGTCCTGGACAAACCTGACCAACTTTCTTCCAGGGTAATAGACACATCATTGTTCTGGCCTCTCCATGGTTTTCTTGTCCTTTGTTCCTGTTCCATTCCTTGCTTGGGGTTTAATTGAAAGGGCTTCCCCTAAGGTGTCCTGTCAAGCCCACTTCATCTTTGTGACTGTTTCCTGCTTATTCCCACCAGTCCACAACTTCCTTTAAGAATGACCACATGGGGCTCTGACATCAAGGCAGGAAATAGACCAGTACATTGGGTTGTATTTTAATGTCACAGCCAGTTTCACAATGGGAAAAAAAGTCTATCTTATAGTCTATTATAGTTCTCTTGTTAGTCGTGAGTTCTTGTGAGTGCTACAGAACTTGAACTGGGGTGGAGGAGAGTGGACCTAAATTTCAGGGCACTAAAATTTAAAGGGTGCTTCTTTTTTTTTTTAAAGCAATTGGGGTTAAGTAACTTGCTCAAGGTTACATGGCCAGGTGTTTCTGGGTGGGTGCTAAGTGTCTGAGCCCGGGATTCGATCTCCAGGTCTTCTCAACACTGGAGCTGGTGCTCTTACTCGCTGTGCTACCTGGCCGACCCTAAAGGGTGCTTCTAATACCTTTATAAAAGAGCATTCTTTCTTCCCTTTAGCAACTGCAACTTGGGTGAATCTCTCCCCATTCAGCCCCACCCTTAGAGACAGCTGACCTCATCCCTGTACCTAGTGGATTCACTTCCTAGTTGTAGCCCACCCCATCTTCCTGTTTCTCTAGAAAGGAAGAGTCTTTTCAGCAGGATAGAAACCTTGAGGAGACATGCTTCCTCCCCATGGATCCATGAACCAGGTGAGGCCCCTCCCTCCTGGCCACTACCCTCTCTCACCCCTGACCTTTCTTGCTTCTGACGAATGATCCCTGTCCTTGGTGCTCAAAGTGAGGAGATCCAGGTTCCAGGGTGGGGGTTCCAGAGGAAGCCTGGTTCTGATGTGCCCTTTCCTGGAAGCCCCTGGTCCACAAAAGGGAAAATTTTCCACTTGGGAAGGGAGGATCTCAGCTAATCTCTTTACTTTTACTAACCTTGGAAATCAGCAGCACAATTCCTAGTATTTTGCCCAGGGAACCTATCGGGTCATCTGCTCTGTTCCAGTCTCTCTTGCCACTTTCTAGATGAAGAAAATAAATGTTAGTGAGGCCAAGACAATAGTGGACAACAGAGAGAGGGGAAGACTCTTTTTGGTCTAAGGGCTTCAAAAGGCTCATTTTGTGTAGACCTAGCCAGCTTGTTTCTCTGGGGTGCTCTGAATCTGAAATGTTCTTTTTTTTTTTTATGAATGTAAAAGTGCATTTTAATATTTAAAAAGCATTTTTAAAATTCTGCATGACAAAAACTGCATTTGAAAAAGGTTCATAAAAAGAGCTGGACAGAATTGCCCTCATTACCTTTTACTTTTCTTGTCAGAAAAAAAGGGAAAGCTTCTCTGTAACCATAAAGGATGTTAAAACAGGTGTTTATAAAATGGTAAATAGTATTTTGTGAGAAATTTTTTTATACAATTCCAGTCAGTGCACCCCTCAGTAGGTCCTAAGTAAAACTGTTTTAGCTAAATGCAAAATGGAATACAAAGTTTATTAATATGGGGTATATACAGTACATTAAGTCTGTTGCCTGCGTTTTGCTGATTTCGTTTTTTCAAACCTTGACTCCATTTCTTCTAAGACCTTAGGTGTATATCGCACGACTAATTTGACTTTTCCTTGTGCTGCTTTTAGCAGTTTCCACAGCTTTTTCATGGTGTTCTCCTTCAACACTCACTCCATTAACAGACAGCAGTTGATCCCCACATGTCAGTCCGCCGTGTCTATCAGCTATACCACCAGGAATGGTACGAGAAATGTAGATAGGAGAGTTTTGCTCTGCCTCCCATAATATTGAATCTAAGTCCCTCTTCAGTTTTCGGTAATTCAACAACTCAAGGATGAGAACGTCCTTCACAGGCAGCAAAGGCAGCAACAGCAGCCTTGGCAGTAGCATTAGCTCTCACTTCAGGACTACTGCTGATATCCACAGTTTCATAAACGTGTTCACATACCTTTCTCACAGCATTGCAGAACTCACTTTGAAGGACTCTTTGTAAAGCCTGATGTTTTTGTGGTGGTACTTCGCCACTCCTTTGTAGTTTTTCTAATAATTCAATAGCTCTACAAATATCCCGTTCCAGTCTCACAGGTTCCCCCAACGCTGGCCGCCCCCCCCCCCCGCCCCCGCCCCCGCCCGCGCGCGCGGCCCAACGGGAAATGATCTGAAATGTTCTTTAGAAGCCTCCCCATTAAGTTTTGTTTTTCTTGCTTTCTAATGGGTGGGAGTGTGGAAGAATTTGAAACTGAAAATAAAATAAAATTGACTTAAAAATAAAAATGAAATAAAATCAGCTCCCGCTTCCTCCTCTCCCCCAAAAAGAAACTTCCCCTTTAGACAAGTCACTAGAGGACCCCACTCGTCTTCTGTGGGACTGCTCTGGCTTTAGTTCATCTGCTCAGACACGTCTTAGAATTGTAGCAGAGTAGAAAGATCCTGTGACTGTATTAAAACATTATTTTAATCTCCATACAATCCACTATGGTAATGCATGACAAATGATGAATGAAAATTAATTCAGCATCAGAGAATATAAGCATTCAAGAAAATTAATAATAGTATTAATCCTGTATTTTGACTACACAAGACAGTAAGAAAGAGAAAGGGACAGATGGAGAGAGAAACAATATTTAATATTATTAATTATTAATACCGATACACTCCCAGTTCCAGTGGCCCAAATTCTCTACCAAGTAGGGGCCCTAGGCCCAACAAAGCTGATCTGCATCCCTGAAGCTACTTTTAGCAGCCTTTGTGACAACATAGGTCATGGCACACTCAGTACAGAAAGTTCCCTGACATTTACAGATGTTATTATTATACGGTCTCTACCCAGGGAATTTGGAATTTCTCCTCCTTTGTTCATGACCGCAGTGATTCCCCTCAGATCCTTTCTGGCATCTTTCCTTTGTAGCAGCCCTTCCAAATATACATGCTCAGTCAACTGTACTACACAGAGATAAGGTCCTTTCTTGTTGGACTGTGTATGTTTACTCTATTCCTTTCTATTTCTTAGTCCATACCACATAGTTTTAATAATTACTGCTTTATGGGGGCAGCTAGGTGGTACAGTGAATAGAGCACTAGCCCTGGAGTCAGGAGGACCTGAGTTCAAATCCAACCTCAGACACTTGACACTTACTAGCTGTGTGATTTTGGGCAAGTCATATAACCCCAATTACCTTGCCTTCCCTCCTCAAAAAAAAAAGTACTGCCTTATAACAGTTTAAGATCTGGTGCTGCTAAACCTCCTTCCAAACTTTTAAAAAACTTTCTTCTCCCCCCCATCCCCACCCTTTTATGATTCTCTTAACACATACCAATAGATGCAAATATTCAAATGCATGAAAAAGAACAAGAGAAAACAGTGATTCTAACTAAAAACCATAAACTTCCATTATTTAGTTTTCTTTGTAAAAAAAAAAGGTTTTTTTTTATTAAAAAATAACTTTGACAAGTTATTTTTTAATAACTTTAAAAGACTTTAACAAGTTACCTTCAACAAAAGCAGCCTGTTTGCTTCCATCTCCCCTTCTGAACTTCCATTTTGTATATCTATATTGGGTTTGTCAGGAAGACCTGAGTTCAAATCCCACCTTGGATATTTAGTAGCTGTATGACCTGGGCAAGTCATTTAATTTTAGCCTCAGTTTCCTCTTTCGTAAAAATTGGAATAATAATAGCACTTACCTCACAGGGTTGTTTTGAAGAGCTCATGAAATAATATGTAAAGTGCTTTGCAAACCTTAATCTCCTTGTAAATGCTAGAGATTATTGTTGTTGTTACTACTGTTCTTGATCACATTGCTGTGATTGATGTATACAATGTTGATTTGATTCTGTATTCATTTGCACATAGTCCTATTATTTGTCATTTTTATGGTCCAATAATTACTTTCACGTATTGTAATTTGTTCATCTATTCCGCAGCTGTTGGACACATAGATTTTGTATGGTGGAGTCTTGTCATATGTAGAGGTTAAGTTCTAAAGTCAGTAAGTAAAGCAAAAATAAACCTAGCAAAAATAAGCCTTAAAAATCCCTTATGTCGGGGCAGCTAGGTGGCGCAGTGAATAGAGCACTGGCCCTGGAGTCAGGAGGACCTGAGTTCAAATCCAGCCTCAGACACTCAAGATTTACTAGCCATGTGACCTTGGGTAAGTCACATAACCCCAATTGCCTTGCCTTCCCCCCTCCAAAAATAAAAAAAAGCAAAAAAAATCCCTTATGTCACCTGCAAAATATAGAGGGTAGTAGATAAAATACAGATACAATATCATTGAAAAGTTATAGCTAAGTTTCCTAAGAAGTGGTCTGGGTCAAGATTCTGGTGGTTTGGACAATGATGACTGTGAAAATAACTGAATATAAATTTAATTTTTTCTATACCCAAGCAGTATTAATTAGCAAAGAAGTAAGAACCAGGACTTCTCAGATAGTATGGAAGGGGACTGGAATGTGATTTGATTGATAAAAGGTTTCCCCATGAGGAAATTCCATCTACCAATACAGATCACCACCTTCCCTCTGCATCTTATAGTCTTAGAAAATTACACTAAAAAGTTCATTGATTTTCCCATGGTGACATGGACACACACACACACACACACACACACACACACTTTCTGATACAATACCAGAAATCCAAAAAACACTGATCAGGTTGAGTATTTCAAGCAGTTCCTCCAAATTTGGTTCCAATACTCCTGTAAAAAGGATACGACTAAGAACTGCCTTATCTCTAATATAAGATCCCAAAGTATTATAAGCCTGATGCTATGTTTCCCTAGGCTGGTTAGGTACCACTGAATCAACATAAGCCAACAAAATAGCTAAAAATACAATTCAATTAACCTCACTGTGAGATATGAGTTCACAGAACCCAATTTCCTATTTCTTATCTTAAATCTAAAGTTGAGAGGTACCTGAAATAGAAATAAGAACCTCACTTGGTACCAAGGTACTTAATGGTGATTCTTCTTACCTGTATCATGACTCTCTTCTTAGCCAGAATTATAATTATAATGTTTCTCTTTCAAATGAAGTTTTATGTATAATGGATATACTCAAAAAGGTAATATCACCAAGATACTGATTTATAAGATTTTTTTAATAAAAAGTAACAAAAAAGCTTCACAACTTTAAAAAGTGTGTGTGTGTGTGTGTGTGTGTGTGTGTGTGTGTGTGTGTGTGTGTGTGTGTGTGTGTGTGTGTGTGTGTGTGTGTAAGACACACTTATGTGGGGGCGGCCAGGTAGCACAGCGAGTAAGAGCACTGGCTCCAGTGTTGAGAAGACCTGGAGATCGAA
>NW_027187330.1:4537515-4565113 GCF_028583685.1 Petaurus breviceps papuanus
GGGGCGGCCAGGTAGCACAGCGAGCAAGAGCACTGGCTCCAGTGTTGAGAAGACCTGGAGATCGAATCCCGGGCTCAGACACTTAGCACTCACCCAGAAACACCTGGCCATGTAACCTTGAGCAAGTTACTTAACTCCAATTGCTTAGGGGCGGCCAGGTGGCTCAGCTAGTAAGAGCACCGGCTCCAGTGTCCGGATGACCTGGATCAAATCCGGGCTCGGATACTCAGCATCACATCCAGAAATAATAACTGGCCGTGTAACCTTGAGCAAGTTACTTAAACCTGATTGCTTTAAAAAAAAAAAAAGACACACTTATGTGACTCTAAGTTGTAGCCTTAGAGAGTTGTAATATGAGTTTAGTGACTTTCCCATGGTCACATGGCCATTTCATATAAGAGGAAGGGCTTGAACCTGTTTTCCTGACACTGAGGCCAACCCTTTATCCACTATGTGATGCTATCTTGTCTTTTCTAGTAGAAGAGGACAAAGACTTAGCAGACAGGAAAACTGATGATTAGAGCGGAAACCCTTTTGATAGGGCTTCACACATAAGTGGGACTATATTAGGGAGTGATCACATCAACATATTACTTTTCTTCTTGCTCCATCAAGAGGCAAGAAAGGAAAAGAGAGCAGGACGGCTAGGTGGCCCAGTGAGTAGAGCACCGGCCCTGGAGTCAGGAGGACCTGAGTTCAAATTCGGCCTCAGACACTTAACACAAAAACTAGCCGTGTGACCCTGGGCAAGACACTTAACCCCAATTGCCCTCCAAAAAAGCAAAAAAAAAAAAAGAGAGAGAGAGAGAAAGTTGAAGGGAACACAGCAGATACCTTCTAGGTGACTAGGGATGCTATGGAGACAAGCTAAGGCAGTCCTTTTTAACTACCACCTGCCTAAGCAGAATGAGTACAGATTCTTTGGGGATGGTCTTTTCCTTCTTTTTGTATCCCTAGCACTTAGTATAGTGATTGGCACATAGTAGGTGTTTAATAAATGTTAACAGACTGATTAGGTGTGATTAAGAGGAAATTCTAAAATCATACTCAGCAAGAGGATATGGTCACACCATGTATGATAGGCACGAAGGAACCAAGACTGATTTAGGGAATGGTATATTCATGTCTCCCATCTCACACTCATTAGCTAACATAAGCTAATTGCATGGAATGGCAGGCAGCATCAGCTGCACTATTTAAGTCATTTCTCTCTCCTTTTTTTCTCCTGAGTGCATGTAGTTGGATTCATGTAACTTAGTTGGGTATTTGACAAGGTTATTATATGAGTAGTGCTGCTAGAAATATTTTCGTATCTCTCCAAAATGTCTTTTCTTGTCCTGTTAGTAAACATCCCTAGAATATAGCTCTAGTAATAGAATCATTGTGTCAAGAGGCAGGAACAATTACATAGCTGTATTATATAATTCCATATTGCTTTCTTCTTTTTTTTTTCCCCTTTTTTGCTTTTTGGAGGTCAATTGGGGTTAGTTAAGTGACTTGCCCAAGATCACACGACTAGTTTTTGTGTTAAGTATCTGAGGCCAGATCTGAACTCAGGTCCTCCTGACTCCAGGGCCGGTGTTTTATTCACTGCACCACCTGGCCGCCCCCATATTGCTTCTAACCAGATCACATCAATTCATGACTCTCCAACAGTGTCATAGTGTGCCTGTTTTTTTCACAACCAAGTCAACACTAATTTAATCTTATCTTATTTTTGCCAGTTTTATGAGCATAAGGTAACTGTTTGAATTTGCTTTTCTTTGATTATTAGAAAAATTTGAACATTTTTTATATGACTGTTGATGTTTTACATTTTGTTCTTCCAAAAACTGCTCACTCATAGCCTTTGGGCACTTACCTGCCGGGGAATGGATTTTACCCTTTGAAATTTCTGTTCATTCCTCATAGATTTTGGATGTCCGACTTTTACCAGAATTGTTTATTACAAAGATTTTTTTCCCCAGTTCTATAACTTTTCTTTTGATTCTAGAAGCATTGTTTTTCATTGAACAAAAGTTCTTTATTTTAAATAATCAAACTAATCTATTTTATCTCTTATAATTTCTTTTTTTGATTGTTAAGAATTTTTCACCTTTCCATCATCACGTTATCTTCTAATTTTTGATGATTTTTTTTCAATCATTGATCCATTTCAAATTTGTTATGGTATATGGAGAGAGCTGTGTATCTTCTCTTATTTTTCACCATTCTGCTATATTCCATGTTCACAATAATTTTTAAGAAACTGAATCATTTAATATCTGGTAGTTTTTGATTTAACTAACAATAATCTATAGCATGCACTTGGTTAGGGTTCCAAGTGATCTAATTTGTTCTCTTTTTCCATTTTTAATTCAGTACCAGATCATTTTGACAATCATAGCATTATAATATAATTTGAGAGCTGGAACTGTAAGGTTTCCTTCCCCTGCCCACTGCTCATTTTCCCTTGATAGTTTTTTGCTTGCTCCATATAAACACTGTTATTATATTATCTAATTTTCTGAAGACTCCCTTTGGTATGGAGCATCTGAGGTATCCCCTTCTTGTACATGGTACTCTCTACAGAAGCTAACCCAGGTTTAGGTTACTCTGTGGGTACCCTAAAAACTATTGTTTGCGAGCCTTTACTTATATGTTTATTTTTACTATATTAAAATTGAAACTAATATTAAAAAAGAAAGAAAGAAACGTAAAGAATTATAATAGTTTTTTAACTCCTTTTTTTTCTTTTGGAGGGGGGAAGGCAGGGCAATTGGGGTTAAATGACTTGCCCAAGGTCACACAGCTAGCGTCAAGTGTCTAAGACTGGATTTGAACTCAGGTTTTCCTGACTCCAGGGCAGGTGCTCTATTCACTGAGCCACCTAGCCACCCCTATAATAGTTTTTTAGAGTGTCAGTAAGTAGAACATTTCAATCAACCAATCTTCAAGAACGTATTAAACACCTGCCATGCACTACACTCATAGAGGCTCTGAAAATGAAACAATCCCTGCACTCAAGGAGTTTACACTCTATAGGGAGTCAATATGTACATAAATAAGCATATACAAATAATATACAAGAGCAATACTAGCCAAAATCAATACTAACCCCCCCTTTATTTGGGGAGGGCATTAAAATCAGGGACACAGGAAAGGAAACAAGCATTTATTAAGTACCTGCTGAGTTCTAGATGCTTTACAATTATGATCTCATTTGATCTCCATAACCACCCCATGTGGTAGGTGCTATTATTATCCTCATTTTACAGTTGACAGAGGTTAAGTGATTTGCCAAGGGTCACAAAACTATTAAGTGTCTGAGGCCAGATTTGAACTAGGATCTTCCAGACTCCAGATGCAATATTCTATCCCCTGAATCACTGTGTAGAAGATGGTACTTAAGCTGAGTCTGAAGGAAACCAGGGCTGCTAAGAGGTAGAAGTGAGGGGGAGAGTACCTTCCAGGTACTGACAGCCAATGCAAAGATGGGGGATGGAGGGAGGACAAGATGGCCAGTTTGGCTCCATGTATTATGGCAAGGTTGTAAAGGAAGGTGGGAGCTGTGTGGTGATGAACGTGAAGAGCCAGAAAGGGGAGCTTGTAGCTAATCCTGGAAGTGACAAGGAGTCCCTGGAATTTGTTAAATAGAGGAATGGCCTGAGCAGATCCAAACTTTAGGAAAACGCTTTGGCTCCTGTGTAGAGGATGGATTGAAGTAGGGAGAGACTTGAGGCTAATTGGGAGACTGTTGCTGAGGTCTAAGAGAGAGGTGATGAGATCTTGAACTAGGGTGGTCCCATTAGTGGAGCAGAGGTGAGGACAATTCTGAGAGATGCTGTTGAAGTAGAAATAAGAAGCAACTGATTGTATGTGTAGCACAAGGGAGAATGAGGAGATCTGCCTTTATCAATGGATTTCATTGTTTCTCTGCTGGGACTCATTTCCCAGTGCTTTGTATACTCCCACCATCTCCTCTCTCCATCCTTGTGACACTGAACATTTAGCTGCCAAAGAATAGCCCCCTCACCCCACCCTTAGCTTTCTGTTCCCTCATTCCCATCCTTCTCCTCCCCTCCACACACACAAAATGTTCTGATACAGGACTGGCCTCCCCTTCCACTGTGCCTTTGGAACTCCTGTGCCATAATGAACAAACTTGCTTTCATCTTAAAACTCTTCTTTTCTGACTCCTTCCATCTTCTGGCTCTCACTGAGACCTGGATTCCTCTTGATGACAGTGTTTTCCTTGCTACCCTTTCTAGTACTGATAGCACTTTAAAAAATGAATGTTGACATATGAATGTTGAATAAATAAAATGCTGGCATACTGCAAAGAACTGTTGCCTTAAAAAAAGTTATGAATGTGCATTAGAATATGGACATACCAAAAAGAACTGTTGCTTAAAAAATACATGCATAAAAGCACATAATATTAAAAATAGGTACTAGCAGAAATAGTCCGTTGCTTTTGACTCCTTGTAGCAGCAAGAACCCTAGCATACCCAGGATGGCTGCTAGCACAGGTTCTTTGATCTGTTTTTCTAAAGGAAAGCAACTCAAAAGGGCTCAACCATCTTACTTTAATCAAATATATATTATTTACCTAGTTCAGGGGGAAAAGTCAGCACCCTGAATGAACTTCAGTGAAAATACACAGAAGGTATAAGCAAACAAAAAAAAATTCAGACAGAAAATAACACAATTCAACAGACTAACAGACAGGACTTCTAGCTGTCTGACCATCACATACCCACATAGCTAGTTACCAGAGAGAGAAGCACCAACATCTGGGTTTTCAAATCTGGAGGGCTCAATGGCTTCCCAGAGTCTCATCTGGCCAAATCACACAACTCTTCCTATAAGTGAGCCCCAAAGTAAAACCTCATTTCATAGGTATATATACAAACTTCTCCAGGGTCAGAGAATATCACAACCCTCATGACCCACTGCCTAATTACAAAATAGAAAAAGGTGTGGTGAAAAACAAGCCTCCTCTAAGCAAGCTTCTCTTGTTGGGTTCCAAGAGAGGCCCATTAAGGGACAGGGAAGATCTTCAAATTCTTACACTCCTTAAGAGTCAAGCAGAGAATATATAGCATAAAGAAAGACCTAGAATTTGCCCCTTGCTCACAACCAATGGTCAAGTTTGGGTCTAAATGAATGAAAGTGGACCATAAAAAGCACCTGAGGCTGTCAATCTAAAGCATCCCTAGCATACCTGGTAAAGTATCTGGTCCAGGGGAGAGGAACCTGTGGACCTCTACATCCTCAAGTGCAGCCCTTTGACTGAATCCAAACTTCACAGAACAAATCCTTTTGTTACCTGACCTCTACTATTTATTTATCTTTTACATTCTGATTTTTTTAAGCAATTGGGGTTAAGTAACTTGCTCAAGGTTACACAGCCAGGTGTTTCTGGGTGGGTGCTAAGTGTCTGAGCCTGGATTCGATCCCAGGTTATCCCGACTCTGGGGCTGGTGCTCTTACTCACTGTGCTACCTGGCCGCCCCTACATTCTGATTTTTATATGTCACCTCCCTTATTAGAATATCAGTTTTGTGAGCACAGGAACTATTTTTGCCTTTTCTTCGAACCATACCCTCACACTTAGTACCTTGCTGGACACTTAATAACCACTGTGAATGCTTAGTGATTGATTCATGGGTCAAAGAGTCAGCTTCTCTATGCTACTAGCTTCTGGACTTCATCTTTTGACCTATTTTGACATGCTACCATTTGCAAAAGCATACAGCTATGTGTAATAAATCTGATAGTTTCCTTTATTTCTTCTCTATTTGTTGTGATCCCTCCTTGATCATTTTTTTAAATTTTGGCCACTTTATATTCCCTTATGACCTAACCATGTGTAATGGTAATGGAATTTGAATGTCCCCTTGTATTGGCAAGCTAACAGGTACTTATCACTTGGTTTCAGGTTAAGTGTTAAGACCCAGAGCTTGTGAATCTCACAGTGGGATGGACTTGTTGACATGATGAGACAGGGCTGAACAGGGAGGAGCTGGTGCTGTGTATAGGGAAAAGCCCAGGCTTAGAGAGGCCAGAACTTCTGGGAGCAGCATCGTGGAGGAAGAACAGCTACTGCTGAAGAAAGAGAGAGAACTCCTGGGAACGAGAATTGCTGAGCAAGAGAGAGAACTGCCAGGATCCTGAGAACTTCTGAGAGCCAGCCAGAGCTGCGTAGAACTGAGGAGACATGACTGTGGTGCTGGTACTTTATCTTTATGTTTTGGGTCTATGTTGATTCCACAGGCAGAAAGTGAATTGATAAAAATGCCAGCAATGTGTGTGAATGTTGTTGTGGTTTTGTTAATGTCTATGAATGTTGTTGTGGCTTTGTTGAACTTTGTCTTCCCAGGAACAGAGACTGTGAGGGATTTGGGGTGGACTGGACACTGTAAGCTTCAATGTGGAACAGGAACTGCACAGAGAGCTGGACAAGGAACTGGGAGCTGTCTGCCTTTGAACTCAGGTGGCAGTTGGTTGGATTCAGGCAGGAGCTTGGACCATGGAAGAGGAGCCATGGAAGCTGAGAGCCTGCCTCAAGCCAAGATAGAAAAGACATCTCCTTGGGTATTTAATGCTGACTGATGATATTGTAACCTAGTTATGACCTAGGGGTGGATGGCTTTGTGCTTTCCACTGCCCCTTGAGAAGGTTCTTGGTGACTGATGATATTGTGATTTAGTTGTGACCTAGGGGTGGAAAACTTTTGACCTTTGTACTTTGTGATTGACTAAATGAATGTATTTTGTTTAAGAAGGAAGACTTTTTGATTGAAGAGATTAAGATGGTGTGACCTAGGGGTGGACTTTGTGATTGACTAAATGAATGCACTTTGTTTAAAAGAGAACTTTAACCTTTGTACTTTGTGATTGAATTAAGGACTTACTAAATGATTGAGTTACTAAATGAATGTACTTTGTTTAAAACTATGTGACCACTTTGGTGAAAACTACATGGCCATTTTAGTGTTAAGTTGTTGAGCTGTGACATGGTGAATGCTGTATTTTGATTTTCTGTGAATGTTTTGCCTTAATTTGTTACTGAATAAATGGAGAGTTCTGTGTAGTCAGAATCTTGAAAGCTGTTCACAGTAGCAGTCCTCTGGAAAGCTGCTTGTGCTTGGCTTTATACCATGATAGTTCATAGGTGCCTTCTGATGTATAAAGAGGCTGACTTTGCTTCAATAGGAGCTGTGATCACACAGATGAAATCACATGTCTTTGGAGTACTGAAACATCTTGAACTTTAACTATAGGACAGAGCCATTGTTTTAAAATAAATTAGCCAAATACCTATTGAGCAATTACTATGTGTACAACACTCTTCTAAGATCAGTAGAAGTAGATATGCTTGGGGGCAGCTAGAGCACCAGCCCTGGAGTCAGGAGGACCTGAGTTCAAATATGGCCTCAGACACTTAACACTAGCCATGTGACCTTGGACAAGTCACTTAACCCCAATTGCCCTTCCTTACCCCTTTCAAAAATAAAGAAGTAGCTATGCTCACAGAACTTAAAGTTTTGTTAAGGGGACAAGATTTTCATTTAAAACAGTTAAATAATAATACAAAGAAATAAATGGTTAACTTCATGTTATAGTCAGTCAGTCAATAAGCATTTAATTAAACAACAACTATCTGCCAGGCACTGTGCTAAGAACCAGAGATACAAAATGAAGCAAAAGGCAGTCCTGGCCCTCAAGGAGCTCACCATCTAAGGGGGGAAACAACATATAAAAAATATGTACAAACAAGTTATGTACAGGATAAGTAGGAAACAGCAAGGGAAGGAACTGGAATTGAGAGGTATTAGAAAAGACTCCCTTCAAAAGGTAGGATTTTAGCTGGGAATTGAGAGCCAGAGAGGTCAGTCCAAGTGGAGGAGGGAGGGCATTCCAGGCAGGACACCAGTCAGAAAAAATTCCTGGAGCCAAGAGGTGGAGTGTCTTGTTCATAGAATAGCCAGGAAGCTGGTGTCACTGGTTGAAAAACAGCTGTTGGTGGGGAAGTAAGGAGACCAGAAAGGTAGGGCTAATGCAGCTCAGAGGAAAGAGAGACCAGTGAGGCCTAGGTCTAGGCTAGCCCCACCTATAGCAGAAAGCAAATAAGAAGCTTCCTGCCTGAAACAGAAATATGTTTAGTATCCTTACCCCTTTTCCAATTCCTTCACTATGTTCAAGCATCAGCTGCTCAAATTCCATATGTATCCAGATCTTGCTTTCTGTTTAGGTTTCGACTTACCATCCTGCTTTGTTCACCAGTATCTACATCCTGGTGGAAGTATGGTGTCAGTGTCAGGCTTGGAGTCAGGACAAACTGTGTTCAAATCTGACCTTTGACACTAGCAATGGGACCTTGGGAAAGCCACTTAATCTTTATAGGCCTCGGTTTCCCCATTTGTAAAATAAGGGAAGTTGGACTTCATGACCTCTGATGTCTCATCTAATTCTAAATCTGTGATCCCAAGTCATAGATAAATTAGGAGGTCTGTGTACGTTTCTGGCTCTTGAATGCTACTCTGGATTCAACACATTGCTTTGCTCATATCCTTTTAATTCAGAGGGAAGAAGGAATGAAAGAGGGAAGGAAAGAAGGAAGAAAAGGAAGAAACAAGGGAGGGAGAGAAGGATTTATTAAGTACTTACTAAATGCCAAGCTCTGGGCTAAATGCTGGGAATACAAAAACAAACAAAAAGAAAGACAATGGGGGAAGACAACACAAGGAAAGGAACCAAAAAGGGGAGGAGGAAGTTCCCCACCCCACTCCCACCTCCATGGATTTGAAATCCACAAAGTCAGGCACAGGGCCTGATGGAGAATGAAGCCAGGCTGATCCGGCCCTTCTACAAAATGGAGGTCCCAGGAAGAAGTCGACAACAGGAGAAAGGTGGTAGTGGAGTATTCCAGGGTGAGCAGACTCCAGGGCTGGTAGTCTGTTCCAAGGCAAGGAGGCCCCAGGCACTGAGGAAAGTTCCAGGATCAATAGTAAAGAAGGCCTGGTTTTCAAGTCCAGAAAGTAAGGGTCAGGGCTGGGAGCACAATGAAAGGATCAAGGAGGGTATTTGCCTAGAAGGAATGACATGAGCAAAGGATGCAGAGTTGGTGAGCTCAGGAGGGTGGTGAGGAGACTAACCTAGCTGGAGCACAGAGCAGGTAATGATGTCAAAATTCAAAGGAGTTGATGTTAGATAGGTAAGCTGAAACCAGATTGTGGAAGGCTTTAGATTCTGGGCTGAGAAATCAGAACAATATCCTCTAGAGGCATAACTTGCTATTTTTGTCCCTGTGGCAGCACAAAATGCAACTAGGGTAGAAGGCGTGACCATGAGGTGTGCCTGCAAAGCCAGGTCACTGGCCTGCTAGGAAAGGCTGGAACCAGGGAGGAGCTTACCTGGAGAATAGCCAAATCGAGGGGGAAAGGGGAGAGTGGAAATGGGCCATCCTGTAGCTTCCTCTGCCATTTTATTTTTCAAAAATATGTTTTTTATTGATATCTCTTGTTTCTCCGTTACCTACATTTTTCAATATATCCCTTCCCATTTCTCAAAGAGTTATCCTTTGTAACAAAGGATAAAAATGAGGGGGGGAGTTAGTTTAGCAAAACTGATTAAAAAAAAATAACAACAAAAGAAAAATTGAGGGAGGTGCCTTTTTATAACTCTTCTTTGGGACCAAACCTGAACATTATAATTTAATTTTCAGGTCTGATTGTTTTCTTTTTGCTATTCTTTCCATTTATATTGTTGTAGTCTTTCTGTCTCTGTCTCCCTCCTCTGTCTCTCTCCCTCCCTCACTCCTTCCCCTCTCAATACACACACATATATACATATGTATGTATATTATATATATATTTTATTTTTCTTTATCTATATCAGTTTACTTCTTTCCATTTTCTCTTGTTTTCATCATATTCATGGTTTCTTACAAGTAATATGCCATTACATTCATGAATCACAATTTGTTTGACCATTCCTAATTCTTCTCACTAAAACTAGGTGCTAAACCAAGCTTTTCTATTTCTTCTACTGAAGATCTGCAAGTACTTTCAGGCCCTCTACATTCCCTTTAATACCAGCTAGGTGGCTAGACTTAGAATGACACAAATTTGAATTCCAATCCTGTCTCAGATTGCTAGCTGTGTGATCCTGGGTAAGTAACTTAACCTCTCTCAACTTCAGTTTCCTTATCTGTAAAACAAACAAAAAAAGAATAGGAGTTCCCTTCCTCTTCTATAGATCATGAGGATCAAATGAGATAATATTTTTGTGGTGGTTGGGTGTGCTGAATTGTGGGGTTTTTTTAAAGCTTTGTTTACAAAGTAAATTTTGCCGAGTAGGGAAGAAGGGGGAGAAGTTAATGTAACAAAAACAAAAAACATAATAAAACTTTTTCAAAATTAAAAATAAAAACCAAAGGTAACAACAAAAATGTAATAATTACAACTTAAAATTGTAGTTTCCAAAAAATTATTTGATGTAGAAGTTGCAGATGGTTTTGGAAAAAGAAATGTGGTAACTGCAAAGTATATGTTATTTAAAGTCATCATGGGCCATTATAACCCTAAGTGCTTGAAAGAATATGAAAGACCATTCCCATACAACTGAGTTACACTGATAAGAACTGCTGAATGTTCCCTTTGGTAGTACATATACTAAAATTGGAAAGATGCAAAAAAAAAAAAAAAGCTTTGTGACCTGTGTGCAAGAATAACATGCAAATCTGATTCAGTCTAAGGGGTGCAGGGCCCTCCCCCGCCTCAAGGACTGGAATCTTGGACAGAGTCGTCCAGAATGAATTCATGGACTCAAACACTCTAAGTCAAGGTGTAATGCCAATATGGCAGGCAAAGTTCCTTAGGGAACTTGCAACTTAACAGGAATGATGCTAAAACTTATATAGGAAAAGTAGGAGATTATCTGGCAGATATACTAATTAGGTAATAACTTACAACCTTGGTCACTGTCGTCATTTGCTACTGGAAACCAAGGGAAGGAGTTTCTCAGGGGTGTATTTTTGGTCCCTTATGTTTGTAGCAAGATAGCTTTGAGAGTTGATGTCTATAGCTTGACCTCTGGATTGAGTATGATAACTTTGGAAATCAATACATGGTAATTCTGTGGTTACAAGATAGTCCTGTTTTTACAAGAGAATTTCTTCAGAGGTCAGCTTGTTCTTGTGATGGGGAAAGATAGTTTGTCTTACTGGATACTACTCATGAGTAATTGCTAGGCATAGTGTCCTTGGGCTGGGGGAAAACTGTCAGGGATAGTGTTTAGAAGCTAGGGAGAAATGCAATCTTGAAATTGGGGTCCAAGCACAAGTACCCATGCACCCTATCAAATCCATGAAGCATTTCATATTTTTAACAGAAATATAGATTCACAGAAGCAAAATAGATAGTTTCAATACATGAAATTAGAGTTTTTGCACAAACAAAACCAATGAAACTAAAAGGAAGAGAAAAGCAAAAAATCAGGGAGGGTTGAAATATTTTTCCAGCAAGTTTCTCTGATGAAGGTTTCATGGCTAAGATTATAAGGAATTAAGTCAAATTTATAAGAAAAGGAGCTATTCCCCAACTGATAAATGGTCAAATGGTCAAACATATGAATAGGTAGTTTTCAGAGGAAGAAATACAAGCTATCAATAGCCATGGGGGTGGGGGGTGGGGAATGCTCTAAATCACTAATAATTAGAGAAATACAAATTAAAACAATTCTTAGGTACATCTTACACCCATCAGATTGGCTAAATTAGCAAAAAAAGAAAAATGACAAATTCTGGAGGGAATGTGAGAAAATAGATACATTAATACATTGTTGGTGGAACTGTGAACTAGGCCAACCATTCTGTAGAACAACTGGAAACTATGCCCCCAAAACTATTAAATTGTACATACATTGAACTACTGATACCACTACTAGGTCTATATCCCAAAGAAAAAGGAAAAGGACCTATCTGTACAAAAATATTTATAGCAGCTCTTTTGTGATGATGAAGAATTGAAAAATGAGGGGATACCCATTAATAGGGGAGTGATATGTGAATGTGATAGAATACTATTGTGCTATAAGAAATATTAAAGGTCTTGGTTTCAGAAAGACTTGGGAAGACTTATATGAACTGGTGCAGAGTAAAATAAGCAGAATGAGGGGACAAATTAACATATGTATTGTCAAGATCATTAACTCTGGAAGACTTAGTAACTCTGATCATCACAATGACTCATCTCAATTCCAAAGGACTCAGGATCAAAAATACTACCCACCTACAAATAAAGAGAAATGATGAACTCGAAAGTGCAGATTTAAGCTTCTTTTCTTTTTCTTTCTTTATTAATTGGATATGGCTAGTGCTGGGATTTGTTTTGCATGACTATTCATATTTGTAATGGGTTTTGTTTTTCTTACCTTCTCAGTGGGTAGGAAAGGGGGTTTCGGAAAAGAATTCAGAAATGAAAATAAAATAAAAGTGAATTAAAAAAAACTGCTGAGTGAAGCATAGAAGGAACATTAGGCTAGAAGTGAGAAAACACTTTTAGACTTATATAGCTCTTCAGAGTTTTTTATTTTTAGTTCCAAATTCTCTCCCTCCCTCCACCCCTCCTCCACCCATTGAGAAGGCAAGAAATACAATATCCATTATATATATGAAGTCATGCAAAACATATTTCCACATTAGTCATGTTACCAAAAAAAAAAAAAAGCAAAGCAAAAAAAAAGAACTAAAGACAAAAAAATGCTTTGGTCTGCATGCAAAATTCATCAGTTTTCTCGAAGGGCTGGATAGTATTTTTCATCAAGAGTCCCTTGAAATTGTAATGGATCATTGTACTGATCAAAGTAGTCAAGTCTTTCACAGTTGATCAGTGTTAGAATATTTCTGTTCCTGTGTACAAAGTTCTCTTCATTCTATTCGAGGTGAGGCTTGACCTATCTCCTGGTTCCACCTTTCACTAGAAGTGTGATTTTAGTTTGCCTGAGCTATCACCCTCACTGTTTTGTTGTAGAGATCAAAAGAGATAATGTAAGTGAGAGAGCTTTGAAAACTCCAAAGCAACAGACAAAGAAAGGCAAGGCATTAGTATTAGAAGTAGCTAATATTTATGGAGCATTTTAAAGTTTGCAAAGCACCTTACATATCTTATCTCATTTGTTCCTCACAACAACCCTAGGAGGTAGGTGCTATCATGATCTGCATTTTACAGTTGAGGAAACTGAGACTAACATAGGTTAAATGACTTACCCAGATAGTATCAGCTGGTAAGTATCTGGGGCTATGTTTGAACTTATGTCTTCCTGACTCTAAATCCAATGCTCTATTCACTATGCCAACAATATAATAATAATAATAATAATAGCTGCCAAAGCTACACAGTGGATAGAATGTAGGAGTTGTAATCTAGAAGTTGTTGTTATTCAGTCATTACAGTCATGTCTGACACTTTGTGACCTCATTTGGGGTTTTCTTGGCAAAGATATTGGAGTGGTTTGCCATTTCCCTCTCCACTCATTTTACAGATGAGGAAACTGAGGCAAACAGGGTTAAGTGACTTGTCCAAAGTCATATGGCTAGTAAGTGTCTGAGGCTGGATTTGAAGTCAGGTTTTGCTTAGTCCAGGCCTACCAATCTATCTGCTGCTCCACCTAGCTGCCCTGTAACACACATGACTAGAGTTCAAAACCTACTTCAGATACTTACTAGCTGTATGACCTTGGGCAACTCATTTAACTCCCTTCAGCTTTAGTTTCCTTATTGGCAAAGTGAGAATAATAATACCTACCTCTCAGAGTTATTGTGAGGATAAAATGAGATAATATTCGTAAAGCATTTTGTAAACCTTAAGGAGTTATGTAAATGTCAGCTAAGAATAATTATTATTATTAATAAAAAGAGTTACTAAAATGATAACTATGATAGTTTAAAAAAACTTCTAGGTTATCTGGGTCCTTCTGATACCTATAAAGCCCACTTATCCTGTGTTGCCTCTGATCCCAGCACTGGGCATGTTCTCTCTTCCTACCTAACACTCTCACCTGCCATGTTCTGAAAGCTTCCATTCCCTCTACTTGTCCTCCCTGTTTGATTCATCTGGGTATCTTGCATTAGCCAGTGTTGTTTGAGAGAGAACAAATTCCAAAATCTAAAATGGTTTTAGACAGAAATTTATTAGGTCATTTAGTTTATAGAGAGAGAACTAGAAAGAGGTGTGAATCCTTCTCCCAGGCTTTAAAAGGTTTACATTACATAGGATTTTGACAAAGGTACTCTCACACCAACCTAATGACACAGGGGAATATCCTTGCTGAGAAGGGCAACTTGCAAACAAAGAAGGCTGAAATGCATTTGCAATAAATATAAACATTCAATAAAATTTGAATGGAAGTTAAAACACAAGAGGAGTCCAGGACACAGACTTGGGTGGACCCAAAACAAGACCTGGGCATGGTGATGTAAATCTTTTGGGTCCAGAACCTGAAGGAACCCAGAGATTCCTTATAGTCATCTTTAGCATTCCCAAAGAGTTGCAGAGGTCAGTCAGGACAGCAAATGATGCAAGCAAAATTTAGTCACATAAAATTCGGTTTAAACAGTATAATAGGGGCGGCCAGGTAGCACAGCGAGTAAGAGCACCGTCTCCAGTGTCAGGATGACCTGGAGATAGAATCCCGGGCTCAGACACTTAGCACCCACCCAGAAACACCTGGCCGTGTAACCTTGAGCAAGTTACTTAACCCTGATTGCTTTAAAAAATAAATAAATAAACAGTATAATAATAAGTTTTCAAAAAAATATAAAACATTTTCCCATACCAGGGCCTAGAAACTGCTTGGCTGTGACCTGAGAACTAAAAAATCAACTACACATAATTGAAAACTCCCCTTTTCCTTATTAAATCCATGATCCTTGCCTGACTCAGTGTGTAGCTTTTGTCCAAAGGTGAACTTGACCCAATTCTCCCAAACAACTAGGAGAGAGTTCGCTGAATTGGAAGGACCAGAATATGCTGGTAAATATTTAACAACTTTCTCCCTGAAAAAAATGTCCTCTTTTATTATTATTAATATTATTTTATTAGCATTTTTATTATCAAAATTTTTCTATCACTTTCTTATGTAATAACAAAGAGTGGAAATAAGTGTATAGAAGAGCCACATATAGCTAAGGCTTGTCCTTGTGTGGCCTGCCCTCTAGCCTCTTCCATCCTTCTCCACGAGAAACTTTCATTCTTGCCAGGGGAAGAATTCACCACTCTGATCTACTTGAACTAGAATTATAGCTGCTCCCTTAAATATTGTCTTGGGCAGGGGTGGGGAACCTGTGGTCTCAAGGCCGCATGTGGCCTTCTAGGTCTTTAGGTGCAGCCTTTTGACAGAGTCCAAGTTTTACAGAACAAATCCTTTTATTAAGGGGATTTGTTCTGTGAAGTTTGGATTCTATCAAAGGGTCTCACTTGAGGACCTATGCAGCCTCAATGCCATAGGTTCCTCACACCTGCTCCAGACCCACCAGGGTATTCCTGAAGAGAATATGTAGCTTCATAAATGATGCACCAAAGTAAGGTGATCAGAAATATAAATAAAATGATCCAAGGGGCGGCCAGGTGGCTCAGTGAGTAAGAACACCGGCTCCAGTGTCGGGATGACCTGGGGATCAAATCCGGGCTCAGATACTTAGCACCACACCCAGAAATAACTGGCCGTGTAAACTTGAGCAAGTTACTTAACCCCGATTGCTTTAAAAAAAAAAAAATGATCCAGACCTTGGATGCCTTAAACTGCAATATCTAGACACTACCATTTTCTAGGTCTAGCTTGGAACCTCTAATTTTAGGTTATATGATTTCCTCTTGACTCTTGAAGAGAATAGGAACTTTGGCCTAGCTCAAAAGGACACCCTTCAATTTGAGATTCACCCAAATCACAAATAGCATGAGCTGGCCAGCTGGGTCAAATTTTCTCAGCCAATTAAACAGATCCTGGATTGCTTGGCAAATTTTTTGGTACCTCTCAGCTCCACATCACTTGACTGACAAGGTAGATTGCACCTTCCTTCTTCAAAGCAAACAGGGAATAAAAATAAAAATAATAAAAAGAAATATCACATATGATTTTCCAGCAACCTAAAAAATACAGCACTACCCTAAAATTAGACCCACATTGAAGTCCTCCAAAACATTTTTTTATCTCCAGCTGGCACGCAATTAGTAGAAACTATATTTTGTATTTTTATAGTTATTTTTCCATTCTTTTGCAAATTACCCTGTGCTCAGCTGGACCTATAACCCACTTAAAAATAAATGTGCTTGATTTTCCTACTCATCACAATAATTTGGAATTTCCTTCTAGCTCCCTAAGGTACTACTTGCTTGCTTTGGTTTATGTGATTGTAAATTTATTACAAACATTCTTCTATCATCCAGGATAACATTGGGCCTGTATCTGACCACTGCAGATACATTCTCCTTGGCTGACCCTGATAATACCTTATTAAGAATGACCTTTAATCACCAGGGCACTTCCCTAGTTGTCATGCCAAATTGATGACTGATATGGTATAAGACAAGAAGTCCAAAAAGCCCCACAAAATGGAAGAAGTCTAAAGGATATTGCAGGTCTTGGCAGGCAAAGAGTTGAGTTCAGGGGGTTCAACTAAGGAAGGGAAGAGCCATTCTAGGAGAGATGAGCCCTAAGATTCTTTCTAGCTCTAAAGTCTTATGAATCTTGCTTTGGACTTCAGGCAGGAACAGAAATGATAGCATTAATCCATATTAGTATTATTTTCAAAGCAGGGTGGCATAAGAAAGATAATTTGGACTGGGTGTCAGGGAGACTTGACTCCTAGTTCTAATTTGTCAGTCAGTATTTATGCCAAACCCTTGGGGACACAAAAAGAGGCACAAGACAGTCCTCACCCTCAAGGAGCTTACAATCATATGGGGAGCCAAAATGCAAACAAATATATACAAAGCAACCCATATTCAAGATAAATAGGAAATAATTAACAAAGGGAAGGTTCTAGAATTAAGAAGAGTTGGGGAAAACTGTAGAAAGTGGGGTTTAAGTTGGGACTTAAAGGAGACCAGGGAGGTCAGTAGCTGGAGGGGAGAAGGAAAAGTGTTCCAGGCATGAAGGACAACCAAAGAAAATTCCCAGAGCCAAGAGATGAAGTATCTTCTTTATGGGACAGTCAGGAGGCCGGTGTTATTGGATGTAAGAGTATGAATTGGGGAGTAAGATATAAGAAGACTGGAAAGGTAGGATGGGGCAAGGTTTGGCTTTGACAAACATCTTGTGCTTGATCCTGATGGCAATAGGGAGTTTATTGAATAGTGGAGTGACATGATTGGACCTGTGCTTTAGGAAAATTACTTTAGTGACTGAATGATAGATTGGAATGAGGAGACTTGAGGCAGGCAGACCCACCAGCAGCTATTGCAATAATCCAGGAGGGGTGGCAGAGTCAGAAAGAGAAGGTGGCATATTCAGGAGACGTTGCAAAGGTGGAATCAGCAGACCTTGGCAACAGATTGGATATAGGGGGTGAGAAAAAGAGAAATTCAGGATGACTCCTAGGGTATGACCCTGAAGGACTGGGAGGATGGTGTTTCCCTCTATAGTAATAAGGAAGATAGGAGGCAGGGCAAAGGTTAGGGTGGAAGATGATAAGTTCAATTTTGGATATGTTGAGCTTAAGATATCCATTAGACATAAGATATCCAATGGACATCCATTTCTAATTCAGCCACTGACTCTGTTATTTTAAGTGAGCTACTTAACCATCCAGGACCTTATTTGTAAAATGACGAAGCTGGAATAGACAGTCTTCAATATCCCCTCCTGCTCTAAATCAAACTACTATGTAATCTAGGTTAAGTCAAGTCACCTCCTTGGATGTGAGTTTCCTGATCTGTAAAATGGGGTCAATGGAGCCAAAGAGAATAAGAAAGAGGAAAAGGTCCTATATATGCAAAACTATTTCTAGCAGTTCTTTTTGTAGTGGTAAAGAATTGGAAACTAAGGAGAAGTTCAATTGGGGAATGCCTTAATAAGCTAGGGCATATTAATGTAATGGGATACAATTTTACTGTAAGAAATTATGAAAGAGTGAAAGAGATAGTTGAAGAGAAACCTATGAAGACTGATCTGAACTGATGCAGAGCGAAGGGAGCAGAACCAGGAGAACAATTTAGATTATAACAACAACATGGTACAAATGAATAATTCTGAAAGACAAGAATTCTGATCAATGCTGAAGTGTGACAATTATGATCCCAGTGGACTGGTGACAGAGAATGCTACTCACCTCCTGACAGAGAGAAGATGGATGTATCTAAAGATGATACCTGTTTTTAGACATGATAAAGGAATTTGTTTTGCTTGAGTATACGTATTTGTTACAAGGGTTTTGTTTTTCTTCTTTTTTTCCTCCAGGGTAGGGTAAGAGGTGGGAGGGGGCAAAAAAACTTGATAAATTTAAAAAATTTTTAAACTAAAAAATAAGGGGAGATAGATTAGATTAGTGGTCTCTCAAGAGGGGTAGGGCAGCTAGGTGCTGAAGTAGCTAGAGTGCTGGGACTAAAGTCAGGAAGACTCATCTTCCTGACTTCAGATCCAGACTCAAATACTTGTGAGATGTGTGACCTTGGGAAAGTCACTTAACCCTGTTTGCCTCAGTTCTTTTAAAACAAGTTGGAGAACTACATAGCAAACTGCTTCAATATCTTTGCCAAGAAAATCCCAATTGGGTAATGAAAAGCTAGACATGACTAAGCAACAACAGCAAGTGATGTAAATGATATATTGGACTAATATGACAATATGAGAATTTCTATTTTACCTAAAAAAATTAAATTATATTAATATTTAATATATGAATTGATGTTGGCAGCCTCACTTGATCCATACGTCAAGACAGTCACATTTCCCATACAAGATGTGAGGTAACTTGAGGAAATAGTAGGAGTTCCACAAAACAGAGAAGGTGCCAGGCCTCAGCCATTTTCAGTCATTGCAACATGGGGCAGTTTAGATCAAGTGGGTGTGCAGATTATATTATTTAGCTTTCTCTAAACTAAGTCTCAGAAAATAGATAAGTGACTTAAAAACATTGCTCCGAAGAAACCTCCGAGTGAAGATAACAGAGATAATGTGGGTATTGAAGGAGAAGAAAATGGCAGAGCTGTTCATTCCACTAAGAAGTACCAGCTTTGCCTCAGCCATGTTTCAAGATAAAAACAAGTCTCTTCAAATCTGTCAAGAACTCAGTAGAAAAAAACTGGAAATGATCGAGATCTTTAGAAGCAAGAATTTATGTCTATTGTTCTTAACAATAAACTTGACATGAATGTATATGGTGCCTTAAAATACATGCTGTTGATAGTATGAGGCTATAATCTTTAAAATGTAAATTTTGGGGGCACTAAGCCCATGATCTTAGTATACCCCTCTTTCCTATTTCCTTCCTGTTCACTTTTTATTTATGATTTCTTTATTTTTGCTTGCACAAAAGCTTTTCAATTTTGTGTAATTGAAATTATCTATTTTTTTTTTTTGCCATCTCCTCTAACCCTTATTTTCTCATTACTGGGCCATCTCCAGTTGTCCTGATCTATATCTGACCACTGGACTCAGATGGCTCCAGAGGAGAAAGTGAGGCTGGTGACTTTGCACAGCCCTCCCTCATTTAAATCCAATTCACTTGCAAGTCATGACATCATCTTCCTGATGTTATGGTCCTCTTTGAGAACGAAGGATAAACTACCACCATCACCACCACCACAATTTTGTGATTAAAAAATTTTTGTTTAACGTAAACTTTTGTTGCTGAAAATGATATAAAAAGTCACCCTTAAAAATCCTCATTCTGCACGTTAAAAAAAATAATAACTTAGAAGCAATATTTTCTTTTTTTTTTTTAAAGCAATTGGGGTTAAGTAACTTGCTCAAGGTTACATGGCCAGGTGTTTCTGGGTGGGTGCTAAGTGTCTGAGCCCGGGATTCAATCTCCAGGTCACCCTGACACTGGAGCAGTGCTCTTACTCGCTGTGCTACCTGGCCGCCCCCAGAAGCAATATTTTCTAATCCACTTAAAAATCTTCTAAAGAATTTCAATCAGTGTTGAACCCATTTGTCAAAAATATACAAATAAAAGACCTTCTGATTAACATCAGGGAAAATGGAAATTTACTAACCAGATTTCAACAGAAAACTTTGCATGATTTTTTAATGAAATGGAAAAAAAGAATATTGTAATTTAGAAAGGGCAGCCAATGTTGTACTTCTTCCATTTCGGTCTCTGTGTCTTCGTGATATTTCAGTTATAAAAGGCACTAAAATTAAGTCTTTCTCTAGCAAAGAAGCCCTCTGGCAAAGCCCTGCACTGCTTACATATAACACTTGTAACTTCTCCTGTGACTTCAATTTCATAATCATCTGATTTTTCTGCTTGTGCATTAGATAACAAATGTTATCAGACTGTGGAGAGGAGAAAGTTTCTTTGCTTCATTGTTCCTGTGTTCCATTCTTGGATCAAGCTAATGTCCACACTCTGAATGGACAGATCTGCCATCTGAATGGTTCTCTATGAGGTCAGTCTATGGAGGTCACCTCTGAGAAAAGTGCAGGAAGGTGTCACAGGCAGGGTAGAGGACAGCTCTTATATTCCTGAATGGCTCCATGGCAGTGCAAGATAGATCATTATTGTTCTTGCTTGCGTTAGGGACATTCTGAATAGTCTAGTGGGTAGGGAACTGGCCTTGCAATTTAGTATGTGCCTCTGACAAAAGATGACTGTGTGGCCCTGCCCATTCACTTAACCTCTCAACGTTCCAGGCAATTCTCTAAGACTTTGGATTTTCAAACTTTTTTGTTTGTTTTTGCTTTTTGGAGGGGGAAAGGCAGGGCAATTGGGGTTATCAGTGACTTGCCCAAGGTCACACTGCTAGTAAGTGTTATGTATCTGAGGCCAAATTTGAACTCAGGTCCTCAGGACTCCAGGGTTGGTGCTCTATTCACTGTGCCACCTAGCCACCCTGATTTTTAAACTTTTTGATCTCAGGACTCCTTTTTACACTTAAAAATTGTTGGGAGAAAAACAAAAAAATATTGGGGATCTTTCCCCCCAAAAGAGCTTTTTTTATGTGGTTTTTATCTAGCATATTTTCCATATTAGAAATTAAAATATATTAATATTATGATTTAAACATTAATTATTATTATATAGTTTTGACCTCTTAAAAGGGTCTCTCTCAGGGACTGTCCAGGTACTACTTCTTTAAGATTAGAAATTACAGAGTTCCTATGTGGAAGTAACAAGGAAATCCTAGGTCCTATCCTAGTTTCTATCTTTTGTTATTAATGATAATAGTAATGTCAGGAGGCAGATAGGTAGTGAAGTGGGTGGAGCACCAGGCTGGAGTCAGGGAGATCAAATTTAACCTCAGATATGAATTAGTTGAATGATGTTGGGTATTAACTTGTTTGCCTCAGTTTTCTCATCTGTAAAATGGGGGTGATAATAATAGCACCTATCTCACAGATTTGTTAGGAGGATTAAATAAGATAATCATTGTAAAGTGCTTAGCACAGAGTCTGACACAGTAAACATTATATAAATGCTAGTTATTAATGGATATGAAAATACTTTGTAAGCAGTAAGTGCTTTACAGATACAATGTATCTTTTTTATTTGATCCACATTACCCCCAGCTGAAAACCATCTCTCCCTCCTTGAGGGAAAAATACCACTTTGTTTTCATTTCTCTTGCCCAGCCCCTAAGTTATCCAGGAAAGCAACCCCTGTGGACATGGAACCTGGCCAAACACCTCTGCAGCAGTCACAGCTACTAATGTTGCAGTAAAGATCATTCTTCTCACCAAAATCCTTGGCATTGTCATATGAGTCAATATCAGAAACTGTTATCAGTGGAAGTGACGCCAAAGGAGATTTGTCACGATCTACTTTGCCTCTGTGCCCTAAGGATCATGGCCCCCTGCTGAAAACCCTTTCCCCTCTAGGAGTTATCTCGTCTAATTAGCACATAACTTCCTTAGGAGCAACTCAGCTGGGGCAGTGGACGGGTTCTGTGACCCTAGACAAGACACTCAACCTCTCAGACTCAGTCTCCCCATTTGTAGCACCTATGTCTCACTAAGACTTTTGGAATGCCTTTTATATTAGGATAGTGGAAAGATTGTGAGATTTGCAGTTAAAGGATGTGAGTTTAAATCCTAGCTTTGCTTCTTTTTACATATATGAAGGTAGACAAATGACTTCTATAGGCCTCAGTATCCTTATCTGTAAACTAGGCAATTGGACTAGATAACCTCCAGGGTCCCTCTCATCTCTAATCCTATTATTCTATGTGTGGCTCATCCTGTTCCTCCTGCCTTAACCCTTAAAACATCTTTTTCTTACGGCATTCTGCTTGATCCCCATTGTTTTTGTATCTACATAAAAAAAAAAAAACAACTTTAATCGGGGCTGCTTCTTCAACGAAGCAATCAATCAATAAGCATGTATTAAGCTCCTGCTTTGTGCCAGAAACTGTGCTAAGCACCAGAGTGTTGAGCAGTAAATATTTTCCTCACCCCCAACTTTGTTATTCCTATCAAGGGTTAAGGTCAGAGATGATAGTCAAGAATTTGCTCTGGGAGGCTCTGAGATGATGTGGTGAGCTTCACGAACTTTTCAAGGATCAGGAAGAGATCCATATTGTTATAACTCCAAGGGCTCCCTAGCTGACCTAGTCTACTGCCTAGACTACAATCACCCAGATTTTGTGAGACTATAAAGGGATAATAGATGTAAAGCACTTTGCAGAGCTTAAATTGTTGTTTAGTCATTTCAGACTTTCTATGACCCCATTTGGGGTTTTCTTGGCAAAGATGCTAGAATAGCTTGCCATTTCCTTCTGCAGTTTATTTTACAGATGAAGAAACCAAGGCAGACAGGGTTAAGTAACTTGCCCAGGGTCACACAGCTAGTGTCTGAGTCTGGGTTTGAACTCAGGTCTTCCTGACTCTAAGCCATTCACTCTATAGACTGTACCACTTAGTTGCCCTAGCAGACCTTAAAGTGTTGTAAGTGCTAGCTATTGTTATGTATATGTTTAAACTAAGGGATTTAGCTATTTCCACAACTGAAATCCTATACAGACCTCATCCTCTTCCTTTCTCCTTTTCGCTTTTTCTCTTCTGTCTCCATCTCTCCCTCTCCACACTCTGTTAGTGGTTCTCCTGGATTCATATTGTAACTAAATTATCATAATAGTTGCTTTTCAAACCTGAATTCAAAACAAAACAAAAACAAATTCTTCTTTTCCTTTAAGTCTCAACTCAGGAAATTTCCTCCATTTGAAATCTTCCTAGACAGCATCCCTTCTCCCCAAGATGAAAGGAACCTCTCTCTTTCTCCTCTCTGTTTCTCACTTTTTCAGTCAACAAATATTTAGTCAATCAGCAAGCATTTACTAAACATTTAATAGTGGGATTTCTCCTATCAATGTAGATCAACAACTGTTTAGTAACCAATATTTTTAAAGAGCTGCCCAGGGTGGTGGCAAGATTAAGTGACTTGCTCAGAGAAAAGTAATTCAATATTTGCTGTCTAGTTGTTTTCAGTCCTGTCCAACTCTTTGTGATCCTTTTGGGGGTTTTATTGGCAAAGATATTGAGATATTTTGCTATTTCCTTTTATAGCTCATTCTATAGATAAGAAAACTGAGGCAGAGTTAAGTGACTTGCCCAGGGTCACATAACTAGTAAATGTATGGGTTGAAACTATGCCCTGAAAGGATTACACTGTGACCCAGCAAAACTGTTACTACATTTCTACCCCAAAGAGATCAATGAAAGAGGAAAAGGATTCATATGTACAAAAATATTTATATCAGCCCTTTTTGTTGTGATGAAGAAATGGAAACTAAAGGGATGCCCATCAGTTGGAGAACTGCTGAACAGGTCACAGTATATGAATGCGATGGAATACCATTGTGCTGTGAAAAATGATGAAGGGAATGGTTTCAGAAAAACCTGGGAAGACTTGTATGAAACTGATGCAGAGTGAAGGAAGCAGAACCATGTGAACAATTTCTATAGTAACAGCAATATTGTTTGGGTTTTTTTTTTTTTGGTTCAAGTTTTATTCACGATCATATACAAAACATTTCTAGACCCAAGAGGGTTTAATCCTCCTCTTCTTCCTCCTCTTCATCTTGGTTGATCTGGAAGTACCCTAACTCATAACTCTCCTTGCTATTGGCCACCACCCGAAGCCAATCGCGAAGATTGTTCTTCTTTAAGTATTTCTTTGTCAGGTACTTCAAATACCTTTTAGAAAACGGCACTTCTGACTTCACGGTGATCTTGCTCTTACTTCTCTCAATGGTCACAACTCCGCCCCGAGGTTGCCGGCCTTTCCATTCACTTTGATTCGTTCTTGTAAAAACTGTTCGAAATAAGCTGCATCCATAATCCCATCTTCCATGGGATGGGTACAATCCAGAGTAAATTTGAGGACTTGCTTCTTTTTTTTGCCGCCCTTCATCACAGACTTCTTAACGGGTGCCATGGCGATCGAGGAGCCAGAAAGGGCATAACAGCAATATTGTAAAGATAATCAACTCAGAAAGACTTGTAACTCTGATCAACACAATAACTACCCACAATTCCAAAGGATTCTTGATGAAACATGCTATCTATCTCCAGATAGAGAACTGATAGACTAAGTGCAAGATTAAAGCATTTTTCTTTCTTTTTTTCCTTTTTCTTTTTTTTTAAACATGACTAATATAGAAATTTGTCTTGCATGCCTGTATATATTTGCAATCGTTTTTATTTTCCTTTTCTTCTCAATGGGTGGAGTACATAGAGAGGAAAGGGAGAGAATTTAGAACTGAAATGAAATAAAATTAAATTTAAAGGAAAAAGAAACTTAAAGCAATGGTAACATTGATTTGATTACTATTCCCAGAACGAGAGTTGCAAAGGAGATATATTTGTACCGAGGTAGAGCAGATGCCCAGGCTGAATGGGATGTGAAGCATGAGCTGAGGCCATTTATATAAATGGGTTAGATGAGTTTGCATTCATTCATCTACCAGTGAGAAAGGCTCAGCCCCAGGGTGGGGTCCCAAAGCTCAGTGGATTGACTTGGAGAAGGGGCATTTGAAGAAAGGAGCTGGAGGGGATGTGATGTCTCTAGAAGCCCTATCCTGAGATACAGATCTAAGTTTATTTTAATTATATTAATTATTATTATAACTATTATTAATATTATATTAATTTAATTACATTAATTATTTGCACAGGGTCACACAAGCTAGTAGGTGTCCAAGGTGGAATTTGAACTCAGCTCTTGCTGACTCCACACCTAGCACTCTATCCACCTCTATTCCACTGCCTTTCAAAGTCTTGATGTCTTTACGATTTGTACTGAGATCTTCTTTCTCTTTGGGCTAAAAGAGTGACCTTTTGATGCCCTATCTCCCAACTCCAAATTTCAGCAGTTAAAGAGGGAGGGGAAGTTACTGACTCCTTTACTTTCCATTAGTTGTTGGCAACCAAGGTGAGAGGAAACAGAAAGCTGTATTGTCCCTTGTTGGGGCCCCTGTAACCCAGAAGGGAGCTAGCCTGAGGCCTGTCCTCAAAACCTGGGGTTGTTCTGTGGCCTAAGGGCTCCTCTGCCAGTCCTGATGATGCAAACCTGCTGAAGGCCCCAGAGAATTAGGATTCCTGATCAAAGATGCATCCTTGAAATTCAAGGGCCTTGAACGCCCCTGAAATTCAGAAAAGTTATTAACCAGGCAGGCTGGTCTGAAATGCCCCCAGTGGAAAAGACCATAATTATCCCAGCAACAGCTGCAGGTGACAGCTAGAAGCCCAGGCTTCCAGCTGCTGCCTTAACTCTCTGTCCCAACTCCTAAGCTAAGGCTATGGTCTCTCATAGACTCCATTGAGTAGGGACCCTTTTCTACCCCCTTGCCATTCTGCCTGGCTTTGTCATGATCCCAACCAGCACTTACCTTCCCGGTGTCCTGATCCTCTTCAAGAACAGAGGACAAACAACGACAAGCACTTAATAAATGTTGATTGATTGGCCGATGGGACCACTGGACTTCTCTATTTCCTCTGGCTCCCAGTGTCTGACTCAGTCCAACTGCAATTAGAAAATCTTTTACTTAGGATAGAAATCCTTGGAGGATGAGGGGTAAGGAATAGTAGGGCAGATAGGTCCAGCAGGAAAGTGACCCGTCCTTTAGATCAGAGGTGCCAAACTCAGAATCAGCCCCATTCCCAAGTGCAGGTCTGAACTGGATTAAGATGGGGTTGGAAAATATTTGGCAAAATAAATAAAATACAACAGAACATTGGTTATTGTTTAGTTGTTTCAGTCATATCCAACTCTTTGTGACCCCATTTGGGGTTTTTTTGGCAGAGGTCCTGAAGTGGTTTGCCATTTCCTTCTCCAAAATAGAACACAGAGAACGTTAATATGTGGTTTTCTAAGTTAATATACAGCCCCCAGGGGGCTTTATATAAAATGTAATGGCCCCCTCTTTGAGTTTAACATCATAGCTATGTGGCACAGTGGATAGAGTCTGGAAGAGTCCTCTTTATGAGTTGAAATCTGACTTCAGACACTTATAAGCTGGGTGACCCTGGGTAAGTCACTTACCCCTCTTTGCCTCAGTTTCCTCATTTATAAAATGAACTGGAGGAGGAAATGGCAAACCATCCCAGTATCTGCACCAAGATAACCCCACATGGGGTCACAAAGAGTTGGACATGACTGAATCACAATAATATGTGCCAGGCACTGGGCTAAATCCTTTGCAAATAGTATCTTGCCCCGGTTTTCTCCTTCTAGTGATAGTTCTGCCCTCTAATAACTTGGACCATAGACCCAGAGCTAAAATACAATTAGATACTCATATCAGAGCATAATCCTAACTTTATCAAATGCCTAGCTATCAGTGAATTGGTTCAAAGCCCCCAGCTAGGTCTAACCAGACACAAGGTTGGATTGACCTAAGAGACAGGCTTATATATCTTCTGGGAAGAACGTTTTCTTTTCTCAAGGACTCTTTATCTGGCAGTGAAACCAAGGACATTTCTCTGCTCATTTGTCCTGATTATTCTGACCTTATTTTCCCAAAATCCTCCCCCCTACCCATACACCTCAAGTTCAACCCTGGGTTGGTAAGGGTAAAGGGGGAGAAGCATGCATGGTTTTTACTTTTTTAGGGGGGATATGAGTAGGGAGGCTTTGGTGTTTGAATGAGGATGGTGCTTCCATTGCACCTCTGGTACAAGGAGGAGAGCAGGTGTATTGCTGAGTATTCCTCTAAGGAGAAAGTTAGGGGGTCCTTGGAAAACTAGGGGGTGGTGATGGTGATTTCTGTAAAGCTCAGGTGCCTGCCATTTCTATTGGGTCATCTTAGACCCTGCAGAAAGCAGAAGGATACTGTCCCAGATTGCTGCAGCTGCTTTGCTCTGAGGCTTTCATAAAAGATGCAGGCTGGCAAATGATGACTAAAAACACACACACACACACACACACACACACACACACACACACACACACA
>NW_027187330.1:4565123-4567801 GCF_028583685.1 Petaurus breviceps papuanus
ACACACACACACACACACACACACACACACACACACACACACACACAAAACAAGAGGCCTTTATTATGAGTGTGGTTGAACTACTCCAAGGCATGACTGAAGTTCTAACTGGAGACAGCTGGGGTACGAAGCTGCAGGAACAGGGGAAGAAGGTCCTGGGCCAAGAATCCACCAGGTCTCCAAAGAAGCAGGGAGTTGTTGGGCCTTGGGAGAGAGGAGGAAGATCTTTGTCCACGTTGCTGAACCACCCTTGGCATCAGTTTCTTCATCTGTAAAATAGAGTTGTACTGGATAGTCTCTGGTAGCTCTGGTTTATGATCCCATGACTTGCCCAGGGTCCAACAAACAATAAATAGTATTTTTTGAATTTGAATAATAGAGGCATAGATTATGAGCTGGAAGGGACTTTAGAGGTCAAGCAGGTCAATGCACTCATTTTACAGGTGAAGAAAATGAAGCTCTCAGAGAGGTTAAGTGATTTGCCCAGGGTCACACAGCTAACAAGCCCCTGAAGTAACACATAAATTGATGCCCTATTGGCTTCAAGTCCCTTCAGGTTCTTGATCTGTGACCCTGCCCCTAAAATCCCCAAGAGGCCTAAAGGTCAGTTTTTTAGAACCACAATCAGACCTTCAGGGGACTTTGGTTAGAGGGTTAGCCATGGGGTTAGGGAAAGGGTAGTGGATTAAGAATCAGGAATCTAATATTTTAGTACAGGTTCTATGTGACCTTAGGCAAATTATTTAACCATTCTAGGCCCTAGTTACTGATGGGGTAAAATGAGTGGCCCCCTACTGCAACCTGGGGCCATCTCCAGTTGTCCTGACCTAGATCTGGCCACTGGACCCAGATGGCTCTGGAGGAGAAAGTAAGGCTGGTGACCTTGCACAGCCCTCCCTCACTTAAATCCAATTCACTTGAATGTCCTGGCATCACCTCCCTGATGTCATGGTCTTCCAGAACAAGGATGAATAGCAGCAAAATGAGGGGAGTGGTCTGGATCCAAGATCCTTCTGTGTTTTGCTACTAGATGCCACTAAGTGCTAAACTGAGTAATTGATGGTCAGTAAGCAGGAACCTCTTGTAAATTTAGAGGCTTTAACTGAAATGGGTATTATAGGTTTAGCCCTAGTTCTGCCTAAGCCTGGGTGGGTATTCTGAGGGATAGCCCCATAATTCTGCCTCCTTGGAGGGAAATATGACTCCTGATTGCTGAGAGACCTCTGAGCCCACACTACATCTGCTAAGCTGTTACCCTCCCCCCAAGATTGCTTAGGGAAAGTGACTTTTATTCCAAACCCTTGATCATACCACTAGACTACAGATATTTACTTGTGGTAAAAAGATATAATTCTGCCCCAATATGCAGATATGGAGATAAGAAAATGAGAGAGAAATCACTCAGCCATTGGGATTCTGAATTCAACTGGCCTCTCCCCATGAGGCTGCTGGCTGTTGTGAATGGGCCTCTTCCAATTCTCCACAAAATCCTCCCTTTGTGTTAAGGTCTGCCAATCCCAGATCAGATACCTATCCATGCCACATGTGGGGCAGCTGGGTTTATCAGACAGCTACCAACCCCAAATTTATCTTACACAGGAAACTGTATGTTTCATGAAATGTTAGTGATTTGGTAGTATTCTGTAAATATCGTAAGTGGTATGGTGAATAGAGTGTAGGCCTCTGAGTTCAAATCTGACCTCAGATACTTACTAGCTGTTGATCCTGGATATGCTTAAATCTCTGTCTGCTTCAGTTTTCCCCATTTATAAAGTGGGAATAAAAATAGTATTTACTTCTTAGGGTTGTTGTGAGAATAAAGTGAGATCATATTTGTAACATACTTTGTAAAACTTAGTTATACATACTTATATACATATATCATCATCATCATCTTCATCCTACTCTAATCTCCCAAATAGAGGGACCTTGAGCTGAAATCCTCAGTGTTCCTTGAGGTGGCAAGGTGGTATACATAGAAACAGATCCTCGTAGGCTGCACACTGACTTAGAAAACCACAAATTAACATTATATATGTTGTATTGTATCTTTATTTATTTTGTGAAACATATCCCAATTATATATCATATATATACACATATACATACATATATATATATATAATTTTTTTTTTGCCTTTTGGAGGGCAATTGGGGTTAAATAACTTGCCCAAGGTTACACGGCTAGTGTTTTTTTGTGTGTGTGCTAACTGTCTGAGGCCGGAACCGAACTCGGGTCCTCCTGACTCCAGGGCTGGCATTTGACTCACTGTGCCACCTAGCCGCCCCTCCCAATGATATTTTAATCTGGTTTTGGCCACACTTGGGAGTTTTGCAGCCTCAAAACATGGGGGGAGAAGCCAGTTTGATGACTCTGTAGGGAACACCATGCTAGACTTTGAGTCAAGAGGGCCCAAGTTCAAATCCTACCTCAGACACCTACTAACTATATGACCCAGGGCAGGTCACTTAACCTCTCTCTGTCTCAGTTTCCTTATCTATTTTTTTTAATGGGGATAATAATAATAATATCCAGCCCACAAAGTGGTTGTGTTAATCAAATGAGGAAAATATACATAAAATGTTTTGTAAATCTCAAAGTGCTATGTAATTGGGAGTAGGGAGGGTGTCTGTGTGTGTGTGTGTGTGTGTGTGTGTGTGTGTGTGTGTGTGTGTGT
>NW_027187330.1:4567811-4612733 GCF_028583685.1 Petaurus breviceps papuanus
TGTGTGTGTGTGTGTGTGTGTGTGTGTGTGTGTGTGTGTGTGTGTGTAAATGCTGACCTCCGAAAAATTGAGTTTGGGAGAATCCAAAGGGTATTCTCATTTCTGTATGGAATGGCTCCAGCAAAGCATACTGTACAAATTGTTGAAGTTCAGGTCAAGGTAAGTTGGAGGGGACAGGCAGACCACCTTTCTTCTGTTCTCCTTTTGTAAAACCTGCTCTTTATTTTAAAGTCTTTCTGGGGGGTAGAGGAGAAGGAGGTGGGAAGCAAGATGACTGTTCTTTGCTTTATTTGTAGGGTTTTCTTTTGGGAAATGGAAGAAGGGGAAAATCAGTAATTAAGCAACTGGACTTTGGGGGTTAAATTTTTTTTTCCCCGTTTTTTTCCCACCATTACACTTTCTCTCCTAAAAACCAATTATGTTGCTGAGATTGGTAGGCCTGAGTGTTCAAGGGTCAGGTTCTAGTCTGAGTGATTCAGTCTCTCTGGGCTTAACAAAGAGACTCAATCTTGGGCCTCTTTTCTTAAGCAACTGGAGATTCAAATGAAGGCATGACAAACCTTCACAATATCCCACAAGTTCTGCAGCCCCTTTCATGAGTCCTGTGCTCCAGCCAGACTCAGCCACTTGCCATTGGAACTATAAGTACTACTTTTGGCTTTCAGCATAGTGGAGTGGTAGGTTGGGGGTGAGAGGGGATACATCTAAAAGGGTGCTCAGGCCTGTTGTAGGCAAAGAAATACCACTCACTCCATGGAGAGGATAGAGGACTTGAGCTCATGACAACCCTATATTATTGTTATACCCATTTTCCAGATGAGGAAACTGAGACTGTGGGTGGTTAAATGACTTCCCCAAGATCATACCCTCCCTTCCCTCCCCCCATAGAGGGGGTGGGGGACCTGGGAGCCAACTGGGATAAAACAAGACCCAACTCCTGAGGAATAAGGAGAGAGCAGAGGAGGGGACATGTTGGGGAGGAGCTCACATGGGATTTGAAAGAGTAATGACCAAGGAATTGAACGATTTGAATTAATTTTTTATTTTTTGGTCCAGATCTGTGACTTCAGAGGTAATTACAATTGAAGAAATGCTTTTAACAATACAAACAGAATTTACCTGGGGGGCAGCTAGGTGGGGTAGTGAATAGAGCACCTGCCCTGGAGTTAGGAGACAATGAGTTCAAATCAGACCTCAGACAACTGACACTGGACTAACTAGTCAAGTCACAGCCCCAATTGCCTCACCAAAAAAAAAAAAAAAGTTACCTGGGATATTGATGTGTTAAGAAATTTGTCCAGGGTCACACAGAGGCCAAGAAAACAAACTTGAACCTGGGTCTGTCTGATTTGAGGCTGGCTTTATATCCATTCATCTATGTTGTCTCTCTTTAATTATTCTTGATAAATAAGTGCCAGATCCACATTCTGTCAATATCCTCTAAATGTTGGTGCCTTGGGCCAGCACTCCAGTCACTCCATCTTAGTTACTGCTTGGCTTTGCCTTTACCTATAGTGCCTTAGCAGTTGGTGAGTCAATAACTTTGCTGTTTCTTCCATCTCGAGTAACTCCCTCCCCCCCATTCTCTACCTTCACCAGTTGAAATTATACCTTGTTGAAAATGGCAGCTAGAATGGGGTTCATGGGGTGTTCAAGAAGGACTAGAACCTCTGGTATGAGGGCCTGTGGAGCCCTTTTCAGGGCTGCTCATCCACCTTTGGTATCCATCTGGCACCCAACTCACCCACTGCTCCAAGAAGTTGTAGCATGTGCACCAGCCACACCCTGATAAAACTGCCTTGGCAGACAGGCTAAACCAGGTTGGCACTGACTCTTCATGCCCTCCTTCAGGGTTTTCTTGGAAGATACTGGAGTGGTTTGCCATTTCCTTCTCCAACTTATTTTATAGATGAGGGAACTGAGGCAATCAGTTTGCCCAGGGTCACACAGCTGGTAAGTGTCTGAGGCCGGATCTGAACTCCAGAGAGAAGAGCCTGCCCAATTCCAAATCCCATGCTCTGTCCATTTCCATACCTAGCTGTCCCTCCTTGTATTGTGGTTATATCTATAGATGTCTTACCTTTCCCCACTAGGTTATAAGTTCCTTGAAGTCAGGGACTATCTTAAACACTGCTCTCCACAGCACCTGGTTCTGTGACTTATATAGCCACTCATTAAATATTTGAGTTTAAATGATCTTTTAAATGATATTTCCAAGCTTGATTATAGGAAGTGGAATTGAAGGAAAAATTCACCGTGCATTTTTTTAAGGTTTCAAAGATACTGTGTTACATTTGCAAAAGATACCAAAGGAAGATCGCTGGCCCCATTCCCACATGCCTCCCTCCTCCCCTAAACTGTCATGGTCTCTTGAACTGGGCCATTTTGTCCTCACAATTTTCCTTATTCAACTCAGGAGTGGTTCAGTCAGAAGAGCAGTGAGACCTCTGACAATACATTCACCTTCATTCAGGTGGCCCTTGACTCCTCCTTCATCCACATGGTCCTTTACTCTTCTGCAAGGGAAGATAAAAGGCCAATGCTAGAAACAACCAGTCTGGGCTTTGGAAGGCTTATAGGTGTGTCTGGTTGCAGCTAAACTGCATGCAGTCCTTCCACAGCTACTTTGTGCTGCCTTACCCAGTCATCGAACCAAGGCTACATGAAGACAATGATTTTCTCCTTTCCTACTGAATTCAAGGGGTAGCTGGGTGATAAAGTGGACAGAGTGCTAGGCTTGGAGTCAGGGAGATTCATTTTCATGAATTCAAATCCAGCCTCATTCACTTACTAGATGTATGACCCTGGGCAAGTCACTTAACCCTGTTTGCCTCAGTTTTGTCATCTGTAAGATGAACTAGAGAAGGAAATGGCAAACCACTGCAGTATCTTTGTCAAGAAAACCCCAGATGAGGTCACAAAGAGTCAGACCCAACTGAAAGGACTCAAAAACAACAATTCAAGTCAAGTCAAATTTAACTAGTGATTAGGAGTTTGCAAAAGGGCTTGCTTACATGACTAATGTAAGCAAATGCTGGAGTTTGGCAGGGGTGCCAAGAGAGGGGGAGGGAAGGGAATAGACTCATCCTGGGATTGGGATGGGGAATGAGGGGGTGAGAGAATTAGATACTTAGGGCATCAGTCAACCCACTAACTCCACCAAATAAAGGAGAAAAGGAGAGGTGAAGGGAAGCAAAGGCAGAAAGCAGATTATGCTTCTTTTCATTTTTCTTGCCACAGAGATCTGTGGTTACTGCACTGATTCTGGATGGATTGATTCCTTGGACACCCTGTGCTCCAGAACCAAAATTCATTTCATGGTGGAGGGCCAAAAATTTCATTATACATCCAATTGATTCATTTCTTAAAGCTATAAGTTTGTTAGACAACTAGTAAGCAGAGGAAGGTCTCTCAGAAGTTCCAGAGCATTCAGCATTAGCAGTGGGCAAGTTAGGCAGGTGCTAAGGCCACAATACACAGGGGCCATAACAAGCCACTCTTTTGTTATGCTTTTTAAAATAAAGTTTATATATATATATATATATGTACATACATATGTGTATATATATGTACATACATATGTGTATATAAATACATATATATGTACATACATATGTGTATATATACCCATATATACATATCAGAAAATCTTGTTCCCGTGACACATAGATATTTCTTTAGTGATACACCAAGTCATAAGAGACATCCAAGGACAGTAAAATGGTGGTAGTGATGAGGGATGGCAATATGGTTCTTCAGGAACTCTGATCTTTATCTTAAGACCAGAAAGCCTTTGATCTAGTCTGGAAAGAATTCATTAGGCCCAAGCAGACTTGGAGTCAGAGTTGTAAAAGTTTATTGTACGCTTTACAGCGGGCAAGGATCCTTAGGGGATCTGCAAGCTTATTGTTAGGCTGTACAGTGGGCAAGAGTCCTTTAGAGGACCTGCAAGCTTAAAGAAGACACAGGCATAGCTTTTAAAGAGTTAAGGCTATTCATTAGATGTCAATTATGCTGACCAGGTGAGAAGAGGGTGGGATTAGGAAGGAGTTAAGGTGGGGCCAGTGTTTAAAGGAACGTGCATTTTTAATGTGACTGCGCAGGAATATTGCCCATAATTCACTGGGAAAAAGCCCAAGGGGTGGGGGGGGCTACCTGGAGGTGTGGTTTTAGGCTTGAAACATCACTAAGTCACTGAGCAGTCAAGGGCTGACTGAGAAGTGCCCAGTCTGCCACCCATCAGTGTCATGTTTGACAAGGTTGATGTCTGGGAACCAAGGCTAACAGAGACTCAGTGTGTGGATAATAGGCTAAGGAGTTAACCCAGAGATAGGGTCCTGAAGGATTCATGGAGGCAGCCAAGGACTCAATCTAGAGATAGGGTACCAAAGGATTCATGGGGGCAGCGGAACACTATACAAGAGGGAGATAACAGTTGCCTAAGCTGGAATGTTTATAGATACTTTTGTGAATGATTGATAGGTGTTGCTTGTCATGTTCCAAGCTGAGATAAACAATTCATGAGTTGTTGCTGGGCAGTTAATGCTCTGAAGCTGGGGGGGGGGGGGAGGTATGATTTTACAAACTGGTTTTACAAATTGATGTTACAAATATAGATCCCAAGCACCCCATCAGTAGTAAGGGGAGAGGGACTGTAGAATCCAGTGTTCAAATCTTGCCTGAAGGTTCACAAATTCTTTTTCTGAGCCAGAAGGAAGATTTCAACTGGGACCATGCAGGCAGTTCTTTGGAGTTCCACAATTCACATGCATGTGCACATACCCATCCTCTTAGGGACCTTTTGACCTTAAAGTCAGAGAAGATTGTGCTTAGTTTCCCTTTTTTTTAATTGAGCTTGTAATGACAATAAGCTAAGTTCAGAAAGACTGAGTCATTCACACTGGAGCCCTACCTTCTCCTTTGCTGGCTTTACTCCTCAGCCTTTTTTTGTGTTTTGTTTTTTTTTGTTACCTAATCTCTTTCATGAATTTCCTGCTGGAAGGGGATTCCCCATATTGGTTATCACCTCTCACTTTATTCACTCACCCTCAAGAATCAGTGTCAGTTTGTCAGTGTGGACAACTCTGGCACTGCTGACATGCTTACTCTGACTCAAATTAAGAATCTGCTATCTCTTTGTTGCTTGGTCCTATGCCCAGCTGGGCATACCTCTGGAGAGCTTTTCCAGGTCTTTACATTCCACTGGCTATTTTCTTTTCTTTTCTTATTTTTTTTTAGGCAGTTGGGGTTAAATGACTTGCCCAGGGTGATACAGCTATGTGTCTGAGTTCGGATTTGAACTCAGGTCCTTTTAACTCTAGGGCCAGTGCTCTCTCCACTGTGCCCCTCCATTGGCCATTTTCAAAATGTCCTGGCTAAAACTCCTCTTTACTACTGCAAGCATAAATAACTTCTCATCTTGGCTAGAAAGGCAAGTTGGCATAGGGAAGAGAAAAGCAGATTTGGAGGTAGGAGTCCCCATGCAAGCCCCAGCTCTGTTGCTGAATTGTTGTGTGATTGTGGGCAAGTCACAACCTCTATGAATCTCAGTTTCTACATTGGTAAAATGAGGCTAACGCTAATAACAGTTCAGCCCTACAGGGTTGTTGTGAGGAAGGGGCTTTGTACACCTTAGAGTGCTGTAGAAATGAATAATTATGATTGGATCTTCAATGTATTATAGCACAGTGGAAAGAAGGTTGAACTTTGGAGTCAGGAGGACCTGAGTTTTATGCTATTTCCTACCTGTGTGGTCTTGGGCAAAGCACTTTTATCTCCTTGAGATTCTGTTTACTCATCTATTAAATGAAAATGAAAAGGTTGGACTGGATGTTTTCAGAGACCTTCCAATACCTTCTCAACCAAGGGATATTTACTGAAAAAAATAAATCAAGGGGTGGCCAGGTAGCACAGTGAGTAAGAGCACCAGTTCCAGTGTCAGGATGACCTGGGGTTCAAATCCAGGCTCAGATACTTAGCACCACACCCAGAAATAACTGGCCGTGTAACCTTGAGCAAGTTACTTAACCCCAGTTGCTTTAAAAAAAAAAAAAAAAGAAATCAAGACCAGAAGAACAAACCTTTCCACACTAGTGCCTGGGGGTCTGCTCTCTCTTCTTCCATCTTAGTCTCTGGGCTTAGATTTAATGAAATCTACTACCATTCATCCCTGCAGGTTTACTTCCAAATGTGTCATGGCCAGTGGGTGGATGGACCTTCATCTCTGCTATGGTTGGACTGCCACCATCACAGTCTGGGTCCCGGCCTACCCTAGAATGGACTGCAGCTCCTGGACTCAGCTCTGGTGCCTTATTTTCTCCAACCTTCCAAAGCTCACAAAGTCATAGCCATCTTCAGTCTCCTTTATCTAGAACAAGAATGGACAAATGCAAAAGGCCAAAGAGCAGAGACACATTCCCAGTCCATAGACCGGGAGGAAGGGCCGAGGTCTCTCAGCACAGTATTTTGCACATTGTTTTTATTCATTTGTTTCAGTTGTGTGTGATCCTTCATGACTCTCTGGGCTTTTCTTGGCAAAGATATTGGAGTGGTTTGCCATTTTCTTTTCCTGGGACTTGAAAAAATATCTATCCTCTGACTGTCATGGACTTTGGGCATACGTTCTTTTCTGTATTCAAAGGGACCCCAATACTTTTTTAAAAGATAGTCGGTGGAATTTATCACTTATCTTCTCACTCTGGTTTAATCACACTTGTGAGCCTGCTGGCAAATGCTAGGTATGGTCTTTGAGATCTAATTAACTTTGTAATTCCTCCCACATTCATTCCACAATGACAGCCATAACCTTCTTGGTGATAACCCCCAAATCTACATCCTAGGTCTTGACTTCTCATATGAATTCTAGGCAATATGAGACTCATATTTTCCCCCATCTTCAGGGCATCTCCAACTTCTCTCCTTGATACCTTTTGCTTAACTCATATTCAGTATTTTCCCAACTTATTTTATTTTTCTTTTTTTGGAGGGGGGAAGGCAAGGCAATTGAGGGTAAGTGACTTGCCCAAAGTCACAGTTAGTAAGTGTGTCAAGTGTCTGAGGCTGGATTTGAACTCAGGTCCTCCTGACTCGAGGGTTGGTGCTCTATCCACTGCACCACCAAGCTGCCCCCTTACCTTTTCTTTTCAATGGGTAGCCTAGCTTATCTTCCCTATTCTTATCAATAATACCAGCATTAGTCTATTTGTTAAATCTTTAAACTACCCCATCACCTTTGATGCTTTCTTTTCCTTCTTTCCCTGAGTTATACCAAATCACAAAGTCTCACTGATTTTTCTTGCAAATATCTTATATTTACCCTTCCCCAATGGAAACTCCCTCAACTCTTCTGCATGCCTCAAAATTTCTCAGCACTGACACCTATTCTTTCCTCCTGCTCTCTTCATGGAACAACAATCCTTATACTTTGTTGACACCAATTCCATCCCTTCTTGCTTCCTCCAGGACCTTCCTCCAGCAATCAACCATACTTTCTCAAGCATCTTCCTTTCTTCTTCCACTCTACTGGTCCCTTCCAATCTGCTTATACAAATGCTCCCTAATCCTAAAAAAGGCTCACACTAAACTTTTTCTTCACTCAGTTGCCATAACATAGTTTTCCTCCCATTTGCTATCAAACCTCTGGAATAATTTGCCTGTGCTTAATGCCTGCACTGCCTCACTGCCCTCAGCTGCTTTCACTCTGGTTTCTTCCCCCATCCCTGCTGAAACTGCTCAAAGGTCATATCCAGTGAAGTATTTTTTGGTCCTCATCCTCCTTGATCTCTATTGACCATCTCTTCTTTCTGGATATTCTTCTTCCTTGGCTTCTATTTTTGCTTTTGTTTTGTCTGAAATCAGGATAGTTACCCCTGCTTTTTTTACTTCAGCTGAAGCATATTATATATTCTGCTCCAGCCTTTTACCTTTACTCTGTGCATATCTCTCTGCTACAAATGTGTTTCTTGTAAACAGCAAATTGTAGGATTATGATTTTTAATCCATTCTGCTATCTTCTTCTGTTTTATGGGAGAATTCATCCCATTCACATTCAGTTATCTTGCTTGGTTTCTAAGACAATGTATTTCCCTGGTTTTCTTCCTACCTCTTTGACTACTCCTCTCTTTCTCTAATCCTCTTCCCAACCCATTAAGGAATGTTTCTCAAGGTTACATATTTGCCATACCCTTGTCCCTGACAATGTCATTTATTTAGCAGCTTCAACTCTCACTTTTTCATGGGGGATCCCCAAATTTGCTTCTCTAGGGCCCCAGATCCACACTTCCAGCTGCCTCCAGAATAGCTCAACCTGGGTATCTGAATGGTACCCCAAACTCACCATATCTCAACCCAAGATACCTCTCCCTGTGGCCCCTAAACCTGTTTCTTGTGACTTCACTATTTCTGTTATTGACATCCTTCATCATATTAAAAAACTTCATGTTTTACCTGACCCTTCCCTCTCCCTTAATTCTTGTAACTAATACATTACCAAGTTCTACTGATTTTATATCTGCAATACTTTTATCATTCCCCTTCCCCTCACCTCCCACTTCCATCACTCTACTACCAGTTTTGATAACACTTTGCCTGGAAAGTGACCCTAGCCTCCCAACAGCTGTTAGGAGAATCTTCCTGAATTATTTCCATGATTTTACTCTCCTACAGAAGAATCCATCCCATAAAATCCAAACTCAGTCTAGCCTTCACAACACATTATTCACTCCTTGGTTTTACCAAGACAGTCTCCCTTCCTTTGTTGTCATTCTTTGAGTACAGCTTGCTTATTCCCATTACTTCCCTTGGATCATGCTATTGTTACCACAGCCTTCCCTTCTCCTCTTCTTTCTTTCCACCAGTCTGTGTCCTTCCTTTACCTACTTCAATTCCTAGTTACACAGCCCTCCCCTCTAGGAAGCCTCCTCTGGTTAGTCTCGCTTACTGGTTGCTCCTCAGTATTCATACACTTGGCTCATCCATGTAATGTTATTTTGCATATGCTCATATGCTGAGTTGGGCTTTCTACTCATTCTGTGTCCATTTACAAGCCTCTATGTTTTCTTCTTATATCTCTCCAACAGCACTAATGATCTGATACATATTTGGTAAGGGTTGCCCAAGTTCAGAGAAGCCCTCATTATTAATCCATTAAACCCAGCTTGGAACCACTACAGGGGCAGTCATCACCCAGAGGTGAAGCTTACTTCTTAAAAGAAGAATCATGTTGGAGATATTAAGGGCAGGGCTCCTGCCTTGTCCCACACCCTGTTAGAGCTTTCAGCTATTAGCTGCAAGGGGAAAACCCTCAGTGACTCATGGGTTTCTTTATTCAAATACAATTGCCTGTTTTTGAAAGCCTGAGTGGGCAGAAGGCTTTGAATATCAAGAGATTATCACTCTTGGTGGGTGGTAAACCAGAGATCCTTCTTCCACGTGTATGTACTGATAGGGTTGATTTTTGATTAATTTTGATTCAAGTACCACAGTAAAAAAAGTGTCAGTGGCCTGCAACTCTGGGACTTGGTTTGGTTCTAGGCCAACTCTGAGAGGATTATAACCTTAAGAGGTTTGGCCTCCTACCAATTTGTAGTGAACTAGAATATGTCTGGAAGGAGAGATCAATCTGAGGGCAGATATTCATTCTTCAATCGCTTTTCAATCTCCTATATGGGTTCCTCTTCCTTCTTCTGTGCCCTGTAACTGTGGGCATCCTCTAAGATTCTCTGGTCCTTTGCCTTTCTCTATGAACTTTCTTCAGAGAGCTCCTACCTAATTTTTTTTTGCCTCAATAATTACTTCTCTGTAAATGCTTCTACAACCTAATCTCTAGCCCTGACCTTTCACCTATTCTTGAGTCATATACACACTCAAATGCCTTGCTTCTATCTCAAACTCAGTTTGGCTATTCAAAATTCATCATTTTGTCCTAAAAATTGGCTTCCTGTCATAATTTCTTTATTGTTGTCAATGGCGCTGGGATTCTTCCCACCATTCAGATTAGAAATCTCAAGGTTTTCTTTGACTTTTCCCCCTCCCTCATAGCCTGTGTTAATCTGTCATCCAGCAAGTCTTTATTGAACATATGTACAAAGTATTGAATGAACTGCTGGAGGGGGAAATATGAGAAGTAGGAGACAATTCTTGTTCTTAATTGAGTTGAAGATGATACATAAATAATAAGATGAGGCAAGGCACTGATTGGGATTAAATCCCTAAATAAGACTAATCCATCACTAAATCCTGTTAATTCTTCTTTCAAAGTCTTTTTGGAATCCATCTCTCCTGAATTATTGCAACATTTGGAATAGTCTCTCCTGAATTATTGCAACAGTGCCCTAGCTGAAGCCTCTGCCTTCAGTTTCTTCCATTCCTATCCATCTTGTATCATACTCCCTGATTAACCTTCCCCAAATACTTTCATCATGTCATTCCTTGCCCAAGAAGTTATAATAACTGCTTAATGACCGAGTCAAGTCTAAACTGCTCTGCCCTTGCTTTCAAATCTCTTCATAATCTGGCCTCACCCAACAATAATGATAACTGTCTCCAAATACTACATTTGAAGGGTTGTCATGTGGAAGACAGAATGTACTTATCGTGTGACTCAAGAGGACAGAACTAGGAACAATAGAGTGAGTTATGGGGAGGCAGATTTTGGCCCAATATTAGGAATAACTTTGTAATAATAGGTGGTCACTGGAAGACACTGCCTTTTAAAAAGTAGGGATGTAGGGGGTGGATAGGTGGGGCAGTGAATAGAGCACCAGCCCTGGTCAGGAGGACCTGAGTTCAAATGTGGTTTCAGACATTTAACACTTACTAGCCATGTGACCTTGGGCAAGTCACTTAACCCCAATTGCCCTGCCTTCCCTCTTCTAAAAAAGAAAAAAAATAGGGATCTCTCCATCACAGGAAGTATAAAGAGGCTGAATGACTATCTTTCAGCATTGTTGTTGTTGTTATTATTGTTGGATTTTCTTGGCAAAGATACTGGAGTGGTTTGCCATTTCTTTCTCCAGAGGCAGTGACTTGCCCAGCATCACACAGCTAGGAAGTTTCTGAGGCTGGATATGAACTCAGGCCTTCCTGACTCCAAGCCCCAGTGCTCTATCCCCTGCACCACTTAGCTACCTTTCAGCAATATTATAGAAGGGATTCTTGCCTTGGGAGGGAAGTAGATGCAAATGACCTCTAGGGCTTGGGGTCTTTTTTTTTTTTAAGCAATTGGGGTTAAGTAACTTGCTCAAGGTTACACGGCCAGTTATTTCTGGGTGTGGTGCTAAGTATCAGAGCCCGGTGCTCTTACTCGCTGAGCCACCTAGCCACCCCTAGGGTTTGTTTTAACACTAAGATTCTATGTTTCTGTAATCAATCTGAAATTCTAGATACCTACATTTACCCACAACTTCCCAAGAAGGACTGTTTGAGAGAATTAGGCTGGTTCCCTGAGAACATATGAATTCTAGACTCTGTACCTTTATTCCCACCATCCTCTTTATGTACCTTCCTCCCTCATTGTGCTCCCTTGTGCCCCTTTCTCTCTCCCTCTCCAAGTCTTATTCGTTCTTCAAGGCCCAGCTAAAATCTTGCCTTCTCCATGAGATCTTTTCTCACTAGTTCACCTTCTCTTCACCTCTCCTTCTCTCAAGTTCTTTATTATTTAGCCTTGTATTATTCTGAGATACTTAAATGAATGTTGATCTGATCTACTCCTCAGATGGAAAGCTTTCCCAGGAGCATGAATTATGACTCATTCTTATCTTAGATTCTCCATTGCAAGATCTTGGCTATGCGGAAGGCACTCACTAAATGTCCGTTGACTGACTGGTATTGGATACCCAAGAAGCCCCATGACTAATAGGCTTCCCAGGAAAAGCTCAGCTCAAGGGACTACCCAGAGCTGACAAGACGCCTTTGGATGAGATAAACCTATATCCTAGTGCTAGGCCAGAACTAAATTTCGCTCTGAGGCTGTTGCTCACCCTTAAAAATCACACCAACAATAATGGTTCACCTTCATGCATCCCATTCTTCTTTTGGGGGAGGGTTGGGGAGGCCGTGGACCTAGACCTGAAATTTCAATGGTGTAGAGAATACCCAGCATGGAAACTCAGAAAACTCTTTCATCAATGCAAATACACAACTGTTCTGGAAAAGAGATTTGCTTAGAACTCTGAAAGTTTAAATACCTTGCCCAGGTCACTCAGTCAGTAGGACTTGAACCCAAGTTAGTTCTTGACATTGAGGCTTTCTACACCATTATTCCATGCCACCCCTTAGCCTTTGTTGTTGACACCATCATATTCTGGATATGTTCACAGTAGTGATTGGGCCCAAAAGCTGGTTTCCTGTTCAAACCCTGCCTCAAACTTACTGTGTGACCTTGGGTGGATCACTTAACCTCTCTGCCCCTCAGTTTCCTTAACTGTAAAATAAGGAGGTTGGTCCTTTACAGCTAAAAATATAGGATACCATGATCTCCCCAAACTCTTCCTAACTGCCCAACTTGTCAAAGGTGGTACTTAGGTTTTCAACTTCAAGTCATACATAATTCCTCACTCTTCCTTGTCCAACCAATTCTCAAGTTTTTGTTAATTCTACCTCCATAATCTCTCTGTAGCCACCTTTTCTAAACTCACGTTATATACTAGGCACAGGATAAGTCTGTCTTTTTTGAGGGTAGGGCCAAATAAAGCTGAGTCCCTCTAGAACTAGGGCCCATGAACTTAACTGATAACACTATTTAATTATTATTGGTTTCCTTTTTAGTTGTGTCTTTTCATACATCTAAAAACAATATTCTAAGAATGGGTCCATAGGTTTTACTAGACTGCCAAAGGGGTACACGGCACAAAAAAAGGTTAAGATCTCCTTCTCTAAAACAACGAATCCTATTGTGTTTTTTTTTTCATTTTCCCATTTGATCAAAGGCTCATTTCCACACAGCCACCTGGGACTAGGACTTGGTGCTCCCTTGGCATCATCCCCATGGCAAATCGTCAGGAGTCACCTCTCAGGACTCTAGCATCTTGTCAACACAAAAATAAGTAAAACTCCTGTGGCCACTCCTTGGAATTTTTATCATCTTCTTTTACCTTTTCACTACTTAAATTTAAGGGGAGAATATGGCTTAAAGTGAGCTTTGGGAGGAAATCAAAAGAACACATTTAGAACAAATAGGTCAAGTCACTTTCCATCTTTGTCCATCAGAGTGAATGATAATAGGCAGTAAACGCTTTCTCCAAGCAGACAGAGCTGACAGTGAATTTGAAAGAACTTGAGTCCTGGGGCCAGAAGTTTGGCTCTAAGAATTTCCCTGTCCAGTAAAGCAGCCCCCTCTCCCCCCAAGGCAGGTCCAATATTTAATTTGCTTTACCAAGCATCCAGGTCAGAACTACCTAATGGCACTTGGATATTACCTGAATTTAAAAGTTCAGCTTCTCCCAGTCTGTGCACCATGTAAAAGTACAATATAAACATATATACACAAAGCCCTGGCATTATACAACTCTTTCTCAGAGGCCTTCCAAGTTTCATTGTAAAACTTAAGTTCTTGCAAATACTCTAAAATTAGATAGAGACAAAAATGAAACTTTTATAGCAGGTGGTGTGGGGAAAGACAAATCAGAATAGCCAAGCCCCAGGAACAGTCTGGTGTGGCACTATTCCTCTAAGGAAGAGAGATAAGTGGTGAGGCCTGCCTGCGTCTACACCAGTGTGGGTGGGTACTCTGAGAGCCACAGCAGTCTTAACACCCTAAGCTGTCCCCCTCCAAACCAAAAACAGACCAAGGAGAAGAGAACACTAGGAAGATTCAAGGCCCCTTTGAATCACTGCTCTTCACTTCCTTTTGTAAGACAAACCCAATGAAACCATTTAATTTAAAGAAGCCTCTTTATTCGGAATCAGAAGGAGCTCGACTTTTCACTCTATAATCCGGAGCAGGACACCTGGCCAAAGATGACGAATGAGAAGTTGTGGATGTTGTGCTGCTGTGTGCGGCACTGCCCTTCCTTGGGGGAAGCTCTGCTGGGCAAGGAAAGGCAGGAGAGCTGCAACAGGTACTGGCAAGAAGTGGCATTGGCGCCGACACCCACGTCCTCAGAAAGGCCTTTTCCACCTCCCCTCCAACATGAACCGGCGGTGGTAACAGGGTAGAAGAAGCAGGGCAGTGCCGAGCCCTGCTATGATGCCACCTCATTTCCCAGCCCTTCGCTCCTCCTGGTGTTTGGTGATTAGGTATTTGAAGAACTCGTATACGGACCATGCAATGGCCGTGGAGGGGATCTGGTAAATGACTCTGGCCTGCACCCCTCGGAAGTAGGCGGTCACCCCGCCTACCTGGTACACCGTCCTGAAGGCACTAGCCATGCCTGTGATATGTCCACTAATATTTGAGTTCAAAGCCAAGGATTCCTGGGTGTTGAGCAGTGTTTTGCAAACGTCCAAAGGGGTAGTGAGGGCAGCAGCTACAGCTCCTGCACAGGCCCCAGAGATGACATGGGAGCTGGGGTCGTACTGTCTGTGTGGGTTAAAGTGCTCTTGCAGGAATTCGTAGGTCATGAAGTGAATGGCTTGGAAAGGGACGTTCATGGTTAACTGGGTGGTGTAGCTGCGGTAAAAGGCTCCAGCCCCTTCATTCTGCCACACTGCCCGAACACAGTCTGTCACCCGATGGTATGGTGAGTTGTACATCTGCATCCTCTGTTTGACCACTGATGATGGCCGAAAAAGAAGGGAGGAGGCAACCAACCCAGGAGTGGTGGTGTCCAGGTTCAGATTCCCAAGCCAGCAGATTAGCCAATGAAAGAGAAGAAAAACAGAGATGGATAAGCTACCAATTCTGTTAAGAGAGACTGAGAGTGGGGGTGAGGACAGGACAGATCCTTCACTCAGTTCTAACTGGATGTCTTACAAATACTTTGGCTAATTAAAACATCCTCAACGTTCATGGACTTTATCTCTTAAGACTAAGCTGCCTTTTGGAGAACATACTACTCCTATTCTCCCTAATATTGACACACATCCAAGCTGGAGATGTAGGGGAAGCATGGTCCCAGAGGCAACAAAGGCTTTGTAGTAGAGGATCACTGGACTTGGGCTCAGGCCTAGATCCCTCTCTCACTAGCTTGGGTAGATCACAGCCTCTGAGCTTATTTTCTCAGCTACAAAATGGGGTTACTATGTCACTACCTACCTCAGAGTACTGTTGTAAGGATCAATAGCAAACAGTGAGTCAAGAGCTTTGTAATAATTAAGTGCTATGTAAGATATTATTATTATTATTGGCAACAATAATAATAATAAACACAGACCTAACATTCCCAACCCCTTCTCCAGATACAAGAGCGGCTAACTCTGAATACAGAGACTACTTCCCTCCTGGAGAAGCTGCATGAAGGAGCGCTGGTACCAAAAGGAAAAAAGCAGTTAGCTAGAGAATTTCACTCTGATGTCGGAGCACCTCCCCCTGCCCAAGGAGAGAATGCTGGGTGAGCTGTGTGTCTGCGTGGCTTCTGACCTTTCATCAGAGTTGCTGAGCTCTGCAGATTCCCACCACCTGGCCTTGGCCCAAGTAAGGAGCTCCAGCAACACAAGGGAAACCCAACCAAGACACAGACAAGCCCCATTAATTTATAGCTATATGGTTGCCACTGCTCCCTACTGACCCTCTGACTGAGGGGTTAAGCATATTCCTCTAAAAAAAGGAATCCAGACTTCTTCTTTACTTTTCATTGGAGGAAACTAACAAGATGCTCCTGGACTTCCAAGGAGGCTCAAACTTGGGCCTGCTCCCCACACACGGACCCTAAGGAGGCTCGACAAAGCCCAGCACTTTTTCTGTCCAAGATCCCCCCAGTGACGCAGGGAAACACATGGTGTAACTGCCCAAGGGGACTGCCCCACCAAGCAGAGAACGCAAAGGAATGGTCCCCTTGGGACCCTAGGTGCAATAAGGGTGTGGAAGACTGAGATCCCACCAGCTCTCTTCCCCTCAAGAAGTCAAGGGAGTCCAGAAGAGCAGAGACCAGCTCCCTATTCAGGGAGAAAGGTGGGAAAATTGTTACCTTCTGCCGGATTCATGGCCGCGTCATGGAGTAATGTTGCTACACACCCTGCTGCACCTGTAAATAAGAAAATAACTGCCACATGTGAGGCCAGGAGAGGGTGAGCAGAGCGCTGCAGCTGGAGTCAGGAGGACCTGGTCTCAAACCCCACCTCTGACTCTTACAAGCTTTGTGGTCCTGGGCAAGTCACGCAACCTTTCTAGTCCTCATTGCCTTGTCTGTAAAATGAGGGTAATAACAGCGTGCTCTGCAAACTTTAAAGAGAACTATCTATAAAGATAGCTATACATCACTGTGAGCTATTATTACAGAGATCCTAGGACGAGGCAGAACCCACCAAACACCAATCAGTGTGTCCCAAAAGTCATCCAGTGTGCTGATCAGAGGTGAAAAAAGGGAAACTGAGGCTATACTGAGGCAAGAAATCAGAAATCAATAGCTTTTAAAATCTAGAATTGGATGATCTCACCAACTTCACCAGGACATGCCAACACAAGTCAGTGGATATATACTATAGGAAAGATACTTCCTGGCATTGCCAAATCTTTGTCAAAAAGCCCAAGGAGAGTCAATGAGTATTACCCAAAGATGTGCCAGGAGAAGACCTTTGTAAGAGCTGAAGCAGCCTGTGACCCCTACAGACAGACACATGAGCTGCCCAAGAGCTGGTCTGAGTGTTGAACAAGGGGAGAGGTAAGAGGTGAGTCATGCAGGGACAACCCTTGCTTCACAAAGGAGAGGACTCACCTTGTAGCTTCCTGACAATGAACCTCCTCTTTCTAGATCTTCCTGTCTGTACCTCTCCTTCACCCTTCAAACCTCAACCTCCCTCCCATGGGCCACAATCAACTCTTAAGCTGGGGCATACTCTAAAGCTATGGCCTAATCTGCCTTGTTCCTTCCGTGCCCCAGAGTCCTTATTTTCATATAACTTGCATGCCTTTTACTACCTGTCCTATAAATTGTTTTGGTATCTATTCCAAAAACTTGTTGAAGACTCATCTCATTGTTCAGGACGTTGAACCTCCCATCTTTCTGCTCCTCTGAATACTGAATAGGGAGTAGCTCCTACTTCCTAGGCACAATCAATAAATCCTATCGAGGACCTACTCTGTGCTAGGCACTGTGCTTGCTTCCTGTACCACAAGTAACTCTGCCCATGAGACATGACAGCTGCCTGTCTAAGGAATGATGTGGAGACAGGTCATTCCACGAGTGTCCCCAATTAGCGTGACACCAGGAACTCTGACTCCATGAGAAAGGAATATGGAGTGCAGGGAAGAGGGAAGAGGAAGAAGTATTAGGAGTGTTGTTGAAGCCAATGGGTTTTTTAAGAACACACGAGGAAATTCGAGGTTTGCTGGTGCTTCCCATCTAATCTGGCCTAATCTTGCCCAAAGCTTCAGTTCAAAAACGTTTTGAAGCAGTTAAATGTTGAGAGCAGCAAAAAGACCAAAGAATAGTTTGGGGATGGGGTGGGGTTGCAGCACAGGAAGGATCAATACCATTGGCAATATGGCTATTGCCCCCGGGATGGATTACATCACTCAATGTCTTTTTTAACTTTTCATAGCAGGCAAAATAAAGGGCATGGGCAGGCCCGGCACCCGTTGCAGTGATGTTCAGCCCCCGCATGGGCCTCCATAGGCCTTCGGTTCGCACGATTCTCCACAGGGCCTCCAACACATTTCGGTATCGAGCAGCTGGGTCTGGCTGTAGGCTCTGCATCCGGGTCTGAAATCACAAAAGAAGAGTGACATTAGTGACATCAGAGAGCTAGGCATCCTCCCCCGACCCCAACACACACAAAGGTTCCCTGTAAATGGAAGGGCCTTCCACATGGCATCATGCCATGCCCATCACTACTGATCTTCAGGAGTGACACCTGGTTTCTGGCTCCAAATCGACCAGTCTTTCAGAACCCTGTGTCTACCTCTTGCTCTAGCCAGCTCTGAGCCAGAAGGCGCAACACCATTACTCCCCTTGAGAACAGCACGGCTCTAGATTTACAGATGTGTCCCTTAGGGGAATCTCAAAATGAATTATCCACACTAGAGCAAAGAGGCTCCCTGCAATTCAGAGGGAAGCTTCTTCCAGCCTCTACTGAATTAGATACTTAATATCCAAATAATATCTCAAGTTATCTGAGAGCTCTTCTACAAAATGGGTTTCCAGTTGAATTTGACAAATACTTATCTAGTACCTAGTGCCTGCCCACACATTATGCCATGACTCGAAAATGGCTAATAGTTTTCACAAGCAGCAAGCTGTTTTTGATTCTCGGGTGGAAACTATAGGCTTGAGCTAGCAATCTGGTTTACAAAGGACTGCCTTGGTAGAGATAGGAGGTCCTACTTTGTTTTCTAGAAGGAGAAAGGACACATAGGACTATGGTCTACCTGGAAACCATGCTTTCCTGAAACTCTGAGAACGGTTTAAATTGACCTGGAAACCAGTTCTAGACAGTAAAGTATCTCATATCATTCTCATGGAGAAGATGAGGAAATACAGATTAAACCAGAATTAGATTCAGACCCAGATGGATGGCTGGACTCAAAGAGGAGCTAATGGCTCAATGGCAGGGTGGCAAGAAGTCTCCAGTAGAGTACCCAAGGGATCTGTGTGTGGTCCCGTTGAACATTTTCATCAATGACACAGATGGCATGCCCATCACATTTTCAGATTACACAAAGCTGAGAGGGATGGCTAGTCAGAGTCAGGGTTCAAAAAGATCTTGACAGGCTGGAGCTGGATACACTGGGCTGGATACATGAAGATGAAATATGGATAAATGTAAAGTCTTATCCTGGAGCATAAAAAAATCAGCTTCACCAGTATAAGTCAGAAGAGGTGTGTTTAGAGGGCAGCTGTTCTGAAAAAGATCTGGGGGTTCTAGTGGACTGTAAGTCAATGAGTCATTTGTGATGTGGCAGACAAAAAGATGATGTGATCTCAGGCTACATTAAAAGAGGCTGAGCTTTCAGGAAGAGGGGGGTGATGGTCCCACAGTACTCTAGGCCTCTATCACAGCATTAATTTAGTTCTAGTTACCACAGCTTAAGAACATTTATGAGATGGAGACACTCCGGAGAAGGGCAACCAGGGTGGTAAAGAGCCTCAGGTCCACGTCACATGAGGATCAGTTGCAGGAACTGGGCATATTTGGCCTAAAGAAGCCTCAAGGAGGTCATGACAACTGTCTTCAATCATCTGAAGAGCTGTTGTATGGGGGAGGGATTCCACTTAATCTGTCTGGCCCAAGAAGACAGAATTAGGAGCAATGGGGAGAAGCTGCCAGAAAGGCTTCCTCAAACCTGATGTCAGAAAAGACTTCCTCTAACGATAAGAGCTGTCCAAAAGAGGAAGGGGCTGCTTCAGGAGGGGCTCTAGTCTCCTTCCTTGAAGTCTTTCAAGAAAAAGGCTGACTGATCCCCTGCTGGGTGTGTTAGTGTGGGGATTCCTGTGGTGTATAGGTTAGACTAGATGGCCTCTCAGATCCTTCTCAGCTCTTTCATTCTGGGGTTTCTGCAATGAAGGCTGAACTAAAGTTTCTGTTACCAGCTGCCCAAATGCCAAAGTGGTCTCAAGAGACAGAATCAGCCCTGGAAAAGAAGGAGCCCAATAGTTCTCATGTGTGCCATCACTGAACCGAAAATGTGGTAGAAAATGCCCTTCACCATTGGTAAGAATGCTCCTGTGTGGTCCATGAGCAAATATTAATATATGTTAAGAAGTTCATCTTACTTGAAAAACCGTTGCAGACCACAATATCCTCTTGGCAGGTACTCCTCTGGAGAGCAAACCTGAACCACTGCCTGTTCAACTTTGTGTTATAAGTAAATGCCTGGAGGCCAGGAACCATATGATTATCTTCTTCTATTCCCCTCAGGGTCCAACACACAGAAGTCATTGAATAAATGTTTGTAGTGTGGACCTGGGATCAACATAACCATCAAATCCTCTCATTGCACAAGTGTGGTGACACTGATTCAGAAGGTACCAGACTTATTTATCAGTTAGTCAAATTATGCCTGACTGTGGTACGCTGTTCAAAGCTGCAACATTTTAAAATCTCCTTTTCCCTATTCTCCAAATCCTGGACTCAGTTGGATCCAAACAGTTGACCCTTTGTGTGACTTCAGTGTAATCCAAAAGTTATATCACCAGAGTAAGCAAGTGGAGTCCACGGGAGGCTAGATTAACTGGTCACTAATGAGAGCACTCAGCAATCCACATTCCTCGGCAGTCCTTTCCGAATGGACAGTCACTATGGATATGGCTGAAACCTAGAGGGGTGGAATCCCAGAGGATTATACAAAGATATACTGACCCATCCACCACAATAAGCCATTGTTCTTTTCCATGGAAAATACAAATAAACATTATTTACTAGTCTTTCAGACCCCCCAGAGGAAGAACTGTTTAGATGAACAGTCTGAGCAGCTAACTGGCACGGAGTGAACATGGTTACTAGTGAACAAGATGGATAATAACCCAATGGATGATCAGGGCCTGACAGTTACTCAAAAATAAGTATGAAATTGTGTTAGTCAATGGAATTAAGAGGCCACTGGATAATAAGATTTAGAGCTGGAATGGAACTTGGAATTCATCAGGCCAAGCCCTTTTATTTTACAGATGAAGAACCCAAGTGTCAGATATATTAAGTACCTTGGCCCTAGAGCAGGATTTGAACCCAGATCTGGCCTCCACATTCAGTGCTCTTTCCATTACATTTCCTCTCTGCACGTCATGGGTAGAGGTGATAGGGAAGGGAGAGATTTCTAAAATTCTTATTAATTCTTGCTGGAGTCAATCTTTTACTTGGATAATCTATCTTGAATCTATCTTTGATGAGTTTTTACCATTGAAACAAAGGAAAAGAAATCAGAGTATAAGTAAATCGATTTATTTCAATAACTCTAGATCTACACTTAAACCCCATTCAAAAGGCTCATTCTGATGAATGTAGACACTTGCTGAATAGACTCATTTAGAATCTGAGAAAGATGCTCAATGAATGTGGCTATGCAAACTTGTAGGTAAAAAAAGATCAAGCTTTCATGAAAATGGAAGGCGGCCTCTCCAAGCCAAGGCTTTGACAGAACTTTGAAGAGTTCTATATGAAAGTGGTTCCTGACCCCTCTGAGGAAAACCACCTTGGTTAGTACTGTATTCAAAGCCTCCACATGGTATGTTATCAATAACCCAGGTAGGGCCCCATTAGAGTAACGAATCTCCTGAAATGGTGACATGTATTTAAATTCATTCTTAAAAGTCTTAGTCACATAAAATATGGTCATTGGTTCAAGCCCAATGGAACTATAAAGTGAGAATTTCAGTAATTCGAACGCTTTAGGGGAAGTTTCCTTATTCTCACCAACTGGGACCTCACTGAAGCTGAAATTTATTTACATAGCATTTTTAAGATTTACAAAGTGCTTTAAATGTTATCTCATTAAGGGCTCACAGCAACCCACTGATGCAGTTGCTATTACTATCCTCACTTCACAGATGAGAAAGTCAGACATCAGAGAAATGACTTGCCTATGGTCACACAAATAGTTGTACTGAATGGAATCTGAACCCATGTTTTTCTGACTCCAATTTGCCCCACTCCCTCTTAATCTCAGAACAAATAGATCTAGACAACAGGCTTAATCATTTTTATGAAGACTTGAAGTAATTTCATTAGATATCTTCACACTATGGATGAATAACCTTGTTATTTAACTTAACCCTGCTGTTGAAATTTAACTAAATAAATGTCCAATTCTGGATTTGTTATGTTAAAAGAAAAATTATTTTTTAGAGTTAATAACATATGCAAAAATTTTGAATGCCTAGAATACCACAAGGAGAAAGCCATAATATTTAGACTTTAAATACATATTTTTTTATATTTGGAGTCAGGAGGAACTTGTAGCCTTCTGCCTCCAGGCACATGAATATATGACCTTCAATATATACTGGGAAGATTTTAGTGTCTTCTTTCTTAACCTATTAACATCATCATAAGAGAATCCAGGATTTGAATAGGTTGAGTCCTAAGATCATAGATTTAGTGCTTGAAGAACCTTAGAGATAATCTAGTCCAGGTGAGGAAACTGCCGATCAAGGAGTAGCCTAGGTACATGGGTACAAGAGAGACTTGCCTATGATCACATAAGTCAGAAAAGGTGTGTTTAGAGGGAAGCTGTTCTGAAAAAGATCAACAATCCTCAACTGGGACTGATTCTCAGCAGGCTGATGAACTTCTTCTATGAATGCTATTTCCATTAGAGGTCATTTCTTCCAGTACTAAGGGCCAGGGACCTGCCCAGGTCCCACAAGTACATGGTCATACAGAACAGCTGGGATTTGAATTCAGGCTTTCTTATTCCAAGGCAGTGTTCTTTTCCCTAGGACTCCCAGAAGTAAGAAGGTGGGGTGAGCATTTGCCCAGATGATGTTGGGGAGGTTATGGGACTAGGATGAACATCTAGGACCCTGCTGATCAAATGGAGGTACATAGATGGGAACCAGCACTTCTTAGGCCCAAAGGCTCAGAGGATTTGGAGGCCTACTGGTCTGACCTCATCTGGTTCCTACACCCAAATCACACACCCTTCAACTGTTTGTTAGATTACAGGGTTGTAAGTGGTACGTCTGGTTCTGCAGTGCTGTGACTGTGGCACAACAAGGCTGGGTATCTCTGGTTTGTGACCCTGCTAAGGAGATTTCAAGTGGGCCTAATCTTGATAAGGCATCTATCTGAGGGTTGTGCAGGTTTGGATGCTAACAGGAAGTGACAATTTTCAGTTACAGAGTTGCTGTGAATGTCCTCTATCGTTGTGGAGTAAAGATGTATGGGCAGAGGGTTATTCCCCTTCTGCTTTCCCCCTTCCATTTGTAATGTATCTGCTGGGAGAATTGTCAGGGAAGGCTTCTAGGAGAAAGGAAGAGAACTGCATTTCCATGACTGTAATAGGATCTAACACCAGTTCACAAAATGTAATCTATGTTCAACCTACTTCTCTCCAGTAACTTAAGATCTAGCACTAGGGGAAAGAAAAAAAAATGATTCTATTTAAAATAGCCTTTGTATACTTGAAGACAGTAAAACTTCCTGAGGACTTTTTTCTCCCTCCAAACCAACAAGATGAGAGTATCAAGTAGTGAGACTTTTTAAATTCTAGAATTCATCCATCTGAACGAGCCAGATCTCCTTCAGCATTCACTTTGGGGTCTATACCCTTATTCAACTGGTGCTGTCATTGCTTAAAGCTTTCGTAATCTCTGCCTGGAAGCTATCTTCAGGGTTGCATTCTGGGCTGCACAAGAAAACCAGCCTCATTACTGTTATCATCTCCAAACCGTCTTACTCAGCCTTACCAACTACAGTGGTCACCAGGCTTCCCTCTGAATTAGCTCCCAGATTTTGCACCCAGGAAGGCGTTCCAAAGGACAGAGGGACCTGACAGCTATTCTTGGAGGAGTTTGTTCTGAGCAATGGCAATGTTAACTGGCAGCACTACCCTTGCAAGATGACACCTCTCACTTGAAGGCAGGCTTGGTCTGCTGGTGAAAAACTAATCTCATTTCAGAGTCACTCATTTTAGTAATTTTCTGAATCATAAAATGATTTTCACTCTCCTTCCTTGGCCTGTCTCTTAATTTCCTGATACTTTCTTTAAAGTATGTATAGCACCTTGAATGATCAATCACTACTTGATGAAGTAGTGTAACAGTCTAGGTATAGTACAATTACTTTACAGTTGGACTATGCAAACTTTCCCATATTCATTTACTGACTTCTTTAGTCTAAATATACCTCATTGTGGGTTTGAATCTTTTTTCAACTGAACCCTTATCTGCTCTGTTGCTTATATGATCTTTCCTTCTGTGGTTTCCTGCTTGTCACTCACAGAATGTCGGAAGGGATTTTGGAGATCACTCCATCCTTTACAGACAAGGACAATAAGCACTCATTCAAGGTCACACAGTTAGTTAGTGGTATACGTTAGATCTGGGCCTAGCACCCAGGTTTCCCAGGACAATGTTCAACACATTCGTTTCTATTTCTCCGGTTTATTGAGATTATATAGAATCTTTAACATTTGTAACATCATAAAATCATAGATTTTGAGCTGGAAGTCACCTCAAGTGATCATCTAGTCTAACATTCTCATTTTACAGACGGGGAAACCAAGGCCCAGACAGGTTACATAACTTGCCCAAGTTCACAGAGGTAAGAATCAGCAGAGAATCTTCTCCACCAAAGTAACATTGTGTATCATCTGTTTCACACTTGATATCACTTCCCAAAGTGCTAGCTACCCCTGTCCATTCACTGTCATTCATAAAACTTCAACAAGCACTTTCTTTATTTCTCTGTCCAGATTACAAATGAAAATATGAAACACTATTGGAGCAAGACTGGAGAAGGCTGTTTACCATGCATCCTCCACAACATAAATCTAGGTTACTTTTAAAATGCAATCCTTCACTTAAGTAAAAGAATAGTGTACTCTCAATCACATTTTCCTGTTTGGAAAAGAATATTACATGGGGGAGAGAGCAGGTCAGCTGTCAGCTACTGTGCAACCTTTCATCTCGTGGCTGGGCCTCAGGACTCTGCTGTTTTGTCATTACAACTCTTCTCCTCACAACCTGCTATTGTTTCTTCCAGTTCTGCCTACATTTTAGTCATCACCTTGACAGCTACTTCATTGGCCATGACCAATAAATAGCAGGAATCTGCTTGCTTCCATAGCCTCTTTTATACATGGGATCTAACTTTCTGATTCATTGATTAGCCTGCTTTGTAATGAGCAGGTTCTGACTGGGGCTGACTTTGCCTTCAAGTCCATCAGACCAGATATTCGTGAGCTGTCTTAATCCCTATGCTCCAAACACACTCATTTTCCCCTCAGCTTCACTCCAGCTTTTGGACAGCGGCAGGTGGCCACAGTTTAGGGGACCACATTGCCAGTTTAAGGCCCTGCCCACCTTCCCTGTTGGAGCTGCACCCATCTATGTCCTGGTTCCAGTTCAGCTCTCCTGATCAGGGCATCACGCTCAATGCACTGAGGCACATGGAGACACACGCTCCTCCTCAGCCTAAGCCAAAGAGGACCCCAGACCTGTGGCTACGTGTCCCTACAGGGGGTAAAAGCATGACAGGCCATGAGCTGCTGCTGCTGACAAGTGCCGAGCTCTGGCTCCTGCTCCCATCATCTGGCCTGGCAGAGACGGCAGAGTGCTGCCCGGGACACATCTGGATCCCCACCCAATGGCTGGAAGGACCCCCGACCACCAGCACCTGGTGATGCAGACAGGGGACCCCCCTCAAGCACCTCTGGCTTCCCCTCCCTCCTCCTTCCCCATCCACCTGGTGGTCGCAGGTCCGACCTCGGGCCTTTTAACCGACGGTCTCACTTTGGAGCGGACCTCTGTCCCGGGCCGGGTTCGGACGTCAGCCTAGTTCGAATCAGGTCCCTGCATCAGGTCTCAGTTCGAACGGGATCTCGGAGGCGGGTCTCGGCCAGGAGCGTGGCTCGGACCCGGGTCCAAGATTCCGGTCGCGACCAGGTGGTTCAGGTGGGGGATCCCGGTCCGGAGCTCACCTTGACACAGTCGACGGGGTACATCACGCAGTGCTCCAGGATCCCGGCCACGGCGCCCGCCACCATGTGGGTGGTGACAGTGGCTCCGGCGGGCAGCGCCTCGTAGTCCGGGTCGGGCTCTGGCTCTTGCCGGGCGGGGGGCCTACAGGCCCCGGCCTCCCCGCCGCCGGCCCCCCGGCCCACGCCCCGCTGCAGCCACCCGTCCAGCAGCGCCGACTCCCCGGGGCTCCGCCCCGGCCCAGTCGTCGGCCCCCCCGCCACGCCGCCGGCCCCCCGCCCCTCCAGCTCCATCCACCTCGGCCAGCTGCGGCTCCCACCCCTGCCGCCGCCGTCGCTGCCGTCGCCGCCGCCGCCGCTGCAGCCACCTCCCCCCGGTACCGCCGTGTCCACTCCAGCCGCGGCCCAGCGAGTGCGGGGCCTCCGGCTCCCGCTTGGCCCCCACGGACACGCCCCCCCAGCCAACCATTGGTGCAGCCGCCGCGACAGCCCCACCCCCGTCCTCGCGTCTCGGAATTGTGCGCGTTCCATTGGTGGATCTACCCGTCGCTCCTTCATCCTGAGGCGTTGCTAGCGTTTAGGATCCGCCTCTTCCCCTTTGATCTTCAGAGATTCTTGTTTATTAGCCATTGATTGGATCCTCTCCGCAAGTGACCCTCCTCTGTCCCCCTTTAGAGGGCGGGAGAACTTCACGTTGAGCATTGATAGGCTAAAGCCTCCAGGAGGTTTGGTAGCGGCCATTGGACCCCACCACCTCGATATTTGGTTGGCCACAGAAAGAGAGGGAAGCCTCTCAGAGGGGAAGTGGCGTCTGCCGCGGGCTTCTTATTGGCTCCTTCTTGGACCGGCGCTGCGGGCGGGATGACGTAGGGGGCGGGGCGAGGGCTTCAAGGTCAAACCGCCTGGGGATGCCGTTACAGTAGTCTCTCGAGCTGTTGCTCGGGCTGCTCGGGTTGAGCTGCGGCTCCTCTGACAGTGGCGCTGCCCCTTTTGCTCTGCGGGACTGGCAATGAGAGTGGGCATCAGGGCTTGCCTTGGGAGGGGAGGCCCTGCCCCGCCCCTGGACCTTGGGGAGCCTCCGGGCTCACGGCTGCAGACGCACCCGGTGTTAAATCCAGGCGGCGTCCGCACCCATAGCTCCAGTTCACGGCCGGGTGGGCCTGTGAGCCGCCACCCTAGAGATCTCGTTTCCCCAGTGATTTCAATGCCTGCCGTGGGCCGGGCGATGGGGATACAGACACAAAAATGAGCCCTGCCCTCGAGGGGCTTACGGTCTGGCGGGCTGTCGTGGGCCTGGAACGCGCCCTCTTCCCTGCCTCAGCTCAGGGCCTGCCTTCGGCCAGAGGCCTTTTCGGATGCCCATTTGTGCCAGGGCCTTGAGATGATCATCCATTAACGCTACATTTACCTCGCAGGGACGGCCTTATTCGCATGCTGTCTCTCTTAGATGGTGAGCTCCTAGAGCTGGGGGGGGGGGGGGGGCACGTGTATTGTTTAGGAGTGACTGACTCTGGGTTGGCCCCATTTGGGGTGTTCTTAACCAGGGTAGTGGAATGGTTTGCCATATCCTTCTCCAGCGAATTAAGTGACTTGCCCAGGGTCACACATCTAGTGAGTGTCTAAAGCAGGATTTGAATTCAGAGCTCACAGAGCTACCTAGTTTTCTAGTGTTTAATAAGTGTTTGGTAAGGATGTCAAATGCAAAATCAGCAAGCTAATTTCAGCAGATTGGATTAGCACCTGGATCACTAGGAGGTGCCACTTGGGCAGATCTTTGAAGAAAGCTAGGGATTCAGTGAGGTAGAAAGTGAGGAGTGCCTGTGAGGCATGGATGACAGTATTATTCAAGACAGTAGATTTAAGACAAGCATTCTCAGTTTTACCTTCCACTGGAAAGTGCTGAGTTACCAAATTCTATATCCATGCAAAGGCATGAAAACAGAATGCAGCAGGTATTTAAGCAAAAGGCTGTACAAATATCGACCGTTATTTGCCCAGTGGCAGTGGTCTGTGTCCACCAGCCCTTCCCTAAAGGACACATTGGTCTTCACGATGTGCTTCTTAGTGAATTGTAGCCTTAGTCACTGCACCCTCTGCTGTCCAGAGAACAGCATAAATGGACAGTTTTCATCTGTGTTGGGAAAATATGTAACTGCTCGTAGAACTTGCTTGTTCAGGATTGGTGCAGGAAGGAGGATGGATGTTCAGAAAAGAGGAAGGAAAGACTGGGTGGAATAATCAGAAGGCAGAGGGGTAGAAGATTGGGCCTTTGTCTCTGGAACTTAGTGTAGTATTCCTAAAAGTCAGGAATCTGTAGGGGTGGGATAGGAACTTGACCTCTGATTTTCTTGGTATAGGGAACTCACAGGTAAAGCATCAGAAGACATGTCTGGCCTGTGCTTCCTTAAAATGAAGGTTCTGGAAGGAACCAGCGAATCAGAGAGGGGACACAAAGAGGACACTTAGGCTACTAGACATACAGAGGTTCTCTCTTCATCAGGTCTGCTTTTTAATTTTCTTCTAACATGAGCAAGCATATATCCATCCTATCTGCCCCTCTCTGTATCCCCTTCCCTTTTGTTAATAAAGGGAAAAAAGGGAGGAATGATAAGGATGGTCTGTAGGAGGACCTAACAACACCACCAAATGTAGTTAAGGGGGGGGTGCCCTCCTCTTAGGAGTGATCTTGGTCAGTGACAATTTATTAACTTCAGTGGGTCAAGTTGGCACATAACTATTTTGAAATCAGTGTTGATTTGGTACATTATGGGGATTTATTGAGCAAGAAGAGACCATCCTTACTTAAACCCCTCTCTTGCTAACATTGAATCAAGTGCTTCAAATGTTTAAGTTATTGTGTTAGACGTTGGGGAAGATGAATAAGGCTGTCTTTTATAGTTTAGTAGGAGAGATAAGACATGTAGACAAATTAACTGTGAGGCATAATGGTGAATTGCAGTAAAAGGTACTGACTGCTGTGAGAGTTCAGAGAAGGGCTAGATAACTACTGGTTAAGATCATTACTCATTGACAGCTACTGAACCTGTGATTTCATTGGTCAGAAAACACCTGGTGAAAAAACTCTATGCCAATGCAAATTGGCCCCTTCTCCAGTTCTCTGCACCAGTGTAGACTGGTCCCTTATAGTCTTAGCTGTCTGGAGCATTGAGAGGGTAACTAACTTGTGTAGATTCACACAGCCAGCATGTCAGTCAGTCCTTGAACTCAGGGCCTCCGAGCTTTGAGACTGGCTCTCTTTCCACTTGCTATGCTGCCTCTGAATGTTCGGTCTTTTTTTTAATAAGTCAGGATCATTGGATCATAGGATTTAGTTAGAAGGGACCTTTGATGTTACTGGGTCCTCATCATTTTACAGATGGAGCAAGAATGGCCAGAAAAATGTTAGCGATGTGACTAAGGTCACAAACGTCCTAAGCAGCAAAGCTGAGGTTTTGCCCCAGGCCTTTGGACTCCAGATCCAATGCTCTTTCCACTCCTTTTGTGCCTCCCTTTCAGTCCTATTCTGCTAAGAAAACAATGAGTACCTATTATGTTCATTACATCTTGACTCCTCATGGTGGTGTGCCATCTGCCTCCCATGCTCGGAATGTACTGCCTCCTACCCAGCTCCTCTCGGAATCCTTTGTTTCCTTCAAACTTAGTTCAGATGCTTTGTTCTGTGTGAGGCCTTTCCTGCTCTTTCCACAGGTGCCTTCTCCCCCAAATTGCCTTGTATTAATTTTGTATATAACTATATATGTACATATCCCCACAACAGAATGTAAGTTCCTTGTTTTACACTTTTGTCTTTGTATCCCTGGCATCTAGCACAGTGCCTGATACAGTACACAACTAGTAAATGCTTGCTTGATTAATAGACCACCTCCCATGGGAACCAGGGCCAGTCCAGAACCATTTGATTAATACTTGTCTTCACAAGACAGCCAGAACCTTACAAGCAAGGACTTTTCCTATGGGACCTGAACTGTCATCCCTCCTAGATAGTGGTGGCAAGAGTATGACTGTCTTAACTAATACAGTATCTTCTACCCCTTCTCCCAACATCTGGCTCCCTCCAATGCATTCTTTAGCAGCTAGGGCTGGAAGTAAGACCCAGCATTTTGTGGGTGAAACCTGGCTAGCATGGAAGTAAATTGATTCACCACCCCTACATGATGAAAGATGACTGAAGTAAAGAGACTTTCCCCAAACCCTATTGGAAAATCCATCTCTTAGTTGTCAAGCTCCCTAGGGGAGCTGGCTTTGGTATAGGTTCAAAGCCACACATGTAGCAGGTAGAAGCACTGAATAAGTCAAGAAAACAGATAACAGTGAGATTATCTTTCACCAGTAAAAAGAACCATAACGAATAGATCTTAAAAACAATCTAATCTAACCTCCTACACAGTGATGAGTCCTATCTGTGACATCCATGGCATGATTATCCAGCCTCTATTTGGACTCAGCTAGTGATGTGTCAAGGCTACTTAGGAATTTTTGGATAGCCCAAATTGTTAAATTCTTAATGTGGAGCTACCTTTCCCAGTAACTAACAGCTTTTGTTACCAGCTCTGCCTTCAGAAAGCAACACATCTCTTTTTTCTCCCACATGAAAAACCCTTCAAACACTTGAAAGGTAGTCACTATTTGTCCTCCATAAATATATTCTGTGGGTTAAACTTCCCAGAGGTACTGCCAAGTCAGATCTTTTCCATCCCATATGTGTGGAATTAGGTTGTCTTAAATCTAGATGTATTTCAACAAAGTTTGTCCAGTAATTGAAGATATACCTAATGTGTAGTCAAAATGTATGGCATATCATAATCATAATAAATGATCACAAAAGTTGACTTTTTATAAAATGTATAGAATGTGTTTAATTCAGCATCAATGCCTAAAGTTTAAAATTAGGTTTTTGTGTTCACAGTTAAATATCTTACATTTTTATCCCTCATTAGGGACATTAGCTACTCATATCTCCATGCCAGTCCTATCACACTGGTGCAATGCTTTGTGTGGACACAGATAGACTTTGGCCCTGCTGCAGCTCAGAACTCTCCAACTCAAGCTAACTACCAGCCTTAGCCTCCTCAGCATCAGAAACTGTAGCAGGGGCCCCATGTCTGACCTCAAGTCAATTTCAATAGGATGGGAGGCACTGGATGCCAAGGGCTTGGGGACTGGATGTGAGGAAGCAAGAGCTTAACTCGTTGTCTCCCAAGCCCTACATTTCATCTTCATCTTTTATCTTTCTCATTTCACCTGCCCGCCATCCCTGGGACACATGATTCTCTCACAGCTATCCCTCAGAATCTTTAGTTGGAAGCCTAGCCTAGTAGAGCAGTTAAATGGTGAGGTGTATAGAGTACTGGGTCTGGAGTCAGGAAAACTTGAGTTCAAATCCTGCCACAGACAATTCCTAGCACTGTGACCAGGGCAAGTCACTTAATCTATCTCTGTTCCCTCCTCTGTAAAATGGTGATATAATAGTACCAGGGTGGTTGTGAGGATCAAGTGAGATGATTGTTAAGCACTTGGCACAGTCCAGTGCTATAGAAATGTTAGCTATTATATTTTATCATTATTAGTCATCTTTGGTACTATCTCCTACACAGGTTTTCTTGATCCCAGAGTTTCTTAGTGCTTTCTCTCTCACCCTACCTTTTTTTTTACATATCCATGTAAATATGTAATCATATACTTCCAGAAGAATGTAAGCTCTGAGAACAGGAGTTATCATTTTTGTCTTTCCATCCCTTGTTCCTAGCACAGGATCTTGCTTTTAAAAGTAGATATTTAATAAATATTTGTTGGATGATACATCAAGTGTAAATTACAATTTCAGGATGTTCTTTCATGAAGGAAAGGAAATGAGACCATACTTTCATTGTATCTAAGATTTCATTAGCTTTGGGGGTAGTTATGTCACACTGTTGCTTCATATAATGAGACTTTGTAACTAAAACTGCCAGATCTTCTTTTTCTCCCCACATGACCTACTGTTAAACCAACTCTTCCCCATTCTACAATTATGCAATTGATTCAAAATACATATATACATATGTGTATGTGTGTGTAGGTGTAGGAATAGCCCCAGAATTTCATAGCTGTGGAAAGACCTCATTGAGGTCTTTGTAGTCCTCATTGTAGTCCAACCCATGTTCACAAAAGGATCTATGCAACCCCACAACCAATAACAGTAATCCAACCTTTGCTTGAAGCCTTCCAGTGAGGGAGAATTTACTATCCTCAAGGCAGTCCATTTCAGCGTTGCCATAGTTCTGTTAAGATCAGGCTTATGTACTGTGTGCCTCAAACATAACCTGGCACACAGTGGATACTCAAGCATGTGTTGATTTATTGAAGCCTAACTTGGCCTCTTTACAATTTGTACCCAGTGCTCCTAGTTCTTTCTTCGGGGGTCTGACATCTAATCCCTTGTCAAATTAACCTTAAAGTACTTGAAAGCAGGCATGAGTCAGCACACCTTCTCAACATATTCGCCTTTTCAGCAGTCTTAACTTCTGGTTAAACATCCCTGGGTCCTTCAACCTATTCTCATCTTTGATGGACTAATGTCCCTTTACCATGCCTCTTTACCATTCTGATTTTCCTCCTCTGGAACCTCTCTATCCTGTCATTGTCCTAAAGGACAATCCCAGGAATTGAACACAGTACTACAGATACAATCTGACCACAGGCAGAATACCATAGGACTATTATTTTCGCTGACTGATTTAGCAGTTACGGTTTGGTGGTTTTTTGTTTCTCTTCAAAAATTTTCAATACTCAAGGGTGTAGTTCATCTGAATCAGTTACTAAGTCCTTACACATATTGGATATTAATGCCCCATCAGTCTTTTTTTGATCTGCCTTTCAATCCAAAGGTCACTTTCCATGGCCAAGAAAACTAACAGTTAAGCTGCTCCACCTTTTTTCTGTTATCAGTGATGGTTGATCCACCCACCCTGAGCAGTGGTCCTACACCTGCTTTAACTTTTCCCCAAAGCAGCAAAAACCAAAAGCAAAATCCTTGTCAAGGCTCTTAGTTATGCTGGCTAACCTTGGTTGGTCCTGAGCTTTAGCACTCTAGTCTTAAAGGGTCAAGCCTGTAAATTTTTATATTTGCCCTCTAATGCTTGTTCTTGCTCCTACCTTTTGACCATAATTTTAAAAAATCTAGGTTGGTGAGTTCTCACATTTCAGAAAATGCCTCTCATAGAAATGGTTTCTTTTGTGTCTTCAGAATCTCATATTTGAGAGTTTCCTATTCTTCCTGGACTGACTTAACCTGTAGAATTTTAGCCCATGTAATACAACCTATATTTCCTTTGAACCCCTTCAAATCTGTTCTTCTCAAGTCTCTAATACATGTCAAGCCATTTCATCTCTATAATGGTATGGGCCCTTTCCTACCATGGCTCCCATCATTTCTGCACTTGACACCAGCTCTTACCTACTGATGAGAATCACAACCAGAATGTGATTTGGTCACATTTTGAAGGATTAATTTATTATTAAGGAAAGCCAAGAAGTTATTAGGTACCTTACTGTTGGCAGGGAAGGAGCACTAGCACATGTCTGGATAGCTGCATTCCCCTATTGCTACTAAAGCTTGCCTCTTTGTTTTTTTTTTTTTTATATCCCCAGTTCTTAGTACAGTTTTAGACACAGTAGATGCTTAATAAATGTTTGACTAACTTGTTTGTGTTTCATAAACTTCTCATTTATTTCACATTCCTGCTCAGGTAGTCTATAATTTTAACTGATAATAAAATATCTTAATCTCTACCCAAATGAATTCTACTTAGGCTTTCCTGCCTGGTTCCTGTATTTCCTCACAGGAGTACTCTTACTTTATAAATTTCTGTTTCTTTTTAATAAGGTATAGAGACACATACTGGTGTTGACATATATCCCCAATAAATTTCATCTTGTGCTTTGGCCCACCAGTTCTATCCCATCAAGATTCTTTTTCTGGGGGTGTCCAGGTAGCACAGCGAGTAAGAGCACTGGCTCCAGTGTTGAGAAGACCTGGAGATCGAATCCTGGGCTCAGACACTTAGCACCCACCCAGAGACACCTGGCCGTGTAACCTTGAGCAAGTTACTTAACCCCAATTGCTTAGGGGCTGCCAGGTGGCTCAGTGAGTAAGAGCACCGTCTCCAGTGTTGGGATGACCTGGATCAAATCCGGATTCAGATACTCAGCACCACACCCAGAAATAACTGGCCGTGTAACCTTGAGCAAGTTACTTAACCCGGATTGCTTTAAAAAAAAAAAAGATTCTTTTTCTGTCATCTAACATATTAACTATTGCCCTCTCAATCTGAGTGACAGCCCTGTAATAGGATCTCCAGGCACACATATACATTAATGGGAAGGAAGAGGCTTATTGTTTGTTTGTTTTTTCACAGAAACTTAAATACTTAAACTTTGGATTTTAAATATGGAGCCAAACAATCTTTGGGTCCAATTTAACAAGCATTTTTTGAAGGCCTATTTCAAGAAACTTATAGTCTCTTTGGGGAAATAGCACACATGAAATAAATAACACAAAATGGTATATGGCCAAGTGTTAATAGGAGGTGGAAGAAAGACAGCAATATGAGTTGGAATAGTTAGAGAAGATGATGAAAAAGGTGAGATGTTAGGCCTTGAATATTAATAAACATTGAATATTAATCCATAAACATCCTAGTAAGGGATAGCTAAAATAAAATTAGGCACTGTGCTAGGAGCTGGGGAGACAGAAAGAGGCAAAAGACAGTCCCTGCCCTCAAGGAGCTTGCAGTCCAATGGGAGAGACAACATGCAAACAAATATATATATATAAAGCAAGCTATGGATAGAATGGATGGATAGAAAATAAAGAGAGAAGGGAAGGTAGAAAAAGAAAAGGCAAACTAGGCTAAAGAGGTTTGATAAGCAAAACCTTGGAGGTGAAATGAAGATGGTGATGTGTTTGGGGAACAACGATGAGATTCAAATGGTTAGAGTGATGAGTTTATTCTAGACTAGGCCAGAGTGTGCAACCCCTCTGTGCTAAAACCTAGGTAGTTGCACTAATTTCAGTTCATTTGTCCTACTCAAGGCTTTCTCCTCTACATTGATTACAAAGGTGTATATATGACAAGAAATACTGTTCTATGACAAATCCTTTCACTTGTCTTTGGGTTTTTTGCATAGACTCCAGAAGCTGAGGAAGTGACAGGTTTGAACAGGTCTGGTGGTCATGAATCATGCTATGTATATATAGGATGATGTAACCACTATCCCTTCTTCCACCTCCATTTCCTGCTTTTCCTCCTCGATGAATTTACTTTTATCCTTTTTTATTGAGTTTTCTTTTTGCTTCCCTTTCTTTTTCTCTGTTTTCCTAACTTTCCTACTTAAGGTTGCTTTTCTTTCCCTCCTTATTGATTAAACTCCTAAAATATCCAACTCTCATGTGGTCTCTGTCACAAAGTACAGGAGCTATAAGTTTTAAGTTAACTTTCATGGTCCTACAAAAGCTCCTCTTTGCTGGTAGTACTTCCACTGCACTTTGTGGTTTTTTAGTTTTGTTTTACCTAACTCTGGTCCGCCCCCCGCCCCCCTCTCCCCCCGATAAAGTTGAAGATGGGAAATGAACACTACTTACTGCTAGAATGGTGATGATTTTGCCTAGGGATGGGGAGAGTCGGAAACATCCTGAGGAAATGGCAACTACATCCGTAGGTGTGTTTCCAGTAAAAGGTAGTTAATAATTAGTTTTGAAATCTGGATTTCCATAATGTGTTACAACATGTTTTATACAATATACAATGAAAAAAGACAATCTGGTTTATAGCATTTTCTGCTCATTAGCACAGCAGATGAAAAGAGAACCGTGGGTTCAATTTATTTTTTTTTTTTACCCTATTGAATGGATAAATCAAAACACAAACCTCTAACCTTTCAATAAATGCCTGAGGGATATACTGTCAGTCTGTAAAGTCCTCACCAGATGCGCAAAGAAAACTCATCACCTCTGGTTTTCAGAAAGACAAAGGAAGTTGTTATGGCAGGGTTTGGGGATTGGGCACATAAATAAGGCATTTGTTAATCCATTATAATTACAGGATTAAAGGGGGGGGGGGTATCCTTGATCATCTTTGTACGGAAAGTCACATTTTCTAACTTGTGGGTGGAAAGGAGTCCTATCCTGCCCATTAAACAGGACTTTAAAACATAAGGCATCGGACACTGGAGGTAAGAACACACAGCTTACACAGTCATTTCCAAGATGCTCCGAATCAGCGCGTCCTCTCCGGAGAGCCGGTGTCTAAGGGGTGGGAGGAAGGGCGTCCTGGGAGCCGGCTGGGAAGCTGCCCAGGGTTCTGGGCCCACGGCTCCCCGGCTGGAGGGAAAACCGCGGCCTGCACACCTCAGCTGCTGGGAATGGCGCTCGGGGACGGCCAGAGAGGCGGGCTGGGGTACGGGGGCGATTCGGGGTTGACCTACCAAGCCTGGGACTGCAGGTATCAGGAGCCGCGGGGCAATAACGGAAGCTAGGAGGCGGTGGTGCTCTTTAATCCTGGAGACACGCCCCCTGGTACCGCCCACCCGCTCAGGTTCTTTCATCTGCCCTCCGTGATTGGCCGCAGCTGCGCCTGGGGGCGGGCCGTAGAGGATAACTGCTCCCGTGGATTGGCTGCCTGCCGTTTACTCAGCGTTCTGTCCGGCGAGGGCCGGCCCTTTGGAGGGGAACCTTCCTCTTATTGGTTCCTGACCGTTTCCTTGGGGACGTGGCGCCGCGGCCGGCCCGGGCCCTCCTTCCGGCCAAGAGTCCGAAAGAAGCGGTTCCGTCAGGGCTGCGGGAGAGCTCGTACCCCCTCAGTCGGCGTTTGGGCTGCTGCGCTGGAAGCCCCCGGGACCTGTGACGGCCTCCGGGAGAGCGAGCCCCGGCGCCGAAGGCGGAGACAGGCAGCGGGGAAGGGTCACGAGCGGGCCCGGGGAGGCTGCCCCGAGGAGCGGGAGTAGGGGCTGCCGGAGCCGGGCCGGGCCGGCGGGGCTCTGAGGCCCAGGCCCCTTCCAGGCTGGCGCAGACGGAGATGTCCGGGACGAGGAAGCCTCCTTGTCAGGGGAAAAGGAAAAGGAGGTGACAGGGGCTGAGCCCCCCGCCTCGCCCCGAGGGAGCCCATGGCCAGGTGTGTGTGTGGGGGGGAGGCGTTGATCGGGATTATTTTGTGTGCTTGTGTCTGGGGGTGTGCATGTGTATGAGATGGTGAGCTCGAGAGTGTGTGTGTGTGTGTGTGTGTGTGTGTGTGTGTGTGTGATCACCTCGGACCCCCACCCCCGGGCAGGCCACGCTCCTTACCCCGGCATTCAAGGCCCTTCCACGGTCAACCCCAGCTTTCAGCTTCGGTTCGGAGCCCTTCTGGACTCTCCCTGCCGGCCTGCGCTGCTCGCCCCGCCAACGCTTGCCCATCTCCGACCCCATCCCGCGGAGATCACGCCCACCCCCCCGCAGGACCTCCGCGCCTCCCCCCCTCCCCCCACCAGCGCCCTTTGGGGCCGAGCTCTCTCTTTGTGCTCTTCTCACCCCCGGCGTCGGACGGGTGCCCTTTAAACGGGTGTATGTAAGAAATCCCCTCACTGGACCGTCTGTGCTTCCTGCTTATGATGGAGGTTTGGGGTGACTACAGGCAGGCAGCCCATCATGCCGTGTTTGTTACTCAGTCATCCCAGAATGTATCGAATGCCCGGAGACTCCAGGTCACAGGGTGTAGTACGGTGCCTAGTGAAGAAACCCCCTTTACCAAATGCAGATGGGCACCTACTCTTGCGAATTTGTGGTTTAGAGAGTTGCCTGGGGTCCTCAGATGGTTAAGTGACTTGCCCAGGGTCTCTCAGCCAGTATATGTGCTAGGCCTTATTTGAAACCAAGTCATCCTGACGGTCCAGGCTGTCTGTCCACCGTGGTGCACTGCCTCTCCCATTCTTATGGGCAGGACAATTGTAATTGCAGTACTTTGCCCAACTGTGATTCTTGCTCTGTAAAGCAGATAGACTTAATATTTCAACATTTGGTGTTAACTAGAGCTTTGCAAACCTTAAAATGCTATGCAAATGTTAGTTGTCCTCATCACTGTCTTTATTATTTACCAAACTGAATTCTGTCTGGAAAAATTGTCTTTAGGGTCCTCAGCCCTATTCTGTTGAATCAGGACAGAACGCTAATCAGAGAATTAATTAAGAACCTTTTTCAAGACTTTCACGGGAGTGGGGGGAAGAAGACTTTCTTGCTTTTCTAGCAGCTTGGTAGAAATATTTAATTGCTATGACTCTATAATTTCACTTTTTGAGGTTATCCAGGGAGACTAATGATCTATTTAATATCACAGTTTTGATTTCTTAAATTTCATCCCTCAAACTGCATTCAAAGTGTACCAGGTGGTCCACACAGACTTTGCAGTGCCAGTACAGTACATTTAGACCCTGTTAGATGTCTGCTTGTTGATCTCGTAGCAAGGACTTTGATCATGCTGTAGTGTGTTAGCATTTTCCATTGTCATCAGTGAATTACAAGATTTTATTTTTAGCTTTACTAATGACTTATTTTATTTCAGGATTAGTTTTTCATATCTCTGCCCGGCCTCCTGGTCTTTTACTGTGCCTACAGTGAGTCCATTTGCACGTCAGCGGGTAGCCTTTCTGGGACTTTTCCTCATATCCTGTCTCCTTCTACTTATGGTTGTAGTGGACTTTCGACACTGGGGCTCTACCTCACCTCAAGATAAACAGTATGAAAGGTGAGTCAACTTCAGTATATCAATGTAAGCTTTGTCACTGAGGTTAATATTTTAAGATCAAATGACTTGATAAACCATTTAACTTAGCCCTATGGCCTTTTCTAGGGATGCTTTAAAAAAAAGTAAAATTGGGGGCAGCTAGGTGGCACAGTGAATAGAGCACCAGCCCTGGAGTCAGGAGGACCTGAGTTCAAATTCAGCCTCAGAAGCTTAACACAAAACTAGCCTTGTGACCTTGGACAAGTCACTTAACCCCAATTGCTCAACCTTCCCCCTCCAAAAAAAAGGCAAAAAAAAAGTAAAATTTCATGCAATTTATCATGAAATATTTTAACTTTTTTAATTTTAAATTTAAATTATTTTTTAAATTAAATTTAAATTATCATGAAATATTTTAACATTTTAACAAATGTTAAAACTTATTTTCTCAGGTTAGGGGCTGAAACTCAAAATTGTTTATACCATTTTAACCCCATGGAAAAAGGTCAGGAATGATCAAAATTAACTTTTTTTTTTTTAAACAAAGAGTGCATTCATTTATTATGTGCTATGATTTTATTCTCTATCACCTTGAGGGTTCAGTCAGGTAGTATAGTGAGTGGATAGATCCTGGATTTGAAGTCAGGAAGGCCTGAGTTTGAGTCCTTCCTCAGATGGCTTTCTAGGTATATAATGCTGAACATGTCAGTCTCAGCCTTAGTTTACTGACTTGAAAAATGGAGATAATAATGGATTGTTAAATACTTTACAACTTTGAAATGCTATATACTTTATTGGAGTGATTCATTTTAATATGTTTTATGGTTTCTGATGTAGCTAGCAGTAAAATTATTCTTTGGCATGTTTAGATGTTCTAAAAATGTTCTTTTTTTAGATGTTCTTCAAAACACCTTTTTTTTTTTCTATCAAGGAACACTTTTGAGGAAATTTCATTTAGATAACCAGGCTCTGTATTTCTTTGTTAAATTACTTGTCTTGCACAAATGTTCTTTTTATTCACCAAAGTAAAAGAAATTATATTTTAGCCTTATTTTTTATTGATACTATCTTTTGTTTTTATAATACTTTCATTTTTAAATATATACCTCCCTTTCCCCTAACCATTTAGCCATCCTTTGTTACAGATTTTATTTTACTTTATTTTTTTTGGAGGGGGGAGGGCAGGGCAATTGGGGTTAAATGACTTGCCCAAGGTCATATGGCTAGCTTTTGTGTCAAGTGTCTGAGACTGTATTTGAACTCTGGTCCTCCTGACTCCAGGGCCGGTGCTCTATTCACTTTGCCACCTAAGCCTCCCCAGTAACAGATTTTAAAAAGAGACAAAAAGCAGTTCAACAAACCAGCACATCAGCCATGTCTGACAGTATATGCAGTATTCCACACCCATAGCCCTTTACTTTTAACTTTTCTCACTTTTTCTCTGGGGCCAAGTGTGTTCATTATAATTAGAAAATGTTCTGGTTTTGTTCTTTATTGCGTACTGCTTCTGAGAGTGATACAGAGCAAGTTCTAAGACAGAAGTCAGAATATCTGGATTCTAGTCCTTGCCTCTATTACTTTTAACTTGATTTTTTACTTTGGGCAAGTTGCTTAAACTCTTTGGCCTCAATTTCCTTATCTGTAAAACATGAAGGTTTGGCATTAATCCAATGCTAAAGTTTTAAACTGTCACCTTTTACCGTGTTTCCCCGATAATAAGACCTATCCCGAAAATAAGCCCTCCCCTTACTGTGTAAGATTCCTCTAAAATAAGCCCTCCCCCGAAAATAAGCCCTATTGAGATTGCTACTGTAGTGAAGGTGATCCCCTGCACTACATGCTACATTACGGTACCCTCTGTATGCACCATTACCCCCCCCCCCCATGAAACACACGCCGTGCTCCGAGCTGCATCCAATCAGAGCTGCAGCAGTGAGCGTGTCATCCTGTTCTTTATTGAATTCATTATTGAATAAAGGTACATTTTTTTGTTCACATTTACCTGTTTATTAAAATTGCTGTCAATGTTCATTAAAATAAGCCCTCCCCTGAAAATAAGCCCTCTGGTGTTTTTCTGTCCAAAAAAATAATAAGACAGTGTCTTATTATCGGGGAAACACGGTATGATTCTATGAAATATCCTCAAGTATTACCTCTTGTACAACCAGCTGCCATATGAAGTTTTCCTATTACCAGTCCTGCACTAGCCCTAAAACCAGTAGAAGCTGCTCTTTTAAACTTCTCTTAACATTTCTGAAATATTGTACTTACTTTTCTCTTTCTGAAGCCTTACCTTCATGAATTTGTCATCAGCTTCTTGTTTATCTTCTTGAAATATTGAACTTTGAAGAGAAGGGCTTGACTTTATAACAGGATGATCAGTCTGATTTGTGTTATGTTTATACACACTATTATGAGAAGCTTATATTCAGAGTTTAAGAATAATTTTAATACTTAAACCATAATTAAATTATTTATCTCTGATTCCCATTGAATTGATTAGTTTTATTTAACTTTGCTAAGTTTGTGAAGGTTTATGGAGACCTCATAATTTTGGACCTCTACTAAAATTATAGAATTATAGAATATTAGAACTGAAAGTGATGCTAGAAATTGTCTTGTCCAAACCCTTCGCTTTATAGAGGAGGCAACAGATATGAAAAAGTAAAGTGTCCTGCCTAAAATCATACATCTGTTTGTGGCAAACGAATGAAAACCCATGTTTTCTGTTCTACCCAAGCTAAGGAGATTTCTTGCCTTAGTCTGTGGTTTACTGAGAATTCAAAAATTTTATTAAAAAAAACTTAAACACATACTATCTCAAACATATGGTAGCACCTCACTTATTTGGTGGTTACTTATTGGGCATCCTCACTTTTCTCACAGTGGAAAGGTAGTGTGGAATACTAAAAAGAAGACCAGGCTTAGATGTGAGAGTATGGTGTCTGAATCCTACTGATGATGGACTAACTCTGGGACCAGTTTCAAGTCACTTACCTTCTGCAAAATGAGGATAATTTGTATTTCATGTATGGGAGGTTTGCTGTCAAAGTACCTTTAAATTATGTAAAGACAAGAGATACCCCCCAATATTCTTTTTTATAAAAGAAAATTTATTTGTAAACCTTCAAGTACCACATGACTGTGCATTTTTATTGTCTGTCATCAATAATAATAATAACAAGCATTCCTTCCACAAAAATTGTACTCAGATGCTTCATTGTGGTATGAAGGTGACTGGATTCCAAAGGCTATGCCAGCAGAGTGAAAAGTCTGACAGGTTCTACTAAGCTGGAAAAGCTTTGTGGCAGACCAGTGGTGATTGTTTGAGGTCCAGCCTAGCTAAGTATGGAGATACTTAACACCATTTAGGTTGCCCACAGCACATTTTTTCTTTTTTATTGTTAAAAACAAAAATTTCTAACGTACCCTTTACAGTAGCCTCATTTTTTTTTTATTGGAGGAGAAAATTTCTGTCTAGTTTGAAGCACTGCTTTTTTTTTTATTATGAGGCTACTGGTCATTTAACTACACAGAGATCTTTTATTAAGCACTTCCTATGTGATGGACACTGTGCTAAGTCCTGGGAGTACAAGTACAAACCCGCTGAATAGTCATTGCCTTCTAGGAGTTTACAGGACTCATTTGGGAGGGACTTGGTTGGGGGAGTGAGGAAGGTGGCAGGTGAGGAGTCTAGAAAGTGAGGCCAGGTGTGAGTATCAATTGGAAAATGTCAGTGCTAGGCTAAGTAGGTAGTGAGAGCAGATGCTAGTACCATGGATTCCCTTCTTTAGAATGCAGCAGGGAAAGAAGCATTCCTTTGACTAAGAAACAGGGTTGAATTTCAAGAGTGAAATGGAAATGAGAGATTCTTGTGAACCTTTGGCTTCACCATTATACCAGCCACCCATGTTTAAAACTTGAGGTGCTCTTTGATGCCTTCTCCTCCACCTTTTATATCCGGGGATTTGAGAGGTTCTTTAAATTCTACTTTTTTGGTGCCTCATAGCCACCCTCTCCTTTTATATTCCTGCTGGTAGCACTCTAATGTAAGTCTTAATTATCTACCTAGACTGTTGCAATAGTTTCTAAAGAACTCTCCCTACCTCCAGTTTCTTTCCCTGATCCAGTTTTGCCTAGATGTTGTCTAAGATATACTTCAGTAAGACTGCTTCGGTGGCTTCCATCTTTCCTAGTCAAGAGAGTCTCAGTTCCTTAACTTGATATCCAAGTTAGCTTTCCAGAGCAGTAGCCTACCATTGCTGCCTATCATTCCTTATTCAAAACAAAATTAGACCATTCATTGTCCCATGAACATACCTTGTCTTTTCACACCTCCTTTCTCCACTTTTGAAGTGCTCCCTGGTTTCTCTTTCTTCTATCTCCAACTCTCAACATCCCATCTGTCCTCTTTCATGAAGACTTCCTTGCTTCCCCTAGTTAGAAAAGACCTTTACTTCCTTGAATCTCGCATAGGCTTTGTTTATTCTATTATGAATTTAATATACTCTATTTTGTACTGTAGTTATTTGTACATAATCAGTCTCTTATCTACCTACTACAGAGGACAGGGACTAGTATCTTATTTGTTTTTGTATTGCCCTTAAACTTAAGATTTCTTTTAGTGCTTTATACTTAATAGGAACTTCATATATTAATGTGAGCTGTTATTAGTAAACTTTTATTGAATTGAATTGAAAACCCAGGGACCCTAAGCTATAAGGAGCTTCTGGTTGGCAGAAGAATCTACCCTATCCCCTCGTAGCTAATTGAATTTTACCTAGTGGCAAATAAAGACAGTTTTCTCAGATGATAAACTAAGTCTTATTGGAGGTAACCTCTAATCTTCAAAGGCGCTTTTCTGGGTGCATATTAAAGTTCTAAGTCATACAGAACCAGTGAAGGTGAGAGTTAAAAGGGACCATAGAGATTGTCTAGGGCAGGCCTCTTGTTTGAGACAAAGTGATTGGCCCATGGTCACATGACCAAGGATCACCTGGACTTGAAGCCAGGTGTTCTGAATCCCAAGTCCTGATTTCTTTCCATTCATCAAAGCTTCATTTTTATTTATTTATTTACATGTATAAAGCACTTTATGTAAATTATTTCACTTGATCTCTACTGCAGCTCTGCGAGATAGATGGTCCTGTAAGTGAGTCATTTTGCTATAGTGGATTCAGAAAAACCTAGGTTCAAATCCTGTTTCTGATGCTTCCCAACTTTGTAATCATGGACAAGTCCCTGAGCTTTTGTTTCCTCCTCTTTAAACTGGGAATGAGAATGTTTGCAGTCCCCACCGCATAGGGTTGTTTTGAGACTCATATGAGGCAGTCTTTTCGAATGCTTTGTAAACTCTAAAGCACAACATAAACGCCAGCTTTTATTTGGTTATTTTCTCCTTTAGACAAATGGAGAAACTGAACCTTAGGGAGCTTAAGTGACTACCGACTACCTTTCGAAGGTTACACCATACTTTGAGCTATGATGTGATTAGCCCTAGGTATGGAGAAGCTGAGCTCTACTGAGAGTGACAGTTCAGTCTCACCAAGGGGCAAACAGGAAGGAGCTGGTTGCCACATGTTGACAAGTTGCCACTGTAATTGAGTTTTATACTATCATTGACTTCTGTTTGAGCCCCCAAAGGGGGTATAATTGGTGTTGATTTTATATACTGGGTAATGGCTTAGTTTAATCTTGTTATATTTTCAGGATAATGGCACTAAAAAGCCATTGTCTTCCAATTCTGTGTATGCTGATGTATGAGTGGGCAACTTTTCACTGACTCAGCTGAACAGAGAGAAATTGTGCTTTTCAAACAATAGCAATCAATGTCTTTTAAGGAAAGTCCCAGATTACCTCTCTTTGGGGAATTGAGGAATCCTAGAGCTTTGGTACATTTTTCCTTCTAGGATCTCATTTCACTTTGGAAATTGGCTTATTGCAGTATCAGCAAAAGTATTTAGTGCTGATAATTAGCACTGCTGCCTGCGGCACAAAACCATGAGTGATAAAGTCTATTCTGTGTTTGGGAAGCAACACAAAAAAAGAGTAGGACTTCCTCTTAAGTGTAGAGAAGCCCAGCTACATTGTAAAGATTCAGGGATCAGCGATGCTATTGTCACTATGCTGGTTTTTTGGTGTTCTCTGAATGCTTGTTTGTATGTAATGCAGAAAGTCAGAACTTTGACGGTTCAATCTGATGATCGCTGATGCTGGTAGTACTTGGGTATGAGTGTCAACGAAAGAGTTTCTGTTTTACTTCCTTGCATTCCAGCTATAGTTCAGATTTTTGGCTAAAGTACAATTAGAAGAATAGGAAAAAATTGGTAAGCTAGGTTGGCATCAAATGAGAACATTCAGTTGCTTGTTTAGCTAAGATCTACCAAAGACAACCTGAAGCGAATAAGGCAAGTTAAGGAAACCTTCCTTGAGTGAGTCAGACTTTGGGTAGTGTAATAAGAATGTAAATTTTGAAGATCTTCCCTGCCCCTAGGCTAA
>NW_027187330.1:4612743-4625795 GCF_028583685.1 Petaurus breviceps papuanus
GAACCTGTGGTAGCTGCAAACCCTGAGGACGCGCTTGGGGTGCTTGCTGCTACAGGTAGACTTAAAGAAGCCATCATCACCAGACCCAGGACTCTTTTCAGTGAGCCCCATGGTCAGATTCCTCAGCCAGGAACATCTATCCACAGAGTACCTATTGTGAACAGAATTGTGTGTATGTTGATGTATGAGGGGCAACTTAATCTGGGGTCTGTGAATTTGTTTTCTAAAATATATTGACAACTGTATATTTCATTTACTTAGTTACTTTTTGTAATCCTCTATATTTCCATCTAATGCATTTAGAAGGGGTCCACAGGCTTCACTGGACCATGGCCAAAGCATTCGTGTGCCAAAAAATTTGAACAATTCCTTGGAAGTTGTTGGCACTAGTGCAGGTGGAAGAAGGTGGGGAGGGAAAAAGTGGATAGAGTGGTGGCTTTGATCATCATAGAAGGGAAGAGAGAGAAGATAGTATGGTCAGAGAAGAGTTGGGGGAGTGACAGGGTTGTGGAGAAGGAGATGGACTCCCAAATTCAGGGGAATGTCCAGAGGAAGAATTCAGAGAGATCTGTGAAAGTAATGGCTGCTGGGGATCATTGTCAAGTGGTGGAAGACTTAAAATGGGAGCTTTGATAGAGATTGACCTCTTTGTCCCAGGGGACAGAAACACTCCTCTTTTTAATTGGTGGTTCCTTCATGGCAATGAAATGAGTGCAAAACTTCTGTAATTGGACCCCAAAGTTCTTCTCAGACTTTGTTCCAGCTGTGAGCTCCCTGGATTCTATTGGTAGGCCTTAAGCTCAGAGACTGGAAAATATCTGTTGCAATGGAATCCTGAGGACCATGAAGAACATTGGGTTTTTCAGTGCCAGCAGATTTTTGTCACCTGCCTCATTCCCATGAACCCTATTTCAGATTAATGGGTACTATAAAATAGTTTCCTTTGTCTTTGCCATCCCTTTTTTCTTTAATGTATTCTAAATTACTTAGAACATACATGTATATCTTCTTTAAAAATGTGATTTTTAAAAATTTAATTAATTTATTTACTTTTAGTTTATAACATTCAGTTCCACAAGCTTTTGAGTTCCAAATTGTCTTCCCCTCCCTCTTTTCCTCCCTCCCCCACACATTAGCTAGTGGCTTGCAATCTGATAGAGGTTCTTACAAATACCTTCACATTAAACGTTAGTCAAGTTGTAAAGAAGGATTATAACCAATGGAATGAACAATGAGAAGGGAGGAACAAAACAAAACAAAAAAGAGAGCAAGTACTTTGCTTCCATCTTCGTTCAGACTCCGTGATTCTTTCTCTGGATGTGGATGGCCCTCTCCATCATGAGTCTTTTGGAGTTGTCGTCTAACCCTGCATTGTTGAGAGGAGCCCAGCCTATCAAAGTCAGTGATCACAGATACGATGTGTCTGTAATTGTGTACAAAGTTCTCCTGGTTCTGCTCCTCTCACTCAGCATCAGTTTATAGCAATCTTTCCAGGTTATGATGAAGTCTATCTGCTCCTTCTTTCTTTCTTTCTTTCTTTCTTTCTTTCTTTCTTTCTTTCTTTCTTTCTTTCTTTCTTTCTTTCTTTCTTTCTTTCTTCCTTCCTTCCTTCCTTCCTTCCTTCCTTCCTTCCTTCCTTCCTTCCTTCCTTTCTTTCTTCCTTTCTTTCGCTTTTTTTTGGGGGGGGAGGTAGGGCAGTTGGGGCTAAGTGACTTGCCCAAGGTCACACAGCTAGTTTTTGTGTTGTGTCTGAGGTCGGATTTGAACTCGGGTCCTCCTGACTCCAGGGCCGGTGCTCTATTCATTGTGCCGCCTAGCCGCCTGTGCTCTTCATTTCTTATAGCACAATAGTATTCCATTACATTCATAGACCACAATTTGTTTAGCCATTCCCCAATTGATGGGTATGCCCTTGATTTCCTATTCTTTTCCAGCACAAAAAGAGCTGCTATAAATATTTTTGTACATGTGGGTCCTTTTCCCACTTCTATGATCTCTTTGGGATGGATACAGGCCTAGAAGTGGTATTGCTGGGTCAAAGAGTATGCACAAAAAATGTGTTTTTTTGTAGTAAAATAGAAAAGATCACTTCATTTCTGTTTCTGCTTGGTCATTTTGATATCAGGATTTTATACACACATGCCTATTTTTATTTTGTTTTATTTTTAATTAATAGTTAGTAATCTGGGGAGGAAAGTCTGCTTTCCTGACTGTGACAATGAACTTTGTTGTCTGAGACTTGGGTTATCTGAAACAAAACAAAAAGCACAGGCTAGATTATTCTGAAGTCTAGGTCAGTGAGTCACTAAACATTTATTGAGTGCTTACTGTGTGCCAGGAACTGTGCCTAAGCCCTGAGGACACAAAGAGAGGGAAAAGACAGCCCCTGCCTTTAAGGAGCTTATAATCTAATGGGGGAAGAAAACCCACAACAAGAAGCTGAAAAGCAAGGTGGGCAGTGGGGCCTAGTGGGTAATAAGGTGTGTTTTAGTGTTGGAGCGTTTGCTATCATAGGACTGTAGATCCAGAGCAAATCCAAATAGAATTTGCTGCTTGTGGACATGCTGATCATCACACATTTATTGAGTGCTTTCTGTGTGCCAGTCACCATGAGAGTTTCTGGGCATACAGAGACAAAAAAATGAAAGTTTGCTGTCCAGGATCTTGATTTTCTATTGGTGGAACAACATATACAAATAAAAGTAAATTCAAAGATATACAAGGTCAGTAAAGGTAATTTCAGGGGTTCAAGGACTAGGAAGTGAGAGATCAGAAGCCTTGAACTGAGTTCTGAGGGGAGCTAGGGATTCAGGGAGTGGAGGGGAGGAGTGAATGCATTCCACAGATGGGAACCCTGGGTAGAGGGAGGCTCTGAGGTGTACATGGACTGTGGGGTTTTGTACAAGGAACATCAAGTGAGCCAGGTTGGTTGGAACATGGAATGTGTCAAGGGAAATTGTATGTAATATATTTGGAAAGGTAGGTAGGCCAATTTGTGAAGGTCTTTCAAAGCAAACAGGTTTGTATTATACAATGCAGCTGCCACAAAGAGATATCATAAAGGCAGAATTGCCAGCCCTTTTGGCAGCTGATTGAATGTGAGACTTGAGGGCATGGGAAGAGTCACAGATGTCTGGGATTCATGATCTCTTTTGCCAGTATTTCATTATATTATATATCACAATTTTTCATCATTTCTCATCTAGTGCAATGTATCCCTTAAAGCCCAGGAGCTCAAGTAAACAGTCCTTTTGCTAGAAATATATCCCTCTATCCAGGGAAAATGCAGTTTTGGAAGTTGAAAGCAAATAAAAGTCACCATCAAGGAGGTCCCTGGGATCTTAGGAGCTGTTTGCCAAGGCCCTTAGAAGTGCATTTGTCCTCTTGTGGCTCACAGGGCCCACTGTTGGATCCCAGCCCACTAGTACCACTTGCTTCCAGTAGCACCAATTGGTATTATGGGAGTGTTGGAATTAACCCTTGTCTTCCCAGTTCCATCAGTATCCTGGTCCACAGCAAACCATGACTCAATTGTTTGGCACTTATTTTGTTTAAATTTCTGTGCTACAGTAGCAGAAGGTCATAGTTTCTTATACTAGCCTCATCTTGTTCTTCATATATTGAAATGTTTGTATTTATTGATGATGAAGGTCACAATAAAAAAAATGGAAAAAAGAGAATGCAAGTATGATTCTGAGATTGCAAACTTGGGTGACTAGGATAGTGTTGGCCTTAACAGAAATGGGGAAATTAGGAAGATGGCGGATATTTGGGAATACAATATTTCAATATTATAATGATTGGTATTTCAACATTCATTGAAGATGATGGTAAATGATTCTGGGATGTGAGTCTTTTGATACAAAGTTTGCATAGGCTTAATCTTGTTTACTTATGTAATATTTCTTTCTGGGACTTTATGGGAAATGCCACTATCCAAGGGGGAAAAAGGCAGGTGTTTTACCCATTGTGCCTTGTTATCTAGCAACTTGTTTAAAGCCAGAACAAGAAAGGCCATGGTAGAGTTGGAACAATAATTTCCTCCTACATATCACCTACCAGTAATACTGGCTCACAGCATAGTAACAACGAGCAGTTAAGGAAATCATCCTCATACTTTGTTGTTGCTTTTGATGTCTACTCAGAGGTTTGCAAAAGGATTAATAAATTACTTGTCATTTAGACGTGACTTTATTAGAATAGCTAGGCTTGTCCGTATAACCATCCATCTACAGTTAGAGAAGAGGCAGATACATTAATGTGAAAAGCTCTTTATCTTTCAACTGAGCCAGCTCTGGCCACATATGAGCTACGCGGTGACGGCTCTCCCCTTGTGATAATGAAAGCTTTGAATAAGAATTAGCAATAGAGTTTTTTCACTCAGATTCTGAGAAAACTGAAATATTAACGGAGGCAACAGCTTCAGTAACGGTATTACCTCAGAGTAATGATCTTGTAGTTTACTGATGCTATATCATAGGTTTTAGGGCCTTGCTTGGACTCTTAGCCTCACCTTATTGTTCAAAATGGTGCTTTCAGAGGAAAGCCTTGTTTTCTGAATTCTGCCAGATCACATGAATGTCACCTTCTAACTCTAGCTCATATTTCTCAGCCTATACCTTACCCACATCTTTGGAAACATTTCCTCTAAGAGTGTCAGAAAATCCCAATATAAGTGTGAGGTTAACTTGGGGCTGCTGTGTACTCTTTTGCATAGAGTGAAAAAGTTTGCTGCCACAGTCAGCTTTGGTGCTTTACCAAAATGTGGTGCAAATGAGCAATTCTCCTTTTAAAAGGTTGATTGTATTTTTTGAATTAACAAGTATTTATTTTCTCTTCTACTTCCCCCACATTGAATTAAAAAAAAAAAGAAGAAAAACAGAACACTCAAATATGCATAGCCAAGCAGAACAAATTCCCACATTGGCGATGGCCAAAAAGATGGATCTCCTTCTGCGTTTTAAGTCTTTAGCTCTTTGTCAGGAGGCCGGTAACATGCTTCATTTTTGGTCCTCTGGACTTATGCTTTGTCATTGCACTGATCAGTGAAATCAGGTCTTTCAAAGTTGTTTTTTTTCTTTATTTTAAACATTTTTATACAGATTTTTAAATTTTTCATTCATTTATTTATTTATTTTTGCTTTTTGGAGGGGGGAAGGTAGGGCAGTTGGGGTTAAGTGACTTGGACAAGGTCACACGGGTAGTTTTTGTGTTGTGTCTGAGGCTGGATCCGAACTCAGATCATCTTGACTCTAGGGCCTGTGCTCCATTCACTGCGCCACCTAGCCACCCCAAAGTTGTTTTTTCTTTATAATGCTGTCATTGTATAAAAGAGTTCTTCTCACTTCACTCTGTATCAGTTCATAGAGGTCAGTGAATTATAATATTCTTAAAGGCAGTAGGAATTACCTTGGTTAAATGCTTTTGGAGGAGCAGACTTGGTAAAGCATTGGGACTGTGTTCATGTCTGTCAGTAGTCATCAGTATTGAAATGCGTTCCAGGAACCCTAGTTTGCCAAGCTTTCTAAATGGGGGTGGGGGTGGGGGTGGCTCGATGGGCTCCTTCTTCCACAGCTGCTTAACTCCAGCTCCCTCTTTCCCTTTTCTCAGGTATTTAGCTCGAGTAGGAGAACTGGAGGCTACAGATACTGAAGACCTAACTCTGAATTATGGCCTTGTGGTAGACTGTGGCAGCAGTGGCTCTAGGATTTTTGTTTATTTCTGGCCACGTCATAATGGGAACCCACATGATTTGCTGGATATCAAACAGATGAGAGATCGTAACAGCCAACCAGTTGTTAAAAAAATCAAACCAGGTACTAATGGGGCTATTTTCTTGTTATGGTGATAAATATCCACATTAAGTAGGAGTGGTTAGGGGAAAAGAATGAAGGAATCTGTCTTTTCTCCTCTTAACTGCTTTAGAGGGGATCTAGGAAGTGGGTCCCTTGTTCTGGGTCCTCATAAATTCATGTTTCAGACCAATTCAGTTCAGCATACTTTTATTAAGCACCTAGTGCTTACAAAGCCCTGCACCCTAGATCTTGGTGATACATATCCCTGCCCTCTAGGAGCTTATGTTCTACTAGGGAGCATAACATGTACCTACATAAGTAAATACAAGGTAGTCTGAAGAGAGAGAATATTAGCAGCTGGGAGGCTCCAAGGATAAGATGATGGCACCTGAGCTGATCTTTGAAGGATGGTGATGATTTTAAGAAAATGAGTTAGGATATTTCAGGCACATGCTTGTTTTGTGCAGATGCACAGCGGGACATATAAAGCTGAATTTGGGGGACCACTAGTGGTCTAGCCTGGCTGATCTACAGAGAGCATGAAAGGAATCATTGTGAGATAAGAACTAGGATGGTACGTAGGAGCCATTTTAAAAAAATTAATTATTTTAAACTTAAATACAAAACAAGAAAAGAAAAAACTCTATTTCCATGTACACAGCAGAACATGAGAGAGAATTCAAATAAAACAATAGATTTCTATTTCACAAAAACCTAGGTAATAAATCCTACACACTTTCTCAAAGCAGCCCAGTGTTTCTGTGCTTCCTTCTAGGTTTTCCTTTGTTCTCTGCTGCATGCCTTTTATTTTAATTTATTTTATTTTTCTCTCCCCCCCTGTAATGTGAATGCAAATTTGGAAGATCTTCCCTGCCCCTAGGCTAAAGTGCACCTGAAGCCTGGGGTGGGAGGCTTGTTTTTCAGTAGATACTTCTTGATTGGCCAGTGAGTCAATAAGGTTGTTACATTCTCTGAGCCAGGAGAAGGGTATATAAGCCCTGATGTGTAGCTTTGTTTTGGGGGCTCACTTTGAGAAGTGTTCTGTGATTTGATCTGTATTCTGAAAAGCCGTTGTCCAGAGCCCCCCCGGCTTTGAAAAACCCAGATGTTGACTGGGTATGGATGTAATAGTTGGACAGTTTGGAAATCTGTCTACTTGATCTGTTTCTGTCTTGATAATTGTGCCTGTATACTTTGAAGTTCAAGGTGCTGACCTTTTTCCCCTGAACAAGGTAAACAATATATGTCTGACTGATTGAAGTAAGCTTGTTAACCCATTTTGAGTTGCTTTCCTTTAACAAAGCAGATCCAAGAACCTGTGTGAGCAGCCACCCTAGGGACTCCAGGGTGCTTGCTGCTACACCCCCCCTCCACCCCAAGGCTACAATTAATATGTATATATATATATATATATATACACACACACACATACATACATATCTATAAACATACACATATAAACACACATATACATATACGTAAAAGAAATACGATGCATACTTCTATTTGTCAGTTCTGGCTGTGGAGGTGGGGAGCCTCTTCCTTCATAGGGTCAAGCCTTTCCAAACTTTTCTGCATCGCCCAGCTCACCATTTCTTATGTCACAGCACTATTCCGTCACAGCCATATAGAAGCAGGGAGACCATTTAGCACACGGTTGATCCTGAGGTTTAAAGTAGGATAGTTCATAGACACGGGGAAGTTTGAAGGAGCCTGGCAGTTGAATCCTTTGGGACTGAGGTGGTTGTGGTGTTTTTTGAAACTGTGTGTTGAACCTTTACACGTTATTTTGTTTTTGTTTAGGGATTTCTGCAATGGCAGAAACTCCAGAACATGCCAGCGATTACCTCCGCCCTCTGCTGAGCTTTGCTGCTGCTCATGTGCCTGTGAAGAAACACAAGGAGACGCCCCTCTATATCCTGTGCACAGCGGGCATGAGGCTTCTTCCAGAGAGGTGAGAGAGGAGAGAATTTAAATAAAATGTGGATGTTATGTGTTGGAGTTCTTTCGCCTGAGTGTGGAGGAGGAGAGTGATCTGGATTATCTGGAGTAGGCCTGGAGCTCCTGGAAGGCCTTTGGATTATCTCCCTAACTGCAGGTGCCTTGAGATTCTCTGCTCTCCTCTTGTGATGCAGATACTCCCTGGGAAGGCTAGTTAATCATTCATATCTTCGTCGAATCAGTCTGTCAGTTAATAAAATGTACTAAGTGCCTGCTATGTTCCAGGCACTGTGTCTAATGGGGGAGGCAACATGCAAACAACTGTATACAAAGCAAGCTGTATCCAAGAGAAAAAGGAAATAATCAGCACTAGAATTAAGAAGGGTTGATGGGGAGGCTAGGTGGCGCAGTGAATAGGGCGCTGGCCCTGCAGTCAGGAGGACCTGAGTTCAAATTCGGCCCCAGACACTTAATACTTACTAGCCATGTGACCTTGGGCAAGTCACTTAACCCCAATTGTCCTATCTTTCCCCCTCCAAAAAACAAAACCAAATGAAAAAGGGTTGGTAAAAACTTCCTGTAAGAGGTAGGATTTAGTTGGGACTTAAAGGAAACCAGGGAAGGCAGTAGGCAGAGGAGAGAGGACATTCCAGGTATGGGGGACAGCCAGGGAAAATGCCAGGAGAACAGAGTGTCTTCTTCATGGATCAGCTAGGAGACCAGTGTCACTGGATTGAAGAGTACATGTTGGGGTGTAAGAAGATTGGAAAGGTTAGGAAGAGCTTTGAATGCCATGCAGAACTCTTTGCCTTTCATCCTGGAGGTGATAGGGACCCATGGGCATCTATAGAGTACCTGGGGTAACATGAGTGAATTTGCTTTTTAGGAAAATCACTTGAATGACTGAATGAGGATGGATTGCAGTGAGAAGAGACTTGAGGCAGGCAGACCCACCAGAAGGTTATTGCAATAATCAAGCATGAGGTGATGAATGCCTGCCCCACGTTTGAGGCAATGTCAGAGAGAAGGCAGTGTGTTCAAGAGATGTTGCAAAGATGAAATCAGCAGGCCTTGGTGACAGCTTGGATGTGGGGATGAGAGGGAGTTAAGAATCCAGGGTGGATGCCTAGCTTTGGAGCCTGAATGGGAGAATGGACCCCTGCCTTTGCAGAAATAGGGAAGTTAGGAGGTAGGGAAGACTTGAGGGGGAAAGATAATTAGTTCTGTGTTGAACATGTTGAGTTTAAGATGTCTGCTGGACATTGAGTTTAGGATATCTAAAAGCAGTTGGAGATAAGAGAGGAAGCCAGCAGAGAAATTGGGGCAGGAAAGGCAGATCTGAGAATCATCAGCATAGATATGGTAATATCTGCGAGCTGATAAGATCTCTGAGTGAAGTATTATGGAGAGAGAAGAGAAGAGGACACAGGACAGGACAGGAATTAGGAATTTAGAATGGTGTGGAGCATTAAGAAGGAGCAATTTTGGAGCTTGGAGCACGTGGGGAAGGGATGACCTGTAACTGTTTGGACCTAAAAGATAGAAAAGTAAGAGAAGAGCATCATGAGAGGGTAGGTCAGTGGGAGCTTTGAGCAGGGAAGCACTTTGCCATTTTATTTAGAACTGTGAAGGTGACTGATTTGATACTGAAATATTGCTCCCCCTGCTGACCAGTTGTGAGACTGACTTGACTCATCCATGTCTATGGTCTTGCAGCTTTTAAAGAGCAAACGTCTCAGTTCACTGTGGTTGGACCCAGTCTTCTCGACATCTGGGCTAGTCTAATCTTTTCCAGCTGAGCTGATCAGACCCATAGCTATTCCCAATCTGTCTCATTCTCTTCTCCGTTTTTGTTCCATTTCCTGCAAAAGCCAGGGCTCCCGTGTTTGATAAACACAAATAAACTACCAGGTGTTTTTTGTTTTATTCTGTAGTTTTTCAAAGGAATCTCCAGACAGCCTCTCTCCTTTTTTTAAAAAACACCTTTCTTTTAAAAAAGATTTATTAATGCCTTTTATTTTTACATTCTCAATATTTCCCCCTTACTAAATCCTTCTTTTTGCCAAAGAAAAGCATAAGCAATGCCAATTAACGCAGCACAACAAATTGATTATTACTAACTTAAGGGGCTGTGCTAGCTGCTGCAGATAAAAAATGGGAAAAAAATGATAGCCCTTGCCTTTGAGAGGCAGACTAGGACAGCATATACACATGATTCTTCTGGGTAAAGGAGAAATCCAAAATGCTCTAGAAAAATGGCAGGAGATCACTTTCAGCTGTGGGGGTGGTATAGGGTTAGGGAGCCTGGAAAGGTTCTTATGGAGCAGTTAATGCTTGAGGGGGCCATTGAAGCAAGAGAAGAATTTCAGTAGATGGAGATGGGAAGGGAAAGAGGATATGGGGGGGAGGGGAGGGTGGCCCAGTGAATGTAGGATGAGATCACAGAAAAGCTAGTCACTCCTTTCAGCTCAGTGGTACAGTAGGTAGATTGCTGGGCCTGGAGCAGGAAGATCTGAGTTCAAAACCAGCTTTAGACACTTAGAAGCTGTTTGACGCCCTCCCACGTCACTTAACACTTGTCTGTCTCATTTCCTTTTCTGTAAAATGGGGATAATAATTGCACCTACCTCCCAGGGTTGTTATGAGGACAAAATGAAATAATAATGAGTAAGTGATATGTAAATGTTTGCTATTGTTATAGGACAGTAGTGAGAAATAAAGCTGGAACGGTAGGTTGTACTGTTGTTGAGGAGGAACACTTAAATGCCAGGCTAAGGAAATTTGTATTTTGTCATACCTTCAGTGGAAGTAGAGAGTCAGGGAAGTGACATTAGAACACTAGAGAGATACTTTTAGCAGCTTGGTAAAGCAGAGATATCAAACTGACTGGCAACAAGGACCTTTCAAACTCCCAAGTTTTTCATCTGCTGGAACCAGACTCAAATGTAATTGGAAAATGTTTAACAAATAAGTAAAAGTATAATAACACATAATGTAAATTTGTGGCTTTTTCAGTCATCATGCCCCTGTTGGGATGCATTTCTATTTGTATTTAACTACTTCTGTAAAGGATGGATTTGCAAAGGGGAGACTGTCTGTAGACTGGGAGTCCAGTTGGCCCTCTCTCCTAGTAGCTAGTTGAGGGTTGAGCAAGGGTGTATATGAGGGTGATGGCAGAATGAGCAGATCTAGGAGGAATGAGATCGATACTGCCTGAGAGTGAATCAAAAGAACTTGAAAATTATTGATTGATTATAACAAGATGAAAGAGAAGTAAGAGTCAAAGATGTATTTGACCTTTTTATGGGAAGGGCAAATGAAATTTAAGTAATTTGTGAACCTATAAAGGACCATTTAAATGGTACCTATTATTGTCATTACTCATTTTTGTCATAGTTCAAGAGTTTGCTGCTAATTAGGAACCTGACATCCTAAGATGCATACTCTACCTACATGATTTCTTAGATCTATTCTAGCTATAAGTCAGCTTGACTGTTGGAATGAATCGTCCTGTGTGAAAATGGGGGGTCAGTCTTAACTATAAAGTCTATTGGTCACCTGAGTAAGTCATAAAGTCATTCCTGACTATTCCCTGACACTTTTTAAATTAAATAATAACCTAACCAAATTTAGGGTGGATACACAGCAGCTCCTTTTAACTGGAGTGCCAGAAAATGGCTATAAAGGGCACTGAATGTGGAGGAGAGGATGTAGGTTCAGATCTTAGTTCTATGCTGCAGACCCTTTCTGGGACTCACTTTCCTTACTGGTATGAGTTCAGTATCCATTCTTGTTGATTCCATCTCCACCACATCTCACATCATCTCACAAGGGCGAATGGCAATCTAGATATGGATAGGTGGGCTGGAAGGGGCTGCAGGTGGCAGTTTGTTCTCATTTGACAGGTACAGGAATGGAGTCTCTCAGAGATTGTTGTGATTTGTCTGTGGTCACTGAATTCAGAACTAGGATCTGAACCCAGTACCTCTGACTCTGAATGCTGCACTTTTTCATTACACTATAATTTCTTTGTGGGAGAGGAGCAATCAAACAGGTAGGAAAACTGGGAGTGAGGGGCTAAGGGAGAGTGTGTGTTAGAGAATTAGCTAGTTAATTATTACAGAAATCAAGGGAGAAGCTCCTGAGGGACAACTACTATGAAGCTCATTAGTTGCCCATTAAGAGATCACTGATGGCCCTGGAGAAAGCCATTTCAGTAGAGATAGGGTTAAGAGCCAGATTTCAAGGGAATCAGAAGTAACCAAATGATCTCATAGTGGAAACTTTTAAGTGGAGATGATCCTTTCTAAGAGCTTAGCAGTAAAGGGAAGGGGCTTGTGGGCAGCAGGGTCAAGACAAGGATTTTTTAAAAGACATTGTAGATCAGAGCATATTTGTGGTCAAATGAGGAAAGCACCAGTCTAATGGGGGGTGGGGAGAGGATGAAGATAAGACAGAATAATTAAAGGGGCCACTTCCAGAGCAGGTAGGAGGAGATGGCATTGAGGGCACAAGGAAAGGATTTGGCTTTGCCCAAAATGGTCCCCTTTTCCTCTATGACTAGATAAAGGAGGAGAGGAGAGTATAAGTGAAGATGGAGAGGGATTTTTGAGCTGTGGAACTGGGGGAAGGTAGCTCGTGATTGGCCTTTATTTTCTTGGTTAAGTAGGAGGTGAGGACTTCTCTTGAAGATGATAGTGAGGGTATCTTTGAGAACTTAAGGGATTTTAGAATTGCTGCTGAGGGAAGCAAGGCATAATGAGGTATTGGCTCCAGCAGGCCTAAAAGGAAGTCATTGTAGGTTCTGGAGATCTAGAATCCTGACCAGAATAAGACTGAGGATTGAGAGCCATGGCTCTTTATCACAAAATCTATGAACAGCCCGAGATTGTGTAGGCTGGGAAGGAAGGTTGTTGATAGAGAAGACTGGTGAGGTCAGAGAGCATGCCAGGTGGGCTGTGCTGAGCATGGAGACTTTGGCCAGCGTTACAGCCACTGCCACGTCTTAGGTGATTAGAACAAAGGAGAGTAGGAGGAAGGCCACGTCATTTGCTGCTTCTCAGCCTGTCCTCATGAAATCTCTGCTCCATCTCATTCCTTTTTATGAGCAAGGAATTTCATTTCTTACAAATAAGTTTTACTGATGCCTTTTGTTCTTACATCACAGTAATTTCTGAGATAATCCCTTCTTCCCTTAATATAACAAAGAAAACTAGTTACAATGACTTCATCTGACAACATATGCAACATTCTACCTTCTAACATTCTTCCCTTAATATAACAAAGAAAACTAGTTACAATGACTTCATCTGACAA